>NW_022437036.1:3450241-3595200 GCF_009761245.1 Sapajus apella
CCTGCCTCCCTCCCTCCCTCCCTCCCTCCCTGCCTGCCTGCCTGCCTCCCTCCCTCCCTCCCTGCCTCCCTCCCTCCCTGCCTGCCTCCCTCCCTCCCTCCCTGCCTCCCTCCCTTCCTTCCTTCCTTCCTTTTGAAACCATCCAGGCTGAAGTGCAGTGGTGCCATCTCAGCTCACTGCAATCTCTGCCTCCCAGGTTTAAGCGATTCTCATGCCTCAGCTTCCTGACTAGCTGAGACTACAAACGTACCTGCCACCACGCCCAGTTAATTTCTGTATTTTTGGTAGATACAGGGCTTCGCCATGTTGGCCAGGCTGCTCTCAAACTCCTGACTTCAGGTGATTCACCCTCCTTGGCCTCCCAAAGTGCTGGGATTACAGATGTGAGCCACCATGCTCAGACTGCTTTTTCTTTTTTAAAAAATTCTTTTATGTCCACAGGTTTTTGGAGAACAGGTGGTATTTGGTTACATGAGTAAATTCTTTAGTGAAGATCTGTGAGATTTTGGTGCACCCATCTCCCACGCAGTATACACTGAAAGCAATTTGTGATCTTTTATCCTTCATCCCCTTCCCACCCTTTCCCCCTGTGTCCCCAAAGTCCATCGTGTCATTCTTATGCCTTTGCTCCTTACAGCTTAGCTCCCACTTAGGAGTGAGAACATATGATGTTTGGTTTTCCATTATTGAGTTACTTCACTTAGAATAATAATCTCCAATCCCATCTAGGCTGCTGAAAATGCCATTAATTCATTCCTTTTTACTGCTGAGCAGTATTCCATCATATATATATGAGATATAAATATATATATATATCTTCTTATATATATGGTGTATATATATATAGGTATATATGTGTGCATATATAGGTATATGTGTGTGTGTGTGTGTGTGTATATATATATATACATACACACACACATACACATACCAATGCCATTAATTCATTCCTTTTTATGGCTGAGTAGTATTCCACCATGTATATATGGCATATATAAATTTCTTTATCTACTCCTTGACTGATGGGCATTTGGGCTGATTCCACATTTTTGCAATTGCGAATTGTGCTGCTATAAACATGTGTGAGCAAATATCTTTTTCCTACAATGACTTTTTTTCCTCTGGGTAGATACCCAGTAGTGGGATTGCTGGTTCAAATGGTAGAAAAACTGGCACATAGACCAGTGGAACATAATAGAGAACCCAGAAATAAACCCAAATACTTACAGCCAACCAATCTTCAATGAAGCAAACAAAAGCATGAAGTGGGGAAAGGACACCCTATTCAACAAATGCTGCTGGGATAATTGGTAAGCCACATGCAGAAGAATGAAACCGGATCCTCATCTCTCACCTTATGCAAAAATCAGCTCAAGATGGATCAAGGACTTAAATCTAAGGCCTGAAACTGTAAAAATTTTAGAAGATAACATGAGGAATTTCTTTATAGAAATACAAGAATGGACTAATACATCCTCCCTGCCCCAACCCTCAGATCCTTTCATGGACAAGGCAGAGAGGTTGAAGGAGGCCCAGCAAGGTGGAGGTGTTTGCCTTTTGCTGAGGGTGGGGCTTGTCAGCAGCAGGGCCCAGGGCCCCAGGTGGTCCTTCCGAGAACCCTCCCACCTTGTTTCACTGTCTAGCCGTCCTGAGGTAACAGGGGCCGCATGCCAAGTAGGTGTCTCCAGCAGAGTGACCTCTCCCTCCTCTGAAGGGACCCTGGATGCCTCTCCACTATACATTCATTCACTCATTCCCTTTTCACGTTGGACCAGGACTGCCAGGTGTCAGGCTGCATCGCCGCTGAGGACACGGTGGCGGGCTCAAGGCACCTGCCCCCAAGGAGCTTATAGTTTAGACTGTGGTTGGGGAGGGGCTGTGTTCCAATCCCACCTTCACCAGAAGTCCTTTAGTTTCAATGGACATTACTCATCTTGAACTGACTCAGGAAAAAGGGCAATTTCTTAGCAATCATGACTGGTTTCCATGACTTAGAAACATGGCAGGAGCTCCCTTCAGGTGTAGTTGGATCCAGAGCTTTGTTTCTTGATAAATAATTAATAAATAAAACCTTTTTCTGTTCCTGTTCTGATTTCACATGGGCAGGCTAAGTGTCCTTTGTCCTAGGATGTTAATAAACATTCCACAAGGTCAATATTAACTCTCCAACAGCCTGCCTGTTTTCCTCTGTGTCCTTAGGTCTCACATCTAAAGAGGCACATGGTCTGACTCCCTGAGTTTGTAATGTCTTTGTCCATGTGCTGCTTCAAGACAGCATGGCACGGCCAGCCACCTCCCCAGAATGGGATGTGGGGTCTCACTGGCCCTCCTTGTCATGTCACTTCAGCCAAATGTCTATTTTATATTAAGGTACAATTTCTGTTGTAACCAAGACACATTTGGTGATGCACAGCCAACTCAGCGTATCAGCTCCTGATGGAAGTACATGCTGCAGGCATGGCTGGGCCTAAGAGCTCCCATGATGTCACTGGGGCTCTGTTTCTTTGTGTCTTTACCCTGTTTACCCTCAGTATGTTATCTTTCTTCTCTCCTTTATCTAAGAGAATTCCTCCATATGGCAGGGAAGTATGATTTTGAGGAATAGGATCAGGGCCAGGACCAGAGAAAGGCGGGTAAGCTCAGGCCAAATTCAAGGATGTTCTGGCTCTCAGGGTTGTGCAGGAAGAAGTACCTCCTGTGTTTTGTGACCTTTGCCCCAGCACCCTTCCCCTACACCCCGCTCTGCACAGGATCCAGGAACCATCAGCACGGCAATCCCAGCAGAAAGAGCTTCCCTCTCTCACAGTTTCCATAGGTTGTAAATCAATTCCAGCAACTGTGAATGATTGGCCCTGCTTGGGGACATGGTCTAACTTCCAGCCAATGCCTGTTGCTGGGGATGGAGTACTCAGTTGACCAAAGCTGAATCACCTGCATCCCTGGGGCCTGAGGCAGTGAGGCAATCTGATCCATGGTTTCCTGGAGAATCAAATGGAATGGGGTAGAAGCAGCACCCCAAAACACAAAAGTAGCAAATGGCTCCTGTATTTCCACCCAAACAAATGAGCCCCTAATTAGACATCGTTTGTTATAGCTTCGTACTGTTGCACATTTCTCAGGCTTGCCTCTTTAGTCATATTCCGAAGTCCATGAGGATGAGAACAGCGCTTGATGTCCCCACATCATTGACCACAATGTCTTACATGTGGTAGGTGCTCAGGAAACCTCTGCAGGTTAATGCGCGTCTGTATTAGAGTTGCTGATGACGCAGATTCTTACAGGGCTTGATAGGAAATCCTGGTGGTTTCTAAGCACCATTTGGTCATGTTAATCCGTGTTAGAGATGACGCAGAGTAGAGTGAGGTATTTTGGGGATTCCAAAGTGCTGAGTCTCTCAGGGGATTGTTTTCTATGGGTTATATGCATATGGAGAATCAGAACCTCCTCCAGGAGCTGAGAGAATCTGAATCACTTTCTGGAAAGTGCATTGCAGTGCTCCTGCTTGGAGAGCTAAGTGCCTAATGGGGGAAAATGCTGGATTCTATGTTGGTGTTGTGGGAATAGCTCAGCCCTGCCTCATAGACGCTGGAGAGTCCACTCTTTCCAATCAACAGGAAAACTTGGGAAAGTCAGTGAGGGTCAGGAGCCAGGCACTGGGGCATTGGATTTAGAGCCTTCAGGTAAGTCAGCACAGTGTCCCTGATTGCCTTCACTCAAGCTGGGGCTTTGCAAGGTTCCCTGTGTTCCTGGGGGGAGGTGGGTATTTCTTTCTAATGACACCAGGGTCAGAGCTTAACAAAGAGCAGATCCTACAGAAGGGAAGCAAGATCAGGGAATACCATCTCTGGGCAGTTTCGACAGATGCAAAGTAGTTCTGCTGTTTATACGTCAAATTGGGAAAGAATTGTTCTTTGGGGAAAGATTTTAATCAGAAAGGAGAGATCTCTTTCCCTGGCACCAAAGGGTGTGAGTTCCTCATGGGCAGAGAGCCCCTGCAATATGCAAACTGGCTTGCAGAAGCCCTCCTATTAAAATGCCAGACAGTCAAGAAGCAGTGTCCTTCTGACAGCTTCTCAGAATAAACAGGGTGGCAGTTTGCATTTGAGATGTGCAGACATGCTAGAGTTGGCTCTCAGTTTGGCAGAAGCAGAGTTAAAGGGGCACCATCTAACACTCAGGGACTTATTACAGAAAGCAGTGAGCATTGCAAAGCAAGAGAGAGTCTGAAGTGAAGAGAGGGCTTCACGACTGACGGACTATTTCATACGCTGCATTCCTGAGTGGAGGAGGGAAGGAAGGATGGAGAGGTGTGAACATCAATCAATATCAGGATCTTAGACGTTGGTTCATCTTAAAAATTCAGCTCAAATGTACCCTCTTACTTTTCAATTGTTTTAAAATGGAACAAAGTTTTCATTTGCTCTAACATTTTCATTTACAGTTTCTGCACGCAATGGAGTGTCTCTCTTCTGTAGATGAAGCTTCCTCAAACCATACCCATCGGTACAATAGTTCCATGGATGTTACAAGTGTTCTTTTGCAGAGAGGTTCTTTGGCCTAAAAAGTCCAAGAAAAGTGGGTTGAACAAAGCAAAGCAAGTGTCTCCCCTGCAGGACTTCAATACCTCAGTTCTCACTGTGAGCCCCTGAGAGGGGCGGTCCAGCCGGGAATCCAGGCTTCCCATGGGTGTATTCAGCTCAGAACTCCTTTACCCACAAAATATCTCATGCGAGTTGGCAAAATGACATAGACATTTCAAACTGGACAACTAAGATGCCACATCTGGGGGCCTCAGAGCACAGAGACCTACGTTAAATGGTGAATTAAGGTGGACTCGAATAGGAAGAGGCTGAAGCCTGGTGGGTAAAAAGCAATTGCTGAGTCGTCAGACAGGGAGCAGTAAGAACACAGACCCAGCCAGCAGCTGTGTTAGCCAAATGTCCCCTCAAGCCACACTGCAGGGACTTGCTCCCTTGTCCAATGGTTAAGCAGAGACCACACCCTCCAAGAAACCCATCGTCTGCCCCCTTCCCTCTCAGCCACTGGTGCTGGTCAAGGTTGAAAGAAAATAGCCAGTAAATAGACGCTAAATCCTGCTCCATTCCCTGTATTGAATTTCATGTTTGCAATCATTTCTCCACCTCCCCTTAGTCAAAGGCTTTTTATTTTCAGGAGTCTCTAGGCTGTAATCTCACACATGGCACTGGGAGTCTAAATAAGACTATCTGCCTAAAGCTGTAAGTTCCTCAGAGGTGGCCTCATGTCACGTTGCTGCAAACTCAAACACAGATACTCACTGAATACTTCAAACAAGAACTATGATGCTTATTTGCTAGCAGCATCTCAGACTCAGCCTACGTTTTTTTCTGGTCTTATCATTTTATTATATGAAAGTTTCTTTCATAATAAAAAATGAAGAAAATATGTACATATATACATACACACATATATATTTACATATATAATATAAAAAGGTATATATAATGTCGGTTTGGTTTCCAAGAAGGGAGAAGAAGGCAGAGGGGGATGATGGATCAGGTATTCAAATTTAATGATGCTTCTGCTTTGCAATGTTAAAGCATTGGTTGGTTGGGATATAATGAATCCAAGTTAAAATACCATCTGAAGGACCATCAACAGCTTGTAAATAAACCCATTTAGGAGTTGGTATGAGTCAGGGTTCAACAAGAACCAGTAAAGCTAGTAGAAGAGTAATCTCCATCTCTCTCTCTCTTATCTATCTATCTATCAATCATTTATCTATGTCTCTACTTATTTCTATCTATATGTCTCTGTGTATCTATCTAGCTATGTATCTATTTATCTATTATCTATCTGCCTATCTATCCATCCATCTGTCTTTCTTTTATCTATCATCTATCTATCCAAATTTATCTCTATCATCTATTTATCTACCTATCTATATCTCTATTTATCTATTTCCTATCTGCCTGTCTATCTATCTATGTTTCTATCTTTCTATCTATTCATTCATGTCTATCTATCTATCTATCTATCTATCTATCTATCTATCATCTATCTATCGGCATTGATGACAAGAAATGGGCTTATTCCATTGCAGGGGCTTACCAAGCAAGTTCTACAACCATAGGCAGGCAGTCCGGAAGGGAAGACCATGCAGGCTGGAAACCTGTGGGCACAGGCCAAGCTCTACACTTCAGCTTGGCTTTTAAGGTCTTTCAGCTGATTCACTCAGGCCCACCCAATGTACAGGGTAATCTCTTACCAAAGCAGACAAATCAGGGATTTAATTATATCTGCAAAATACTTTCAGAGCAACACCCGGATCAGTGTTTGATGGAAGAACCAGGGCCTGCAGCCTGATCAAATTGCCATCCTGGAGCTCTTCTTTTTTTTTTTTTTTTTTTGCCAGGGTCTTGCTGTGTCATCCAGGCTGGAATACAGTAGGATGATCATGGCTCACTGCAGCCTCAACTTCCTGGGC
This sequence comes from Sapajus apella, assembly GCF_009761245.1. Classification (NCBI taxonomy): domain Eukaryota; kingdom Metazoa; phylum Chordata; class Mammalia; order Primates; family Cebidae; genus Sapajus; species Sapajus apella. The sequence goes on from NW_022437036.1 coordinate 3,456,708, forward strand.
TCAAGCGATCCTCCCACTTCAACCCCCAGAGTAGCTGGGACCACAGGTGCACACCACCATGCCCGGTTAGCTTTTATATTTTTTTGTACAGACATGGTTTTGCCATGTTGCCCAAGCTGGTATCAAACTCCTGACCTAGAGCAATTCACCCACCTTGGCCTCCCAAAGCGTTGGGATTACCGGCGTCAGCCACTGCACCCAACCTGGAGTTCTTTATGAGTACAGGCTGCAAGGTGAGGTCAGAAGTCAGAGTGGGGATCAGGCCCTGGTTTGATTTACTCTAAACCCAGAGGTAAAAACCCTTGCTTCCTCTCCTTTGGAGGAAGAAAGAGGTATTCCTCCTGCTTCATTCTTACACATAAAGAGACTGTCTGAATCATCATCCAACTTCTAACCATCTCTTTATCCGTAAGTTCATTCTGTTTTAGTCTAAAACAAATGTGCAGCTTTCTACCAACTATCTGTGGCCCACTCTAAAGTCCAAGGACTCTGAAGTTGTATTGCTTCCTGCTTTTAAGCAAAATTAAGCAGATTATCTCCCAAATTATTATTCAGAAAGGGTGTTTGCCCATTTACCTTTTTAAGTGGGACAAAGTAGACTGTGACCTTTTTCTAACAATTGCTCCACATGCTGATTTTTCTTTTAATTATGACTTTTTTTTCCATTATCAGGGCCTACTTCTTGAATTAGACCTACTCTTGATTTTGAAAAAAGGGGATTGGGTGTATGTTTTCCTACTTTTGAGACTAAAACAGTACTATGTTGGCTTGGCTCTGAGGTTCTTACAGTCAGGGAGAAAATGAATTTGAGAAAACAGAAGCAGCTGCGTATACCGTGTCCACAACCACCTGCAGCTCCAAGCTCAGCTCACCCAGCACATGTAGTTAGCCTCACTGGGCCGGGGTGGGTCTGTGATTGTGGCAGGACACTACCCAGCGTGGGCTGTGACTTGACGGTAAAGACTGGGCAGCGCAGCGTGGGTCCCCGCAGAAATGCCGCTTGTGCTGAGACTTTGCTTCTATAAAGTCTTCCCTTCAAATGCCCTGGGGGCTGTGAGCAGCAGAAGGCACCTACCTGTCTGTGTCCAGCAGGGTCTCCGGTTTGGTCGTTCAAGGGACAGTCATCAGGGGTCGACGTGTATTGGGCACAGGACTCACCTCTGGGGATGGGGCGTGGACAGAGAGAAGCTGCTTGGGCCTCTTGAGACTAATGGGCCAGCTGGGAAGGCAGACACTTCAAGACATGACAGCCATGAGCTCTGCGTGCCTTGGGGGACAGTCTAGGAAGTGACACAGAGGCCAGGAGCACGCCCAGCAGCAGCTAAGCACGTCTGCAGGGTAACTACTGCCTGCGTCTTTGACAGGACTAGGATTTGTAGACCAGGCACTGCCTTCAAACCTGGACAAACGGGCCCTGCCCTGAGCCCTGCACTTTAGCAACCCCCCGCCGCCCACTGCTGCGACCCCTACCGTCACTGTCCCTGCTGGCAGCCACTGAGGGAGCCCGGCACGGTAGTCCTATCTTCAGCCCCATTTCCTCTGAGACACTCAGGAAGGAAGGATGGCTGCCCCTGTCTCTGTCCTGAGCTCACCATTCAATCTCCTCCCTTTCTTCAAAAAAGCATTTCAGATGCACAGGTCATAAAAGGACAGCAGCGTGTGCTTCCTGCCTGCGCCCTCTGCTTGAGGTACCGCTCTGCTGTGGTATCTCACTCTCTCCTTGCAGGAACTTTGGAGCAGGTTTTGTCTCTGTTTTACAGATAGAGAAACTGAGGCCTCCAAAGGGCAGCTTTCACAATCTCAGGGAGCAGCAGCCATCCAGCTCTGAGCCTGGGGGAACCAGCATCCTATCCCACTTCCACTTTGGGGGGGCACTTCTGCAGGTGGAACCTGGAATCTGCTCTAATTTCTCTTTCATTGGTAAATCTTCATCAAACCGTGACTGTCGTAGCAAAGCAATGTGAGCCTGGGTACCCTCCGCATTCCAGTATAGCGACGGTCTGTTCTTCCTCAGGGATTGATCTCTGCCTCTCCCTCCATCCCAAGCCCATCCCTCTCCAGAGCAGGCAGATACCTCGGGGGACTGTCAGTGACCAACGAAGGGAATGGGGGATCCTGAGAGAGAGGATGGATGATGACTGAGGAGCTCCGAGGGAGTCAGCGTCTGGACGAAGCAACCCCGTGTGAAGGGCGGCCCTGCCTGTGTGCTTCCATCTGGGAACAGGAGCCCCTTGATACCGAATCTTATTCTTCTCCCCAAAACCTGGACATATTGACTTTTATGTGAAATACTTACTTTTAAAAATGTTGCCAGTGAGTTACAAACAGGTCCGGATCTGGCAGATGGGGACTCACTCTGGCCCAGGCTGCCCATCGGTGACCCTTGCCCTCACCAGCTGCTATCAGACCCACAAGAGGCCCCGGGTCTCCTCCAGCCAGGCCAGAGGTGGCTGAAATGCCTTGTAAGAAAGGAGAGTTCTGACTCTGACTCTGACCGGAAGGCCGGGGCCAGCAGTCCGCTTTCAGGTTGCCTTCTGCTTCTCAGCTCTACTGAGAATGCAGAGGGAATGAAAAAGAAATGTGCTAGGCAGACTGGAGGGAAATCAGCTCGGCTAAGTGCACGGCCCTGGGTAGCTGTGAAGCTGGGGTAGGTCATGGGAGATTCATATTTTTTCCAGGCCAGTTCTCCCATTCATAATGTAACATTTACAATATTTTTTTCTGCCCCTGTAGAACGGAAAGGAATCTAACTGCAGGTTCTTTTCTGCAGCCTCAGCTCAGAGCTGCCTATCCACCTACCAAGAGACCCCGTTTCACTCTCCACCTGTGTGCGGTTTTTTTTCTTCCTCCACAATACCTTCTTTTTGTTTTTTTTTTCTTAGTGGTCCCATTTCTCTGTTCTGTAATGAAAAAGCAATAGTAGCAGTGGGTTGCCTGTAAGATAAGCTTGTTTTGTTTTCAGTCTTTTTATTATTTAACCCTCACCCACAGGGAGGTAAACTGATACCCTATCAAGGAAGAGACAGACAAACCCAGGAAACAGGCAGGGGGATTGTGCGGAAATTCCAGGTCAGGATTTGCTCAGGCTGGAAGATTTAATTTGCCAGACTGCTGGGCCTGTCAAAAGTTTCTGCAGTAACCACTTGGGTCTTCATAAAGCCGAAACAGCAGAGGAGGAAAATGAAATTTTGGATCAATTTCTCTGTTTGGAGACCTTAACTTATGTTCAGTTGAGGAAAGAAGAAGAAGAAGAAAAAAAAGGAGAGAATCCAACCAGCCGACTGGAATTGTCACGGCAGATTGGCCTTGGAAACCAGGGCACAGGTTTGTACATTCATGAGGAAATAGAGAGGGCCCGACACTCTGCTCCGGTTCTTTAGAAAGAACCCAGAATTGTGCTCTTTTGATCTCCCCGTGGACCCATTTGTAAACACGCTCCTTCCCACAGGGACAAGATGAGCGCGGGCAATTGAAGAGGAAGGTAAGGATGCCATGGGCAGGACAGCGGCAAGGTCAAGGGCCTGGGGCCCAGGGAGACCCCCGGTAGGAACAAGTGTGTGTCCATGAGCGGGCTAAGAGATGGCTGGTGGAAGCGCCTGGGCGTCACTGCCTGTCTGCCGTGGCTCTTTCCCACACACTGGAACCCTGGCGTCTGTGCTAGAGGAGGCCTCTCATCCGCCTGCTCACAGCATGGTCCATTGCTATCTGCCATGTAGGTGCCTAAAAATGCCTTCAAGAGATGGAAAGAAACGGTTGGCATGGAGCAGGATGTAGAATAGACTTGCAGTTTCCTTGGCTTCAGAGGTAATCACTTCAGTTTGGGAATTGGAGCAAAGGAGCTATTAATTTATTTTCATTTATTGTGCTTCATTCAACTTTTAAGCAGAAATGGGGTACTTGCATAGTCTTAAGTATTGCCCTCCAAATATTTGATAATTACACAGGGAAAAGTAGTAAGTTTACAGTGGAGAATCTTGGCACGCACTACACCAGCCTCAGTTCAAGGTTAACATCACAGGGATACATACTGACATCACTGGCTCCTTCTGGGGTACACTGGGAAGGCACATTTCTTCAGGGGTATCCCTCTGAATAACATGTACCTTTAATATAATCACTAGTAAACGTCAAAGTCCAATTCTGATATTTTCTACAAAATAACTGACTAATAGTCTTCCAAAGTGTCAAGGTCATGAAAGATGAGGGAAGACTGAGGAAGACTGCCCCAAATTGGAAGACACCAAAAGGACGCAGATGACCAAATGCACTGTGGGGTCCCCGGTTGGGCCCTGGAATAGAAAAAGGACATTCACAGGAAAACTGGGGCTATTCAAATAAGTTCCCTATTCCACTTAACAGTACTGTGGCAAGAATAACTTCTTAGTTTTGACAAATGTGTGATGGCTCTTTAAGATGGTAACATAAGAGGAAGCCGGGTGAAGAGTAGTTTAATGCTCTATGATTTTTGAAAATTTTCTGTAGGTTTAGAATTTTCTGACTCTCAAAACAAAATTAACTGTTAGAAAAAAGTAGCATTGTTCAGAGGTGTTCCTTACATGGTATCCAAGAATGTATAATAACGTATATCCACAAAGACTCCTGACCTTTCTCTTTGATTCCTTATTCACATTTTAATCATGCACGTTGAAGGTATCAGTGCTCCCCAGGGACGTAGGACACTGGGCACAGCTGAGATCTCATAAATACATTGCCGAATATATACTCTAAGAGGACTGTTTCATTTCCCCATGGTTCAAGGGATCTCTGCATCTCATTCACTGTAAATGGTGTATGGTGTCCTTGGGGAAGGTGGAGGTCGGAGTGGCTGTTGGAGATTGAGTGGTCATGCAGGTCCGTGCTGTGGTTCATCAAGAGGGAGGTAAGGGGTGGACATTCACTGGCTGTGGAGGACAGTTCTGGTTTAGTTGCAAAGAAAAGAAGTGTGTCCAAGTAAGCTCAGCATTCTGTTGTACAGATATAAAAGGCAACCTTAAAGACAGAGCCATCTGGCCATGTAGCTTCCTGGTTGGGTTTTAAAAGTTGAGACATAGTTTCATTAATGGGCTAAGAGTTTATGGCTATGTCAGGTACTTTATTGTGTGAAGGATTCCATGTTACTTTTTTTGTTTTGTATTTTTGTGGGGAGGTTTCTGATTGGGAGAAAACACCAACTGCTTGCTCTGCAAAAAAGGGAGTGTAGCAGCCAGCTATTGCCACACTGATGCTGTGTAACAAATGACTTATAACTAAATGGCTTACAAGAAGCCTTTATTTTTTTTCACTCATGTATCTGCAGGTCAATTGCAATTCACCTGATGGAGACTGGGTCAGCTCCAGGCTGTGAGTTCTTAGTTCGGTCCATGTCTGATGCACGTGTCTGTGTCTGATGCATTCAGTTCACTCCTGATGCACATCTGATGCATGATTTGGGATCTACCAGACAATGTGGACAAAGAGGGTTAGTTCTGATGACTCATCATAGCTCTGCTTTTTATCTATTCAGTTTGTTTTGCTGTCTGTTTTTTGTTTGTTTGTTTGTTTTATGGTAACTGCACTTTGTTTTGTGTTTAGGGAAATGCCCCCTGCCCACTCCACATCGTCTGGTGGACTCTGTCAACACAGATGCTGCTTCTTGTTTGGCCACAGAGGTGGGTTTTCTGACCTGGCACAAGCAATTGCAGGACTCTTTTCCCCTGACCACTGTCAATATCTGAAGAAGGGCACACTAAAGAGGCTAGGCAAACAGACATCCTCTGTGGAAAGTGAATGAAAACACTGGCTTGCTCTCTCTAGTAACTGCCACAATGGGAGCCACACGTCTGAGATGGTGGTTCACTTTCCTAGCCCGGCTGAAGAATTTAACTGTAATAGGACAGGGTTAGGTGAACAAGGGGGAGAGAGTTAGCTACTGCATAACCTCGTTGAGCTGCTGAATCTACCTTAGACTAAATGTTCCTGGGCCTAATGTTCCAAATTCTAAGCTAATATAATTGCTTCTTGTAGGAACAAGTTTTACTTTTTTATTTATTGATACATTTAATCCAAATTAACCAACACAGCCATGGTAGAAGGAGTAGGAAGTGGCCTCCTCAGGAGTGTATCTTTTTGCTTGTTTATTTTTAGAGATAGGATCTCACTGTGTGGCCCAGGCAGGAGTGCAGTGGCACCATCATAGCTCAGTGCAGGTTTGAACTCCTGGGCTCACTTGATCCTTGATCCCTCTGCCCCAGCCTCCTGAGCCTCTGAGATTACAAACATGTACCAGTATGCCTGGCTAGGTTTTGTGTTATTTTTGGAGAGATGGACTCTCACTATGTGGCCCAGGCTATATCCTCGTCTCAAATGATCTTTCCACTTTGGCTCCCCAAACCCCTGAAGTTACAGGAATGAGTCACTGCACCTGGCCAATAATGCATCTTTTGGAAACATATTCATTGAGACATAATTTATGTCCTGTAGAATTCCCCCATTTACACTGACAATTAGGTGAGTAAATTCATATAGTTGAGCAAGTATCACCATAACCTTAGCTGAGAAAGTTCTAGTATCACACCATTTACCTGTCTCATGCTTCAGGGAGGACGGTTGGCCACACGTGTCACCTTTGATGCTCCCAGCTCTGGCTCTCTCCTTGCAAGGCTTCCTTTTGCTCACACCAGCGACTCTGGACCTGGGCTCTACCTGCTGTGGCTGTAACTAATTGTGCCAATGAGCTCCCCCTTCTTGGAAGTTCATGTTGTCCCTCTTGACGATTCCTATTATACATCAATCCAGAAAAGAAAAAACAAATATTTAAACATTGGAATCCTTATTTGAGAAGGAAAAGAAACTTCTCTGTTGGGATAAAATTTCTCCATGGGAATCTGGTCATATGTGATTTGAATCTGAAGCCATTCTTCATTGCATTATTTGGGTTTATTATATAACGTCTAGTAAGCTATGCTGGAGAATCTGGCTGTACATTAATTTGAAATATTTTAAGTTCTTAGTAGACTTTTGGACTAAGATACAGCATGGCTTTGGAGTCCACCTCCTTAATTAGAAAATACACATGCACACGAATGTTCATTGCAGCACTGTTTACAATAGCAAAGACCTGGAACCAACCCAAATGCCCATCAATGATAGACTAGACAGGGAAAATGTGGCACATATACGCCATGGAATACTATGCAGCCATCAAAAACGATGAGTTCGTGTCCTTTGTAGGGACATGGATGAACCTGGAAACCATCATTCTCAGCAAACTGACACAAGAACAGAAAATCAAACACCGCATGTTCTCACTCCTAGGTGGGTGTTGAACAATGAGAACACATGGACACAGGGAGGGGAGCATCACACACTGGGGTCTGTAGGGGGGAACTAGGGGAGGGACAGTGAGGGGTGAGGAGTTGGGGAGAGATAGCATGGGGAGAAATATCAGATATAGGTGATGGGGAGGAAGGCAGCACATCACACTGCCATGTGTGTACCTATGTAACAATCTTGCATGTTCTTCACATGTACCCCGAAACCTAAAATGCAATTTAAAAAAAAAGAAAATACACATAGGCTGTGTGGCCCCTTTCAAATGTCCTTATGTGGGTGATCTTTGGAAGGGGAACCCCGATAACAAGTGGATGGTGGGGTTGGGGGAAGTTGGAACTCCTATCAGGAATCAAAGACCTCTCTGTTTCTTAAGAGCCAGAGTAACTGCATCTTTAGGATTCACTGTCTCCTTCATTTTTTCGCTAACTTCCTCTGCTCACACACACCACTCATGACTATGACATCTCAAGTTACACAAATGAACACCCCATGCCCACCACCTGGTAATGCTGTCTCCACATCTTTGGGTTGCAATTCTGGAGACAAGTGCGTAGTGCTGGTCAGTGCCCTGCTGGTTCAGAGCCAGATGTGGTTAGGGTGGCTGCTTCTTCAGCAGGGCTGTTCCTGGGCCAGTTCTCAGAGAAGGGGCTTGTTGGTAAGCCAGCTACCCCAAAGTGGGCACTCCTCTGACCTCATGGAGCCAAGAAGACAGACCGCTGAAGTATAGCTACGATCCAAATCAAAGATGATAAAAAGAGAAGAAAAAATAGAATAACATCTGTTAAGCTGGAAACAATTTAAGCCAGAGATCTCCTAGCTTTGCAAAGTTGCAGAACTTTCTTATGATAGGCTAATTCTAGAAACTTCTTCCCACTCACTCCCTATACATTTAAAATTGGAATTAGCTTTCTTTCATAAGTTTCAGAAGACTACACCAAATGCACAGTATTTCTAGTAGCATCCAAAGGTATGTCTCCCCATCCCCACATCTTGAATGTGGGAAAATTAAAAGAATTATGGATTTTTTTTTTTTGCTATCATAAAGCCCTTTTTAAAGCACTTGAAAAATCCAGTAGCCAAGAGTCTGAGATCCAGTCAGAGTCTGAGCCACCTCTCTCTGGTTGGCAAGTGCACGCTGTTAAATATTCAGGAATTTAGCAAGTCAGCTATTAAATCATTGGTAGCTTTGAGTCAGCTATGGACTATTTACATCATGGAAATTGGCAAATGCTAAAATGTCTATTCCTTCACTTCTTATTTTTTTAATCCCAGAGAGTTGGTTTACCAGGATATGCCTGATTCAAATCTGGTTCCAGCCACCTACGAGTTGTCTGACTGTGGATTCATTATTTAATCTCCCAGTGCCTTAGTTTCTTCATCTATAAAATGGGGACAAACAGTATCTATCTCATGGAGGGTTTCCGTGAGACCTGCAGGAGGTAAAGTGTATGTAAAACTCTCGGAACCTTCTCCATCACACTGATTACTATATAGCTAAAAGGACATTTGTGTCTATCTTACAGGGAATTACCGTGAGACCTTCATGAGGTGAGGCAGAGGCAATACACGCTCAGTCAACACTGGTGACTGTACAGCAGAGCCCTAGCCAAGACAAAGGACCCTGCTCTACCCACTCAGAAGGACAGCCCAAGAAAGCACCTTCTGAGAAGCAATTGCAGTAGTTCAGACACAGCCATCTCATCAGGAAAGGTCATTAGGTTGGCATTAGGGCTACAAGAAACAACAGCCTAATTTAAAAAGAAAAGCTTTCAGGAAAACAGATTTTCTGCCTCCTTGCTTCCAGAAAGCTCTCCCCAAAGCCACGGAGGCATTTATAATTGTAATAACAAGAAAGGAGCAAGGGCATAGACTGAAGTCATTTTTGCTAAGGAATCACAGGCAGAAATGCTCCTCCGAAGATGGCAAAGCCCCCCTCCTTTTTTCCTTTTTCTTTTTTTTAATTTTTTATTGTTGCTCACAATGGTCTTAAAAAATAACGTTTCATGCTTGTGGTTGGCATGTGCAGAAGGGCAAATTCTTAGCATGGAGCCCCCTCAGGCATCCTGGGAAGATGATCTGTGTCTTAGGTTGGAGGAGGGGTCAAGGCATTCCAGCGTGGTCCCGCCCGCAGTCTCTTCTGTTTTCAAGGGACAAGGCATCCAGGTGTGCAAGTTCAGGTAGCACCCTAAGCACCACAGAGATGACAAAAGCAAGGTGAGCTGGACGTAGCCTTAGAGGGAGTCCCACACCCCAGAGCCAAAGCCTCGTTCCTTGGCCGAACTCAAGGCCCACCCTCACTGACAACGTGTTGTGCTGAATCCTGACCGGGCAGCTCGGAACTGCTGACTGCCTTGGAGCCTGAGACCTCTCCTCTCTGCATTGCAGATAATCAGGCCTTCCCTTCAACCCATGGTGTTTCTAAGTGAGGCCTGGAGTCTGCTGGATGCTCACACAGTTTCATTTATTTTGCCTTCATTTTTATTTCCTTTCTACCTTCCCTACCTGCCGAGCCTATGATTGTTCACAGCACCCATGAGAAAGACATGGCCCCTTTTCCCCGCCCTCTGCCTCTCAGCCTCTGGTTTGCTCAGTGACACGTGTCTGCCAGGGGTGCCACGCAGCTCACTGCTCACTGCCAGGGACCAATGGTGAGCTCATTGACGAGCTTCTTGCGATTCCTTCTTTGATGAGATGCACCTCTTTGGGGGAGGCAGGGAAAAATCTAATAAAGAAATTGCAAATTCTGATAAGTGTTTGAGGAAAGCAAATGAGATGCTGAGAATCGCACTCCGTCTCAGCAGCAGGAGGCACAAGGCTGCTAGTCTGTGGATGCTGTGCAGAAAAGACCACACGAGGGGGTGGCTTGAAGCTGAGACTCGCTGGATGCCAGCCAGCCAGCCCCGAGGGAGCCAGATCTGGGAGAAACATAAACTCACACACACACTCACATGCACACATCCACACACACACACAATCACAAACTCACACCTGCACAAACTCTCTCACACACACACCACACATACACACACACGTGCACACACATATACATATACTCATACATATATACACACAAGCACACATATGCTCTCACATATATTCACACGGATACACTCACAAACACACAATACACACATTCACACATATACACACTCACACTCTTACACACTCATATACAAACACACTGTACTTACACATACAAGCACACACAAACACATTTGCACACATACACTCACACATACTCATACACACAGTTGCACACACTCAGACACACATGCACACACATACACTCACACCACAGATACACACTCACACACACACATACACATACTCATACACACACAAGTGTACTCACATACACATGAACATGCACACACACATGAACACATACACATGCATACTTACACACTCACACATGTTGTGCCAGGAGCCCAGCGAGAGGCAGGATCCTATGGAAACCTAATCGAACATAAAGAAACCAAAACTACCACTGAAATGTTGACAGTGGGTATGCGTTTCTTAGAGTAGCACCAGCCCTCCTCTCTATTCCCCAAAGTTTTCAAAAATAAAACAAGGCAACAAATACAAAGGCCTTGGAAAAGGGCCTATTTGAGGACCAGAAAGGCCATGTGCTTTGGGAGTGAGAAAGGACCCTGAGGTGAGCAGCTTCCATCAAGCTCCCCATGGACCATGTTACGGAGTTGGATTTTATTCCAGGGATCTTCTTGGAAGATCTGCGGTGGTCAGAATCATCTCCGTCCGCCTCCTGCCATGGCTATCCATACCCAATCCGAGAGCCCGTGGCCGTGTTAGTTTCCACAGCAAAGGGGCATGTAGGTTGCACATGGAATGTAGATTGCTGGCCTGCGGGCCCTAAGAAAGGGACATTATCCTGGACTTCCCAGGTGGGCGGCCGTGATTTCCAGGCAGGCCATGTCATCGCAGGTCCTTGAGAGTGGAGGAGGGAGGCGGGAGAAGGAGAGGACATGGCCCTTCACTGCTGATGGCTTTGGAAACGAAGAAAGTGGCCAGCAGCCCAGGAGCATGGAGGCTTCCAGAAGCCGGGAAAGGCAGGAAGTGGCTTCCACCCTGGAGCCTCCTGAAGAAACCAACCCTGAAGTCCCCTTGATTTTAGCCCAGTGAGACCCATGTTGGACTTTGGCTTCTAAAACTACTAGGTAGTAGCATTGTACTGTTTAAACTGCTGGGTCTGCCGTCACCTGTTTCGGCCACAGGGAGCGAAGGTGGCAGCCTAGTCCTGGGAAGGAATGGGTCCACGCGATAGACTTCCCCAGTGATGGATCCTTGAGGTCAAGTTTTACACCTTGGCACAGCATCGCCCACACAGGCGTGGTTCGACCCCGCAGAGGAGGAGGGAAGGGGAGAGGAGGGGCATTTGGCAATGTCTGGAGAGATATCAGGCTGTGGCTGGGGGAGGGGGTGCTGCTGGCACTAGGGGGCTGGGATCAGGAGTGCTGCTGACCATCCTGTAATGCACAGGACAGTCCTCACGACCGAGATGGTCTGGCCCTCTCCCACGAAATGTCAAGAGTGGTGACGCTGAGACACTTCTGCGCAGAAAACAAAATTCTTTAGCCCGACTAAATGCACGTTTTCAAAGGTAATTATAAGGGTAAAAACATAGTACACAATGAGTGGAATTCTTTTTTCAGGTGCCTGATAGTCCTATCATTTATCCTGACACCAGATAATAATGGGCTTGTTCTCTACCTGATTAAAAAATACGTCACAGTTCCTTTCACATGTCAGAAGGCACTGCTCCAAACACCAAGGGACTCAGGAAATGGAGCAAACTCTCATGGTCCTGTTTTCTGCTGATGTCTTGAGATCTTGCTTTTCTCTTCTGCCTTACAGTATCTTCTTCTACCTGCACACCAGAGGGTACCGGTTAATTCTTTGACATTGAGAAATTCAAATCTGACCCATGTGACTTTTGATCCCTGGAAGAGATGAAAGAAAAGACTTTGATCATGATGATGAGCGGACACAGTTCTTTGTCACTGAACCCCAGGCAGAAAGCCACTGAGCTGAGTAATATGTGTGAAAGTCCTTTGTAAACGCTTCCTACTCTGAGCTTGCTAGAGAATGCTACCACTAGGGAGAATTCATATTCTTCAAAGGTTAGGCTATGCTTAAATCAACGAACTGGGTGCATTTGCTAAACTATAGGAATAAAACTACCCCTCCATCTCGTCAGGGGCTATCTCGATACGTTTTATTCAGTTGGCACAAGATGCGTGGGCCCCAAGAATTTTAGAAGGCCGCATAGGATCTCAGATTGAGGAAGCCAATTTCACGTCAGAAAAAAAGGTAAGTTCTCCGTGGGTTGGACGGAAGCCTCATTCAGTGCCAAGGTTCTGAGAATACTCAGACAGATACACACACACACACACACACACACACACACACAGAGAGAGATTTATGCAGACCCAGTGTGTATCCACTGTCTGTATATAATATAGCCATGTGGTAAACATATTCCCATCAAGTGAATATACCATTTCATGTACTATTTATTGACAAGCCATCCACTGTATACTATATTTTGTATTTCATTATTTTACAGAAGGGTTCTGTAAGCTAGGCATGATCATTTTCCCTTTCTCAGGTAAGTAAATAGACTCGGTGCACACCAGTACTTACTTACTAAGGAGACCAGCAGAAACTCAAACATGAGTGTCTTCTCACTTCATTAGGCTGTGTTTTGGAAAATCCAGAAGTCTTAACAGAAACACCATTTTTAAAAAACTCTGTTTAAACTATACAGGTATATTTGACTCACTGGAATCTTAACTTTATCACCTTAACTTGGCTATCATCTGACTGCATGTGGCTGTCTTCTGGTTACCTTCACCTGCCTCCCTTGCAGCTATGATTATGTAATCAGCAGCTTCCCCTCAGTCTGTCAGACACTCCAGAATGGGTCAACACTCCTAGGAGCTGGGGCGTGGCCAGTACAGATTATTTTATCAGTGCTTCCCAAAATATTCTAAAAAACATGAAATGGTAAAAAGGGGATTGTTTGGGAATTCTCTCTTCCTAGTGAAAGAAATTTGTGTGCGCACTCTGATTCTGGAGTGCCTTGTGCTTCTAGGCGACGGAGCTAGTTAGATGCATGTTTGTGAAGTCATATGTTCCCCCAGGCATTACGTCCATGGGACAGATGGTCTTGGTGTAGCTCCAGGATGCTGTGAACTGCCGAAGGATGTGGCTGCCTGCTAATGGTACGATTTCACTTCCTGCCATCCTCCTGAGTGTGGGAAGAACACTTGGGAAGCTCACAGTGTTCTGAGGGTCTTCCACCTCTTCCAGTGGCTCGATACTTTTGGTTGTTGTTGCAGGCCCGTTTGAAGCCCCCACTGTCTGCAGAGCTCATTAGAGGTGAGAAACTGCTTCTAAACTAGCAAATGACAAATTTTCTTCGCTTACACAGGTGCCAAAGGAACAGGTCATTACGGGTTGCTCCTGTTTAGATTAATCACAGTAAACACCGGCTCCTGCGTTGACCCATCACTTATCAACAACAGCTAAACGAGGCATTATTTAATCATGTAACCCTGAGCACCAGCCACCCTCTCTATCCTCTGAAACATGACTATCTGGTTCTTTAACAAATATCTGAAGATTTCAGCTGCCAGCAGATATTGATCAATTTCGGAGCTCCTTCCCAAAATCAATACCTGCACGCAGCCAGGACTCGAGGCTCTGGGAAAGAGGGAGTTGATGATCTGAGCCTCCTTTTAACAGTCAGGTTGCCAGAGACCTGGGTGTCCAGGCTGAGGGAAGTGCCCACCCCACTGCCTTCACACTTGTCTTCCAAAGTGCTGTCTGCCTGAAGGAGTCAGAGCTGCTCCTAGAGGATATACCTTTATGAACAAAAGAAAAATGTCTATTGGGCCCCAAACTACATCTTCTTCCTTCTTATCACCTAAGCGATTTTAGGTTGATGATGTTTAATGAGATCTACATCATTCAGATAGACTTCAAGCTGTGACCCAGCAAGGCAACACCAATTTATCCTTACTAAACATACCTCCCGATTTTTTTAAAGTACTTCATGCCACATAAATTAGACTGCCATTGAGATAATTGGAGCCTTGTGGCTCTTAATTTTTCGCAGATACACTATTTTGAAAATAAATCATGAACCATCATTTTTGAATGTTAAAGTTAATTTACATTGAATACACTTTTCTACTTCAAAGCATTCATAGGTGGATATCTTTAACAGATAATTGACAGATATGGAACCTCCCTTCACTGCCATCAGAGCCATGAACCTAAAATACCCACATCAAATCCAAAGTATCCAGAATGCTTTTGGTTTATTGTCAGTCACCTTTTTTGAACTGGAACTGTTCAAATCTTCATCTAAAATAATTGATCAAAACAGTTGTTCCAAAAAGCATTATTTTTTTGGTTGGGTGGTTGGAGGCATTACAAGAGTACATTCTGCATTTGCACAGAGGCTACGTGAATTTTCAATAGACAGAATATCTCAATGACCATCCAACACAAATGAACAGGCTTCTCTGATAGGTAAAGAACTTGATTACATGTTTCAATAAAGAATGTAAGTGTGTTTTCTTTTTCAAAAAGACCTCCTTTTTTTTTTTTTTTTTTTTTTTACCTATAGGTAGCATAAACACTAGCACAAAGCAAATAGCCGAGCTGCACTCCTGTATCACATTTGATTTAAAAATACTAACGTTCCCCCTCCCAGAGTTGCTCCATGCCCTGAAATGTCAAATAGAAAATATTGAAATTACTGGTCATTCTAAATGGCTGGCTAACCAGGTGTATGTCTTCATAGTAAAATAAAACAATGTATTAGATGTCGAATAAAAACACATTACCTACAATTCATTTCCTCCGCTTCCCACAATGGCATCATCTCCATCCCTTTTCAGCAGGCAGAAGGTACAGAGAGACATCCGATAAATAAAGCGTAAATGCATTCTGCAATCACAAAATGTGAAATAAAACACTACGTGTTATAAGGGAAAGGCAAGGAGGTGTGGAGAGGAAGCAGAAGAACAAAGCTGAACTAATCTAGGTTCTCCCAAAGCTTCCTGACATCGCCCTTGTTGAAATTAAACTTTCTCAGAGGGGCTCTTTGTAGGGCATTTTAGTGATTAGAGTGGAATATGAGCTAACACATTCTAAGTGAGCTCCAAAATGTCCAGTTGGAGGCAATGCTTTGCCTGTGTTTGCCTCTGATAAACCATTGGCCTCTGTGGGCTTCTGACTCGTTGGCTTAAGGGGCATCAGCCAGGTGTCTAGCTGCAGCAAGCGTTCTTCCATTGGGAGTGACATGGTGTGGACCAGATGCCATGTGTGGTGCATTGCAGCTGCTATCAATCCGCACTATAGCAGAGCTTCTCAAATTTTAAAGAGCACACAAATCACCCAGTGATCTAAAAAAAAAAAAACAAGCAGGTGACTTTAGCTGGTCTGGGTGGAGCCCAAGATTCTGTCTTCCTAAGGAGCTCCCTTGCCACAAGAATGCTGCTGGCCCTGGGGCCACAGTTTTGGTAGCGAAGCTCCAGGGTGTGGAACGTTTAAGAGTCTATAGAAAAACATGGCATCAGAGAGATAGGTTATCTCTTAAAGCACAAGTTTTTATCTGCAAGTTTGCTATATGCTTCATGAGACCTGCAGTGAAAGTCAAGCCACTAATGAAGCAGTGAGATGGAAAATGCCATTTTTAAAGATATAATTGAAAGGGAAATGACACCCATCATCTGCATTTGATTCTTGATTGTAAAAGAAGGCAGATTGATAGACAGTGTCTCAAGAATGTACTTCCTGGACAGGTTACTCATGGCAGCAAAGGTAAACTGTGGAATGTGTGTTCCACACTGAATTCTCTGGGGCTTTAACAAAATGTGATCATATTCGAGCTGTCTGTTCACATGCGCAGTGGCTCTTGGCAGTGGAAGGACGGAAGTGGGCTCCTTCTTGCCTCTCCCTTTCATTGTGATGATGATGTTGATTTGCCCCATTTCTTCTGTCTTCTCCCCATGAGACTGACTTAGCGATATGAACCCACATTACAAATGGTACCAAGAAACAACAGCAAGGATTGGCTGAGTGTTGCTGGGGAGTGGCATGGAATCTGGCCAGCTCTGTTGCCCCCTGCCTGCAGATGGTTGTTACCTGTGGGGCGGGACGAAGGGGAATCAGCTGGATCCCGTGGCGTTCTTCCATAGGCTGTCATCGATCTCTGATTTCTTTTCTTGGTTGCCGGTCTTGGCCACCTCATTGAACCCCTGTTGAGGATCAACGTGGATGCCTGAACTGGAAGCCCGGTAGCCATCGAGGGGAAAGACGCATCCATTGCTACTTCTTGGCTGCTACCCAGTCTTGCCTGTGTGGAATTTAATGGCAGAATTCAAATCATTACTCTTCCTTACTTTTTTCCTGAAGCTGTCCCTTCTCCAAGATCTCCCCATGCCTGACCCTCACTAGACCTTTAGTTAAAAGAAGAGCTTGCTTTCACTGATGGGGACTTGCTGGCACTCTTCCACTACCGTGGGTCAAATTTGCTTTTCAAACGCCATTGCTGATGGTCTCGATGTGTTTTCCTATTGCTTGTGTTACTCAGCAGTGTCTAGTTCAGCCTGGAAGCATTCCCTTTGACTCTCTGTGATGTTTTCAAAGGTAGGAACAAACCCCATACTTTTTAAATTCTAACCTGCCACAGTGGCAGGTTAAGCTGTGATCACTGGTGGGAGGGAAGATGAGAGAAAGAGAGGGCCCCCCAACCTTCTCACACTTTTCCAGCGACCACATGAGATGCTCTGCAGCCCACACGTGGAACTCTGAGCCGATCCTCGTTTAGGACCCGCACTTGTGTGACAATATGTTGGTGGAGACGGTTCTGATCGTCAAATAGAAAGGACTCATGCTGACGCTCAGAGGTGGGCACGCTGGGCTCTGGCAGGATACTCTATTAGTCCTCTCAGTGGCCTTGGCCAAGCTCCTACTCCCCATGCCTAGTGAGAACCCCGTGCCCGCCACACTGAGTGCCATAAGGAGCGCTTGACATCAGCCTGTAAACTCTTTGGTATCATAGAAGGATGGTGGGGAAGCCAAGTGCTGCAGTGGACGGAGAAGACTAGCCAGGGAAAGAAGCAGGCAGGAGGTGAGATCTGCCCAGCCTGCCCCACAGGCTGAGTTTGAAGCTGTCAGCCATCGGTCCCATGGGGAATGAGAACAGCCACAGTGGGAGGCTGGTGAAGGGTTCTGGATCAAGAGAGAGGCTGCCAGCCCTGTCACTGCTGCATTCACGGACCGTTGGGCTGTATGGCTGGAATGAAGGAGCCAACAGGCTGGGCAAGGGGCTGTGGGAATGGGGCCACAGACCCACACAGAGAAACAGTCCCCATGGCATAATCTCCCTCTCCTACCTGCCCGGGGGATCCACCTGTTTCAGTCCTTAATGGCCATGTGGACTTGGAGCATAAAGATGCAGATTCAGCACCTTTGTCTGGATGTTCTTAACATTCCAGGTGGCAGCGAATGTCCGTATTGAAAGTCGCCATGAAACCCGAAGATCGTTAGCAGAAGGCAGCACAATTTCTGGAACAGGCAGTCATTGAAAATGTGGTTTGGAAACCAGGTACGCATTTTCAGCTGTGAGATCCGTGCCGAACTCAGTCCCCAGAGCAGGCCGCCTCTCACGGTTTCTCTTCTTTCCCAAAAGTGCTCCGGACATGACTAGCTTTCACAGTTGTGGTCTCTTTACTGATGTCATTCGTTCATTGCGCACTTGGAGCCGGGCATCATCCTAGGCACTTTACCAATAGGTGTGCATGTGAGTTCCACGTTGCAGGTGGGCTGACCTGCAAGAAGGTGCGAGGAGTTAGATAACTTCACAACCAAGGTCGCAGAGCTGGGGAGGCATTGCGGATCCCTGACGTCTGACTCACACTCCCATACCTTGAACCACTTGCTGAGGCTGCCTCGGTTCTTCTTTTAAGCTTAGTAGAACCCAGCAGAGTTCTCACTGCTGTAGATGGAGAACGATGGAAAATCCCCAAGAAGTACTGAAATCTATAGACAATGAGTTATTGACCAGGTAATCACAGTAAACACTCCACACAGGAGTAGAGATAGTAATTAGGTCTTGACTCCTTCTGAATTCCAAGGAGAGAGAATAGTGAGAAGGCAGAGACCAACCTTTCAGGAGATGCCTTGGTTTCTGCTGACCGTCTCCAGGTGGGAAACGGGAGGGGTCTCCATTCTCAACATCCCTGTGGGCAACCGGCTCATTGCTTTTCTCTACGAAACTAGGTTGAGCCTTGGCCAACATAATGAAAATATCAGAAGCAATAAAACATATCTTGTCAAGTGGCTGATTAACGTGTTCTCATAATTGGATGCACAGTGAGGCTCAGCCGAAACAGTCTCGGACCACTGTTAACCAGGCACTAGACCACCACACGGAGAGGGAGCACACTGGGTTGCATTAAAATCTATTAGCATTAAAATCTATTCCATGAGATCAATATGACATCACTCATTTCTTCTCTTACTTGGAGGTTTTGACAAGCCGTTTCCAACATCACCTCATAATTGCACCCAGCTCTTAGAGCCCAGAGAGCCGTGAGCACACAGTGGGTGTTCATATGTGTTTGCCAAATAAATTGTGCTGATTACACTGTTCTAAGTGTTGCCTTATTGATTACTCCATCTTCAAGAAGCCAGGAGAGTGAGCGGCTTATTAAGGGCAGCACAATATCTGAAGAAATTCCCATTTCTTTCCACGCCTGTTTTTCAAAGTTTCTACTGCAAATAATACAACTATTTAAACCAACAGCAAGTATGAAGAACGGCTTTTCCAAGCTCAGGGACGTCAAAATCATTCCTGCATACCCTGTGGATTCCCAGGTTGCTTCTAGGTCCTGCTCATGTTTCTAAATTAGATCCCCAGCAAACAGCATGAAGAAGAAGTGGGAATCTTAAGCTCCTGATGGCTCCCACTCGAGTTTCCCGTCCGGAACCCTCCTCTGGCCCATGTTGACTCTGCGCACTTGTTGCCACTGCCCATGGGACTGACCCACAGCATGGTTTCTGCCTCACATGAGGGCCACACACACACGTGTGAGCTTTTGTCCCGGTTTCCTAACGGTTCGTGAACAATGAGGGTGCACAGGCCAAAGCCAGTCCACCCCTTGATCTCTTACTACCTGCGAGCTAAGCATGCTTTTTATACTTTTTTTAAGACTTTACTTTTTTTTTTTTTTTTTTGAGACAGGGTCTTGTTCTGTCACCCAGGTTGGAGTGCAGTTGTGTGATCTCGGCTCACTGCAACCTCCGCTTCCCGAGTTCAAGCAATTCTCCTGCCTCAGCCTCCCGGGTAGCTGGGGTTACAGTGGTGCACCACCACGGCTGGCTAATTTTTGTAATTTTAGGGGAGACAGGGTTTCACCATGCTGGTCAGCCTGGTCTCAAACTCCTGACCTCATGATCCTCCTTCCTTGGCCTCCCAAAGTGCTGGGATTACAGGCATGAGCCATGGCACCTGGCCAAGACTTTACATTTTTAATAAAGTTTTAGATTTACAGAATAACTTGGCAGTAGTACATAGAGTTCCACGTATCTTTCCCTGCTACCCCTGGGGCCAGGCATACACTTTTCCCTGTTACATCTCACACTACTGCACGTTTTCTAAAATTAGCAACCCAGCACGGAGACACTATTATGAACCAAGTCCACACTTTACATTGGCGTTCAGTCTTGGCACTGTACATACAGTCTGTGGGTTTTGACAAATGTATAATGACATGTATCCGCCATTACAGTATCGAGCACAGAACTCCCATCACTACCAAACCTGCTGAGCTTCACTTATTCAACAAACCAAAGGGCTCCTAATATTTCATGGCATGTGAAAATTATATCACATTTACATTGCAGTGCCCATAAGTAGCTTTACTGAAAAACCTGGCACCTCTGTTAACGTATGGTCAGTGGCAACTTCCGCTCTGCAATAGCAGACTTGGGTAGTTGCAACAGAGACTATGTGGCCTGCAAAAGCCGAAACTGCTGACTCTCTGGCCCTTTGCAGGAAACATTCCCGACCCCTTGTCTAGACCGTCAGTTCTGGGAAGTCTAATTTGTCACCTCTCAGCACTTAGGGGATTTGATCACAGTCTGTTTCCTGACTAATTTGAGATACAAAGGTCCTCTTAGAAATGTAAACAATTGTTTCCATTGTCAGCTGTCTCCCAGAGTCTTAGGATCCCTTCTACCATGTTCCTGATAGGTTTTTATTCCTTTTTTTTTTTCTTTTTTTTTTTTCTTTTTTTTTATGAGACAGAGTCTTGCTCTGTCACCAGGTGCCAGGCTGGAGTGCAGTGGTGTGACCTTGGCTCACTGCAACCTCTGCCTCCTGTGTTCAAGTAATTCTCCTGCTTCAGCCTCCCAAGTAGCTGGGCCTACAGGCACGCGCCACCATGCCTAGCTAATTTTTGTATCTTAGTAGAGACGGGGTTTCATTATGTTGGCCAGGATGTTCTCGATCTCTTGACCTCGTGATCTGCCCACCTTGGCCTCCCAAAGTGCTGAGATTACAGGTGTGAGCAACCACACCCAGCCTGGCCTTTATTCTTGATGGATGTCTTGATTTTTTCAAATAGTGAACCTTCAATGAGAGGTGAGCCTAGAGGATTAACTTTGCCCAGAGAAAAGATGGGCCCTCGCCCAGCTTCTAGACGGCCAGCTCTGAGCCCTGGGCAGGTCTTGCTTGGTACGAGTGTTGCTGTTTACCAGGAGACCTTGAGCCACATGGTAACAGCTCACCTTCCCTCCAGAGAGCCTGGAAACCAAGAACTAAGTGACCCACCTAGGTAAGTACCTGAACCCCAAGGCTTAGGTGAGCTTCCCTGGTTGGTGACACTGAATAAGCACTATCAAACCTCCTCGACAGAGGAGTAAACACTGTCGTGTGACTCCCCCAGGAGGGACAAATGGAGCTCGCGCCTGGCGTCCTCAGGACCCTGCCCTATGCCTGTCTTCTCTGGGCTGATTTTTACCTGAGTCCCTTCATCGTGAACACATTCCATGAGCTCGTCTAGTGAATTACTCATCCTGAGCGTGGCCTTGAGACCACCCCATACACTAACGGTTGTGGTTTCGATTGTTGTTTCGTTGAAATTTGAAGTTGGCCAGACATGAATCAGCATGCTTCGTGGCAGAAGCGTTCCAAAATCATCTCTACTGTGGGTGTCATACGAGTATAGACTCCTGCTGCCACCTGCTTCGGCGGTCTATGTCGTGAGAAGGCGCGTCTCTCTCCTTTCCTTAAATTATTTTATTTTTGTCTTTGCTGTTTTGAAGTAGACATTTCCTTTTTTTTCTTTGAGACAGGGTCTTGTTGAGGTCTCTTGGTGACGCTAGAGTGAAATGGCATGATCATGGCTCACTGCAACCTCAGCCTCCCAGTGTAAGGTGATCCTCTCACCTCAGCCTCCCAAGTAGCAGAGACTAAAGTTGTGCACCATCATGCCTGGGTTAATTTTAAAATTTTATTTTTTTGTCGAGATGGGGTTTTACTATGTTGTCCAGGACCGGTCTTGAACTCCTGGGCTGAAGCAATCCACCTGCCTCAGCTTCTTAAAGTGCTGGATTACAAGCGTGAGTCACTGTGCCTAGCCCATCACTTCCATTTTAAAGATGAGGAAACGGAAGCTAAGAGAAGTTAGCCTGCCTTGAATTTCAAGGGATCAATAAGTAGCAGAGCCAGAAGAGCTCAGAGCTCAACAAGTGTGAAAGCTTTTTGTTTGTCTGTTTTTTCAACTACAGATTAACTTCCAAACTTCCAGAGGTCTCCTGGCTACAAACTAATATTCAGTCTTTTTATTAAAGGTTTATTTTGACAAAGTGGGACCTAAGAGAAAAGTTTCGGAAAAGATTTCGCAGTTCAAATTTGATGAGATGTGTAAGAGTGAGATAAAAATACAGGGCTTTCTGTTCTAATTAGAACTGAATGTTAGAACAAATTGGCAGCAGGTCACTGTGACCCATAAAACTTGTCTCTTTATAGAAATCTTTTGCTGTTATTGTTTTCACTGAAAAGAATGTCTTTATAAAAAAAATCTGGAAAATGCAAAAGGGAAGAAGAGAGAAGGGAACGCTCCCCCCGTGCCTGTGAGGCAGACGCAGTGGACCTCACACTTTTGTGCCTTTTCCCCACTTTATGGATGAGGGATAATTTATGATCAGATTTCATTTTGATAATTATTCATTAGCTGTGAGAGGTGCTCTCTGTCCTGACTGTGGAATGGAGTCAGAGTCTCTGGGCATGGGCCAGCCCGTGGGAGGGATGTAGTGCTGGGAACCATCCCTCTAGATTCAACTGTGCAGGACACTCAGAATGCAGTTCCATGTGGAATGCCTATCTAATAGGGTTTTTTTTTTTTAAAGACTCTGATATTCAAGCAACTCTCCTGCCTCAGCCTCCTCCTGAGTAGCTGGGATTACAGGCATGCACCACCATGCCCAGTTAATTTTGTATTTTTAGTAGAGACAGGGTTTCACCATGTTGGTCAGGCTGGTCTCGAACTCCTGCCCTCAGGTAATCCACCCACCTAGGTCTCCCAACATGCTGGGGTTATAGGTGTGAGCCACCACGCTGGGCAAATACCTTGAATTCCTAAGTGCATCTCTTATGAGTGAAGTCTACGCCAAGAAAACATGTGGGAGGTAAATTTCATGAGTGTGTGTCACCCCCACACATGTGGGAGTGAGGTCTTTGGATTGCTCCCTCTTCATAACCTCTGCAGTTGCTCTGTAGTTCCTTGGGCAGGAGCGTGACAAAAAAGCAAGCTGGGGCCACACGAATTTGTACTTGTTTTTATGTGGCCATGTTTTCCTCTTTCTAAAAATGAACTGGTATCTTACATTTATCTTTATTTTATTATTTTAAATTCTTTCCAAAACGTGTCTAAATTTAGCCCGTTTTTTACTGGTTTTCTTTGAAATTTGGTGAACACATGCTGCCTGTGTTCTTAGATCTTTGTTACAGTTCCAGCAACTTTTCTGTAATTATGTCATTGATGATTGATTCTATTTTGGTAGCTCTGATATTTTCCTTAGAAAGTATCTACAATTCTTAGCAAGGGTTCTCTTATCTGTAATTATCTGTTTATAATATCACATCTTTAACTTTGTCATCTGTACTGTGTGAGGGTTTCTCAAATTTTCAATTTTTCTCTGTGCCTCTATAAATATTTTAGTGGAAACCTGGGAGAGACTGATTTAGGGCAGGATGCTGACCAGATCTTATCTGAAACCTCCATTGCTTGGCTTGATCTCAGGACTCGAGAGAGCGACCAGAACCCAGCTTTAACACTATAATTGAGAGATTATTTCCCTTATGCTGAGTAAATACAGTCTAATAGTCATATGGCATTTCTCACCCATTCATTCTATAAATATTTATCAGTCACCTACAGACCAGGCATATACCTAGTTCTTGGGATAGAGAAGACAGGAAAAGAATCCCTGATCCCATGGAGGAGGCAGATGATAAACAAAATAAATAAGTTATAGGGGATGTTAAAAAGGCTCTCAGTACTTAGGAACAAAATAAAGAAAATGGATCCAAGGAGCCAGGCAGGGAGAGGCGCGGCAGCCAGTGTGTGCAAAGAGCAGACTCAGGAGGTGTACCTTTGTGTTTTTGGTTCAGGTTTTGTTACCGATACTCAGGAACCAAGACCAACGGACTGTTTGATTATGTCACCTGTATAACTTTGCCTTTCATGTAAAGTAATCATTTCAGAAATTTTCTACTTTGAGACCTTGTCACATCAACAGCTTTACGGCGAAGTGAATGATGTTCTGAGCAGTCACTTCTTCACTGGATTAAGCAATCACCTTGAAGCTCTTCCCTTCCGACTTCCACTGCTGCATCAATGGGCTTTTATGGGAATATGCCTTAGCACAATCTAAATAATGCAACAGATAAACAAACAAAGCAACAATCTCTGTTCTGCCTGTGTCCTTTCTACCAGCAGCAAGAAGGATGTCTGCGTAGGGCGTCCCAGCTGCTCCCAAGCTCCCCTTTCCCAATGTTGTGTTGCTTGAGAGTGGGTTGGGGAGTTCAACAAGCAGTGAACACCAAGAATGCTAAAGGATCCCAGAAAGGTCATGTATTTTTCCTAGTATCTGCTGTCTGTGCAATATTGCACATTTTTTTTTCTGCCTGGGGAATATTAGCAGAATAATCCCTCCACCCAAATGTCTACATTCTAATGCTGGGAACCTGAAATGTCACCTTACATGGCAAAAGGGCCTTTGTACATATGATACAGTTAAGGATTGGGGCTACGCTGGGCTGTCTGGGTGGGCTCCGTGTAATCACAGGAGCCCTTATCAGGGGAATAGGGAGGTGGAGAGTCAGAGTAGGACATGTGAGGATGGAAGCAGAGGCGGGAGTGAGGTCACCGCTGCCTTTGAAGATGGAGGAAGGGGCCATTAGCCAAGGCGTGCAGGTGGCCACTAGAAGCTGCGAAAGGCAAGAACACAGATTTTCCCCTGAAACCTCCAGATGTCTAACACCAGAACTGTAACAGATTGAATTGTTTTAAACCAAGACGGTGGCAATTTGTTGCAGAAGCCACAGGAGACTAGGAGCTCAGCTGTGTCAGGCAGGGGAGATTCGTTGGAGGGTCCTTGGAAATGCACACTGGGCACTGAGCCACATTTCCTATGGTCCCTGGGCTCAGCTGAAGGCCTGCACCCCACAGGCTGGGATTTGAGTCTGCCTTGCTGTCTGCTGTCTGGGGCAGACCTCAGGATTTGTGGATTGACTCAGATAAATGTGGTTTGACAGAGTGCCGTGTTAAGAGAAGATACTGGGGAAGAGCCTGGCTTTATCTCCGGCTTTATACCAGGCTTGGCGTTTCAAAGGGCAGCTTTGGAATTTCCCATACTGCCTACCAGAGAACTATGTTCCAGATAAACCCTGAAGTGTAAGCTTCTTTAGCATCACAGGTATAGGCAGCTGAAAAGTTCCTCTTTAAAGTTTTCTTTCTTGTTAAAGAATAAATTATAAGTGTGCTGATAACTCTTTGTTAAGACCTATCCTCTGTAGTTGCTGGACATGCCATGCTTATAGGCACGTAGTACTTTCTATGTCCTTGTACTTTAACCAGGATATCTGTGCTAAACCTGCTCACAGGAATGTCCCAGCTCTTCATTGCTTTTACCTGTTTAAAAAGTTTTCAGTTGTTAGCTAATCGGGTTTTAATTTAAATTGTAAGTGCTGGCTCCAGCCAACGGGGATTAGACACAGCAGTAAGGACAACCCAAAATGCGTAAGGAATAAATATGTCTGCTTTCCTTTGGTCATTGCACTCTTGTGGCATGATGGCTAGCGAGAGTACCCTTCCTGCAGTCCAGGAAGTAAAAAATGCGTTGCTGAAAAATCCTTTGTCTCAGGGCTAATTTTTCTTTGTGGCACCAAGCATCAAAGGGAAGCCCCTCTGCCTGGGAATCTGCATTTTAGCATGCTCTCCACACCTTTGGGAGATTCCAGTGTGTCAAAGGCATCGGGATTGCTGCTCTGCAGCTGCTTTGGCTGAGTGGCCGCGGGTCTGGTGACGCCGGTGTTTGCTCTGTCCTGGTAGGACATATATGTCATAAGGGAGCCACCATTTCGCATTTTCCCTTTTTACCTTTTTTCTTTCTGAGCAGCTGAGAAAAGCAAAACCTGCCTGTGTGTATCTGAGAATGGCACCAGGAATTCCTTGTTAGCCATCAGGCCCTCTGGCTAATCAATCAGAGCAAGGAGAGAGCGCCTGAGCATGCCCCCCGGGAGAGATGGAAGTGGGATGTGGAGTGCAGCGCCACATGGTTTCTGTGGGAAGGCACCTTGTTCCCTGCACGGGCACCTTCCCTGCACATCTGTTCCCCTCAGTCTTGGAGCTGGCTGCCTGAGCGGAGATCACCTGTTAGAAAGTGGAAGTTCTGGGTACTATAAAATAGAACACTTGAGTGAGTGAAAACTGTAGAGAAGGTGAATCCATCGTCCAGACCCCTGCGCTCCTCAGACGGAACCTTCCAGGGAGTCCAGATGCCATTGGCGCTAATCTACTCTGTCTGCCTCCTTTCTTCCTTCTGCAGAGAAGACACTGAAAATCGCAGATGAGCATAAAACCCTCCCTTTCCCGACTACCATAATCCGTTGTCCTTTCTCTTCAAGCAAAGAGATAACCTTTTGGGACAGAAGCATAGCACACCAGCTGTACTGTGGGGATTAAATCTTTGTGCTAGAAGAATGATTTATGCTCCAATAAAGCCAAACAAAACCTAATTGGGTAGGGTGAGACCACCAAAAATTATGTTCTCAATGAAAAACAGAATGAGAACTAATTACCCTGGTGCAGTGTCCCATTTAGCTATAATTCTACAGTCAATTAGTATTCTGTTTAATTGTACAATTAATGAACATATAAATTAAATTCATAGTTTATTTCTACCACTAAATTACTTATTTGAATTGCCTCTTTGGAAAAAAAGTAAGCAACTCAATGTGCACATGATTAAATGAGTTGGTAATGTACATTCTGGGCACGCCTTAATTGTAAAACAATTACTCCACTACTATGGCTGGGATGTTGCTTGCATTATTGGGAGCTGAATAATTTAATTTTCTCCTATCAAATGCACAGGTAATAGTTTAACTGACTCACACAGCTCTCCTGACGGTTTTCAAGACTTGCATGTACAGATTTCATGCCATCCAAGGCGCGAAAAGGCAGCAGGTGAGAAGCTGGGGTTTTGATAGAACCTATGGGAAACACAGGCAGGAACCAGCGTGGATGGCTCCTGCTCCTGGTCGGGATGGTGAATGAGCTGGTAAAGCAAGGCCAGGCATTCCCCAGCCCTCACTGGCTGGTGAGTGCAGAAGGAGCGGCAGACTCCACTGCAAAGCCACCTTCAGCAGTTTGCATACTCCCCTCGGCTCCCTGGAAAGTTCCTTTCCAAGGATATCTGAACATCCAGAGGTGGGTGGGTGTTCACGTGGTGTTCATGGATGAGGTCCGGCCTCCAGGCTCTGCTGCTGCTCCACTGCTGCCTCCAGCAGTGTGCCTCCTCTGCACACAACCGTGTTTGTGTGGACTGGTTCTCACCCAGTCACCACAGCACTGAAACCCTTGGCATTCGAGGTTCGGTGATGTCCTCAAATGTCTAAGTTGTTAGCAGGGGGATGGCACTGTCCCATGTGCTGCACAGAAGAGGGGTCCTGAAGCCCTACAGAATTTAGTGACATGGCTGAGCTCATGGGTCCTGACACTGCCACTCCCCTCCTGACTCCCCGGTCTGTGCCCTCCTGGCCCCTGGACACACATAGTGCCTCTCCTCTGTTTCTTCTACCAGGATGGGTCTCCCTCCATCAGAAGTCCTTTTTGGTCCCTCAGGTTTCTTCCCTGGGGTCCTGACAGCTCTCTAGATATGTTCTCTGTGTTTGTGTCCATCCTAGGACTCCTAATATAGAAAATAAAATCCTTGTTGCATTCCATTGTGAAATCATGCAGGCTGCGTGGACTCCAATTCCAGCTAGGGCACCATCCATGCAGCTGACCTTGGGCAAGACACCCACTTTCTTATTAGTGAAATGGAGGCTAGAGTATTTTCCCTGGAGAGGGAGAGAGTCATGAGGGAGGGGCGTTACCACATGAATAAAGGAACAAGTGCATGAAGGAGCCCAGAACGTTGCTCCAAAGTTTCCCTGTTGCTGTGATGCAATTAGCCTCTGCTGATGCAATTATGATGCAGTTCGCCACTGTCTAAATGGTGCTGAAAAGCAAAAATTCCATCAAGCCAAATAGCTAAGTTGACTAATTCAAACCAGATGTCAGGGAGGGTGGAATTAGACTTGTGTAAAGAAGAAATTGGCCTTGGGACGGAACTTCCATCAAACCAGTTCCTTTGAGACTCGCTAAACACACTTACATGATTGATTTTGTCTGTTTTTCACATTGGAACACAGTCTGAGCCATCCGATACCAGCAGAAACATTGACACTGGATAAACTGGTTCTCACCCACCTGCTACGTGTACAGGATGGCTGACTTGAGATCCAGTGATCTGGGCTTGGAGCAAATGGTTCCACTCATTGCTTCAGGCACATGCCAAAGAAAAAACTGTACAGGACAAAGTTAAACAGGCCAGGAAGACTTCAATAAAGACTTTTGCGGCTGGGCATGGTAGCTCACATCTGTAATCCCAGCACTTTGGGAAGACAAAGCAGGCGGATTACCTGAGGTCAGGAGTTCCAGACCAACCTGATCAACATGGAGAAACCCTGTCTCTACTAAGAATACATTAGCCAGGTGTGGTGGCGCATGCCTGTAATCCCAGCACTTTGGGAGGCCGAGACAGATGGATCACCTAAGGTCAGGAGTTCAAGACCAGCCTGGCCAACATGGAGAAACCCCTTCTCTACTAAAAATACAGAATTAGCCAGGTGTGGTGGCACATGCCTGTAATCCTAGCTACTTGGGAAGCTGAGGTAGCGGAATCGGTTGAACCTGGGAGGCGGAGGTGGCAGTGAGCCGGGATCATGCCATTGCACTCCAGCCTGGGCAACAAGGGAGAAATTCCACCTCAAAAAACAAACAAAAAGAAAGAAAGAAAGAAAGAAAGAAAAAGACTATTGCAATAGAGGAGAGAACCTGAGCTCAACTTCCATGATACAAAAGGTGGGAGGGTGTCCAGAGCTGGTGGAAAGGAAGGGAGGATGTCAGCAGAGGGGAGGTTGCTCAGTGGGATGTGACCAGCATGCTGCGTTATTCCTGAGCTTGCAACTGTTCTTCTCTGATTAGGCCACCTGTGTTTTCTAATGTGCATCCATCAGAGGAGGCTCCTATTCTCAGAAATTGGGAGATGGGAGTGCCATCTCCTTCATCATTTACATTTCACAGAGATGGTTCCCAGGTCCTTGAGAAAGGCCTTTGATGGTTGTAAAATGGGCAGGAATCTGGGAGAAGATTTGTAGCTCCAAAGGATTTATAACTGCATGTTTTCTAAAGTAAATTCTCTATGAAAAGGGGGGTGAAGGTCTGAAAGTCAGGATGGAGCCTGTCTAAAGTTTCACCAAGCTGTGGGGAACGTGGGGCTGTCTTGGTCCTGGTCCCACGTGAGTGCTGTGGGCTGGTGGCTCTGGGACACCACCAGTTGCTTAGCCTCCCATGGTTCACTCTGCAGTGCCAAGGATGAAATTTATCTTTCAAGCAATTAATCCCCCAGCCCTAAATGCCCGAGCCCTAATTTCTGAGCAATCACCGACAGCATGTGCTGGTTCCGTTCCTGTTATTAGCTGTCTCTTAATAACCTTCAGGTCGGGGTGTTATTGATGCTCCAGCTTAATTCAAATTATAATGGGATAATTCATCTGCCATCTCCAATCCTTGTTTATTGAATTTTGTATGATCCATTTAATTTAGGCCCTCCCATCTCTGAAGGTCAGAGCCTATTGAAAATCCATCTCTTTATCCTCTCATGACCTAATTTATGTTTTTCCTTTAACTTCTCCACCTACCTTATTGCTGTCACAGCCTCAGAGGCTCCATGAGGCAGGGGCGGGACTGAGAAGGTTAACATTATTATTGCTTTGCTTCGTGTCCTATCAAAGCCACGCAGATGCAAACAGACATAGACATTTTTAGATCCTTTGCAGCATTCCTCTTCAGGACTTTCTGTTCTGTCCAGAAAAATATAAGTACAGTACTCACGTTCACCTAATAAACACTTCCTGAACATTGACTCTAGATATTTTAAAAATACTTTTAACATAGCATACTTTTTTTTTTAACTTGGAAAAATAAAGAGGAATTCTTTTAATCTACAAGCAATTTGGAAAGAATTAAATTTTTTTTAAATTTATTTATTTTACTTTTGGTGCATACTATATCTGGCATTTCTCCCCATGTTATCCCTCCCCACCCTCCCTTCCCTCCCCACCCGCCGCTGTCTCTCCCTTACCCCCTCAACTGCCTCCAGCGTGTGATGCTGTAGCATACTTTTTAAAAAGCGTGGGGCCACAGATAAGAACCAAGCACAGACACTCACCTTTCCAGGAGCAAGTCATCCAGTTGGATTCCAGTGGTCCCCAGGCAGGGTGTGTTAAGTGCTGGATGGTGGTGAAATAAACAGAGAACAGGCTAAGGATGGATGGATGGGGAGGGGGAGGGGAAGGGGGAGGAAGGAGCCACCTAAAGGATTTGAAGTGGCCCTACCCACCCCCCCAAATGTGGGCTCTATTGAGCAATAAGGAGCCTGATAGAGGTAAGTGATGGTGGTGAAGGGATTTCTTGGGAAAATGTAGAACTGGCTTTGGAAGGGAAAACAAATACAGGAAGAGATCTCAGACAGATGCACTCTTTATAAAAGACCACCCAGGCAATCTGAGTGGGCATGGGGTATCAAGAGGAGGGGCAGTAAAAAAAACTCAAGAAGCAAGAACCTTTGCTCTTAGAAGGCTACCCGTCTTTTGTAGATGAGTGCAAGGGGTTTGCTCATTAATCATTGAAATCTGAACCCCACCTTGGAAACATGGACATGGAGTAAGGGCTATTGGGAAGCTTCTCCCAGCACATGACTTGACGATGATAAAGTGCTGCTGAGTGGGGAAGGCAGGTGCTTCAGGCAGGTGTCGATGGAAAGGATCTGGATGTGGACGCCCTGTGTCACCTGCCCGTCACTGGTGAGCCTCGCAATTTCCGGTCCCCCAGTTCACAATTGATGAAGCCGGCCCATCACTGGGCCAATGCCCAACTCCACTGACTCACACCATTTAATCGCAGGCAATTAGTGTGACTGACAGCCCTAATTAAGCTCTTACCTGAACAGGCTCTTTCCAGCTGCAACCTTGCAGCGAGCTGCTGCCCTACCTTTGATGTCTTTGATTCGCTCCCTTCTTATCAGAGCTGTTTTAGGACTTGTCCAAATTTCTTTCTCACCTTTAATGAACATTTTCATCCCATTTCTTTTAACGATTTTAGGATGCTCGTGCAAGGTGTTCACTTGAGAAAAAGAAAACTTGCTGTATTGTCAGTCCAGCAGGCTCATCAGTTACGGAAAGAGGGCTTCGCACCAGAATTGGTAGATGCTTGGAACAGTCTTTTATTCATCAATGTCTTCATATCTGACAATATTGGTGTTTGGCCACAGAGGCTTAGGAGGGCAATCCTGCCCTTTCTCCATTCTTTAAAAGCGAGTCCTAATTTTCTGAGCCTTTCAAAGTGGACTTTTTGGAAGGGATTAATGAAGTGAAATGGAAGAAAAAAATTACATAGCATTTTAAAACATTTGAGCTTTTCTGACTTCTATGATGGAATGCATTTAAAGCACAAATGAACAATTAAATCATATGTAACTCCATTTGAATTGTGGTTCCCTTACGTTGTGTTGTAAGATTTGGAGCAAAGCTCATAAGCATCTTGCAAGGTTTTCTCCATCAGTTGCATCAGCCAACATGCATTTTCTATACTGACGATCTTTCTGGTGATAGTCACCGTGCTCTTGTATATGTCTGCTTTGGGGACAAAACGAATATGCGAAGGCTTCTTTCATTGGTGTTTTGTACTTCACAGAGGTTTTCAGTTGAGGTTCCTTCTTGTACTGCTCACTGCCTTAGCTCTTGGCCCTTCCCCTCCTCTCACCATCTTGCTTTTCCGGACCAGCCCTGAGCCCCTGGTTTGAGGTTTACCTTAATAGCCTCCTACCTAATCTCTCTTGCCTTCCCCCATGCCAATATTTATTTATTTGTCCGTCAGTTTATTCAGACAGGGTCTTTCTCTGTATCCCAGGCTGGAATGCAGTGGTGCAATCACAGATCATTCAGCCTTGACCTTCTGGCCTCAATGGATCCTCCCACCTCAGCTTCCTGAGTAGCTGAGACTACAGGTGTGCAAAATGACACCAAGCTAATTCTTTTTCTTATTTTTTGTAGAGACGGGACTTCATTACCTTGCCCTCACTGGTCTCAAGTCCTTGGCCTCAAGTGATCTTCCTATCTCAGCCTCTCAAAGTTTTGGGACTACAAGCATGCCCCACTTTGCCCAGCTCTCATGCCAAAGTCTTCATCCTGTTTTTGAAGGCCTCCTTCACTAGTAACCCTGCTTCCTACTGCCCATCCAGCCATCTTTTTCTTGTCTTCCACTGGACTTTTACCCAGCTTCTCTGGAGGCTGGCCTCACACCTCACCTTGCTAACCTTACACTGGACTCCTCGTGTTCCCATTCCACTGCCACAGGATGTCCTTCTACGTTCTTCAAGGCTGTCAAAGGTTCACCCGGATCTCCTGTGCTTCCGTCTGCAAAGAGAGTAACAGCCACAGGCATCGAGCCTACTTGTGTTGGGCACTGAACCTCATGGAGCTCATTCATCCAATGCGAGCTATTGCCCTAGGAGTGAAGAGCTCTAAAATCTTCTCAGAGGAGAACACTGAGTCCAATGTCAGGCAGCCACCCAGTGGTGAGGGCAGCTAATATACAGGTGTGCCTGGGCCAAGAGGGCACACTCCTCCTCGCTGCGCTATCCCTGCCGGCTGTGTCCCACATGCTGATATCATTCATGCTCTGCAGAGTTGTCACACCGGATCTCTACCTCAGCAGTAGTCTGATCTGCTCATTCGGGCTGGAAAATCTGCAAAGCAAAGAAGGTGGTCTGTGTCCCCATCCCCTACTTGCCTTAATGAGGGCTTTGCAGATGGAAAAGGGTGACTTCATGACCATAGAAATAATTAGTTAACTGATGAGGACTGTAGGAATTAGCCAACCACATACACTGCTGTCTTCGCCAGCCAGATGGATTTCAAATGGGAAAGAATAAAATGACCATGTCCGGGTAAGATTCTGCAGACTTGACGCACCTAATTGTTTTCTTGAATGTGGTTTCTCACTCACGTGAGATGAAGGATGAGGGAAGGCCTTGCTGTGGATTTCTGTGATGATACAGCCTGATGCGTGTCTTACTGTCCTTTAGAGTAGAATTCCACAAGCCTCCTCGGTGGGTGCCTTTCGGCCACGTTTGTGTTGCCACTATCATTGCTGTCAGCAGTGGCTTCTTCCGAAGGGTCCAAGTCAGAGTGCTGTTTACCACCTCTTTGCCTCTGAAGAAATTTTTGGGGGTTTAATGGATACACTGATGTGGGGAGACCATGGTAGCTATGACTTCCTTTTCTGTAGGGGAGAATATTCAGAGTGTTTACTCCTCAGATGTGCTGTGCAGGCTACGGAAGAGGCTGTCGTCCAACTTCCCACCTTCAGCCTGCAGTGGGAAGTTGGAGCACCGACATGTGGGCATGAATGAGTTAAAGCAACTTTCGGTAAGCACAGGCCAGTGCCCCTGGTGGAGGGTTTTTAGAAGTTTCACAGGTGCACAAACCAGAGATCCAGGCAGGAAATCCATCATTTAAGGAAAAGCGTAACATCATCTCACAAATCCTATTGACAACACGTGGACCTCCCTCACCTAGAGCTAATATGAACTCTAATACACATTGATTGAGTACTTACTATGTGCCAGGTACTGTTCTAAGGGCTGAACATATTTTATTGCATCTGCATAGTAACCTTATGAGGAAAACTTCATGCTTACTAGTTAGGGATGACAAAACTGAAGCTCCAAGAACTTAAGTAATTTACTGTGATATTGTGAAATAAATATTTGTTTTTTGCTTAGGTTGGCATGCAATGCCTAATATCCTTGACGTCTTCAACATACTATCTTTTTGCATGCTGATACAAATCTTTTGGTATGGGTATCTGTGTATCTTTTTGCATGCTAATGCATACTATGTATATATATCGCATATATATCATTTTATGTACATTGAGCATATAATAAATATGCTCTACACTCTATACATAGAGTATATCATAAGCACATAACATATATATGATTATATATGATACATGAATATATCTATTATGTGATGTATAGCACATGATGATATAATGTATTATATGCTGTATATCTATATGATATAGCAAGCATATAATTATATATGTATATATATATATATGAGATATATGTAACACATAATGATACAAGTGCATAAACTTGTAACAATAGCTTCAGTGCAGAGCTGGGAGCCAAAGACCAAGACATGATTCAAGAATTGGGGTTTTAAGCCCATCCCCAACCTCTAGGGAATGGAGAGAGAATAAAGGTCAGGTTGATGACCAATGACCAGTGGTCTAATTGATAATAATAACAATATAATAATGCCTATGTATGAAGCCTTTGTAAAATCGTAAGTGGATTGGGTTTGGAGAGCGTTTGGGTAGTTGAACACATGGAGGTTTCCGGAGGGTGGCACCCAGGGAGGGCATGGAAGCTCTGCGCCCCTTCCCGCATACCTCTCCCTCCACATTTCTTCATCTGAATCCTTTGCAATATCCTTTATAATAGCAAGAAAACCATAAACATAAGTGTTTCTTTGAGTTCTGTGATTCAGTCTAGCAAATTAATTGAACACAAAGAGAGGGTTGTAGAAACCCCAACCTGGGGCCAGTGGGTCAGAAGTTCCAAAGGCCTGGACTTAACCTGGTTCTGAAGAAGTTGGGGAAGTTTTAGGGACTGAGTCCTCACCTTGTGGGATCTGACGCTATCCCTGGGCAGATGGTGTCATAACTGAATTGGAGGACACCCACCTGGTGTCTGCTAAAGAATCGATTGATTTCTTCGTGGTGGGGAGAAACTCTCACACATTTGGCGCGTAAGTCTTCTGTGTTGATGATTGTTGTGTCGAATGAGAGGACAGAAAAACGGTTTGAGTTTTCCAGACACTTACCTAAAGCCATTGCTCATAACTGTCACAGCCACAATTTGAACCAAGGTCTTGTGAACTCTGGAGCCTGCACTCAGAATCATAGCTCTGCTTGGCCCCCTTCTATAAGTTTGGCTTTGGAAACTTTATGCCAAAAGGCTGTGGAATTCCTTGTCACTAGATTTGCTGCGACTAGGACGTGCTGATCTGCACTTCTCCGAAACGTGAGTCCTGTGCAGGCTACACCTGACATAGACACAGTAACAAGCTTTTTCTTCCCCTCTTTTTGAAAATGACAATTGCTTTTTTCTGTAGACACTCATTTTAAACACACACTCATTTCTAAATAGATATTCTAAAAAATCTGAACAATGAAGAAAAGCATGAAGTGAAATTTTCTGTAGCATCCTATCAGCAACTGGCAATTGCTTTTAGCATTTCAGTAAAGTGGATTGTTATATTTCTCACCCTCTGCAAATAACTGCTGCACACAAACATGAGCACAAGGTCGCGCATGAACCCACTCAAGTGTATGTAATGGGATTTGGGAGACAGGCATGCAATTTGTGTCTAAATTTGCACCTGATAATCTGTCAGAGGTATTTGTCCATGTTGATAGTCACAGAGCTACACATTACTGTGAGTGACACAGAGCATTCAGATATAAAATTGCATCATAATTTATCAATCTAGCCTCTCATAAACATTTCAGTTGTTTCTGGTTCTTTACTATTGTAAGGAATTTTATTAACAACTTTCTACCTGTATCTTCAGCATTTGTCCAGTTAAGTTCTCTAGTACTGACATTTCTAGACCAAAGATGTGCATTTGAAAAAAAAAAATGTAGAGTGCTGCTGGTTTCAGTTTAAAGTTGCGGAGAGCCAGAAAAGTATCACTCCCATTTTCATGAGATAAAACTGGACACACTACAAGTACCTGCCTTTTATTGAACCCATCAGAAAACTGAGGTCAAAAAGGGACTTGGATGAATCTGGAAACCATCATTCTCAGCACACTGACACAAAAACAGAAAGCCAAACACCACATGTTCTCACTCATAGGTGGGTGTTGAACAATGAGAACATGTGGACTCAGTGAGGGGAGCATCACACACTGGGGGCAGTTGGTGGGGGTAAGGGAGAGACAGCGGGGCATGGGGAGGGAGGGGAGGGATAACATGGGGAGAAACGCCAGATATAGTATGCACCTAAAGTAAAATTAAAAAAAAAAAAAAGCAAGCAGCTAAGTGTGGTGGCTCACACCTGTAATCCCAGCACTTGGGAGGCCTAGGCTGGTGGATTACTTCAGCTCAGGAGTTCGAGATCATCCTGGCCAATGTGGTGAAACTCTGTCTCTACTAAAAATACAAAAATTAGCTGGGCATGGTGGTGCATGCCTGTAGCTCCAGCTACTCGGGAGACTGAGGCAGGAGAATTGCTTGAACCCGGGAGGTGGAGGTTGCAGTGAGCTAAGATGGCACCCCTGCCCTCCAGCCTGGACAACAGAGCAAGACTCTGTCTCAAAGATAAACAAACAAAGCAAGTAACCAACCTGAAGTTTGGAAAGGCAGGTGCCTTCAGGGAGAAACTTACATGAACATTTGCTTACCCGGGGCAAACGATGTCTGTAAAAGCTGGTAGGAAGGCTCTTGGAACCCAGAGACAGAGGAGCTATGGGGACTGCTGGTAAAGTGGGACACTGGACTGCATCCAGGAGCAGGAAAGGACATTACTGGAAAAACTGGTGAAATGTGACCAAAGCCTGGGTCATGTACCAATATCAATTTCTTAGTTCAGCAGCATCCCACAGGCATATAAGGTGTTAATGTTGTGGGATCCTGGGTGTAGATAAACAGGAACCCTCTGTACTGTCTTTCCAACTTTTCTTTAAATCTAAAATTACTCTAAAATTAAAAGTTTATTTTAAAATATAGAGCTCTTTTTATTGAGAAGAAAACCCTTACGACACACTCATCAATTAGCAAAGGATAAAACATCTGTGTATAATTTGATACCTTTCTTTGTCACCTACATCCACAGGATTTTATTTTCAATTTCAAGGTTCTTGATATATGGATGTT
Source organism: Sapajus apella (assembly GCF_009761245.1). Taxonomy (NCBI): domain Eukaryota; kingdom Metazoa; phylum Chordata; class Mammalia; order Primates; family Cebidae; genus Sapajus; species Sapajus apella. The sequence continues at coordinate 3,493,907 of NW_022437036.1, forward strand.
GGGCGCAAGAAGAGACCCACAAGGTTTTCTGTCTTTTATTTTTTATTTTTCCCTTTTTAATGTATCCTGGAAACATGTTTTAAAGTACAAAACATTTCCCAAATTCAGTGCTAGGCTCTGGGTATCTGGCTTTCCAATGTCTGGTTTCCCTGATTTGCCAGTGACTTCATTCCTCCAGGAGAACCTCCATCATATGTGAAAGAGTCCAAGGGAAGGTTGCTGTTTGTTCTAGCAGCTGTCCCACCCTGCTTCAAAGGACAGGCTGGTGGCTCAGATGGTAGATGTGACACCCTCCAGCCTGTGTGATGATCACGGCTCTACCAATGACTACCCTTCCTGCCCTGGCCTCCTCACCTCTAAAGTATGAATAATAATGGAGCCGCTGTGAGGATGAAGTGAATTAAGATAGGAAACACACTTGAAACAATATCTGGTTCAATACAAATGAATGTTTTTGTTCCATTGGTTTCCTTTCAGCTATGCTGTGGTGACAAGCACCTCCAGCATCTGTGCCTACTAGTAACGAGGCTCAGCTCTTGCTCATGTCACCAGGGACCATCTGTGCTTGGCTCCTTCTCTGGCTAATGGTGTGTGCAGAAAAGTGCAATGAGGCCCGGGTCCTGCCATAGGATTGGGACATCCTTGTGGAGTCTGTACCGTGGTTAGGAGAAGGGCGCTCACCAGTTCCACTCACATTTTGTTAAGCAGAATGAGTCCAGTGGATAAACTTGGTGTTAGGAAGGGCAGGAAAGTGAAATCCGACCACAAGGAGGGCAGCAAATAATTGGGAGGAATTAAACAGTCGACCGCAACTCTTATGATTAAATATTATCATCATTAGACTTATAAGTGCAAATCCCCAAAGCCGGTTCTTTGCAATAAAAGAATATGGTAATTCTTTTTACTTTTTTCTTTTCGTTTTTTTACAAAGGGCCTCCCCTTCCCTTAAGTCCTATTAGTAGGGCTTGCAATTTGCATAAAACAGCTTTCCTCTTCTGCGTGGATTTTTCAATCCAATCGCTAAAGAAGGCACACAACATTTGAATAAGACTGCTTTTCAGAACCAATTTTTAAAACAACAGGCATTGGCTGGGCATGATGGCTCACGCCTGTAATCCCAGCACCCTGGGAGGCCAAGGCAGGCGGATCACCTGAGGTCAGGAGTTTGAGACCAGCCTGACCAATATGGTGAAACCCGTCTCTACTAAAAATACAAAAATTAGCCAGGCGTGGTGGCACGCATCTGTAATCCCAGCTACTCGGGAGGCTGAGGCACGAGAATCGCTTGAACCCAGGAGGTGGAGGCTACAAAGAGCCGAGATTGCACCACTGCACGCCAACCTGGGCGACAGAGTGAGATTCCATCTCAAAAATAAAAACAAATTAAAAAAAAAAATCAGGCATCACTGAGACAAAATGTTGGAAAAGATCATCATACAACAGTTTCATGACAAGGCGTGGTGGCTTTTGTTTCAGAAGGGGAGGGGCTAGAATCGATCCCAGGGTGCATGTTTACTCAACAATTGTTAGAGGGCAGGGGAGCCGGTCTTGTCTTGCCCAGTTGAAGACACATCAAACATGAAGAGTTCTGAAGTATTGTGGATCCTCAATCAATTTTTGTTCAGAGAGAACATCGAGTCCTCTCAAATCTTAATTCTAGGCCATATCCCAATGAGCCAGCACCGTCACCTACAGGAAGGCCAGAAATATAACTAAGATGCACTTCGGGTCTTAAGGCAAAATAGGCTGAGGGAAAGGAAAGGGTTCCAAAAGTAAACCTGAAAATTCAGGTCCAGAACAAAACTCCACAAGCTGACTTCAGGAAAAATAATTTAACTGTAAATTTAAGAGAACAAATAATTAAGAATGAGAATGAATAATTAAGAATTATACACAAAGCGTGTTGTCAGAGGACTCTATGTCTTGATTCACTGACAATAACCATAATAATAATCCCTGATTTTCTAGTTAGCTGTTATGAGCATTTGAAGTACCAGTTTTTCTGAAAGAGGATAAGGCAGAGGCCATTTGGTAGTTATAACCACATTCCATGTAGAGCTCTAGAAGACATTGATATTCATTCTTAGTGGTTATCAATTTGACCTCTACTGAATAGCCCAGATTTATGGGGAACTCATTAAGGAGTCAGGCCATGTCTCTGGCACTCCATCCTATCTGATAATTAATGGATTTACCCTAAGAGATAGCTTAAGACTCCAAAATGAACTTACTCAAAAGCTCTCTACTTACTAGAGACAGCATGTTGTGGGTAGAATTTAATATCCATGTGCTCCTCTAAAAGCTGGGAGGATGCTTTGACCATTAACAAGTTAGACACCATTTATTGGAGATATGTATCTCCATACATGCATAAAGAAAAATATACATATGTATACATGTAAAATTAAATGTGTATATGTATGTGCTTGTGTGTATATATACATGCATACATATTTTTTTTTCTCAGGAGTTTCCCTTTTCTCTTCTCCAGCTGCCATTTTGCTGGAAGCCTTTTCAGCTTCCTGAGTAAGAGCAGATGGGGAATTAGGGTCCACTCTTAAGATACTGACCACTTTCTGATACCCCTGAGCAAGGTTGTCAAGAAAGACCCCAGGGAGCACAGGACCCAAGGTGATGCAAGGGCATCAAAACGATGCAACTTAAAGGTATCAGGATATACTAACTTCCAAGTACCTAGCCATGAACTTCCATAGACACTGAATTTTAAATCATTACAATTCTTTGGAATAGACATCATTATGCACACTTTATTGATAGAGAGGTGGAAGCTCAGGGAGGTAAATCTGAGGTTTTAAATTATTCTTCCATTGCTTTTTGTAGTATGGAAAACTGCATAACAGGCACACACTCATCTACATGTCTATATATCCATATAAACATCATCTTTACACAGTTGATAAAGCCCAAGGCAACTCAAATGGAACCCAGCAATTCCTAAGAATTTTTACTGCTAAGGCTGTTATGACTTGTTTTATCTGGTGGTCCCTGAAATCATAAAATAGAGTTTCTTAATATACATGTCAATGCATATTTACTACATGGCCCTGTTTGGAAAAGTTCTTATTAGTGGTGAGCTATTTTCAATTAGTTTTTAAAGAAAGTATTTTCAAGGATTTCTGGGATCAGAGGATATTTGCCCCTTACTTGAACTCACCTGGCCAAGCCTCAATTGGCCAAATTCAGTCTTTACTCGCACCTCCACATTCACAGCTGAAAGTACCTGGAGGAAAGCACAACTAGGCTACCTGGACACAGCCAGAAACCATGAGTTTCCCTTAAGAAAGCCGCCACTGAGCCTGGCAGGTCTCTGCAGCCTCCTATCCCAGCGGTTCTCCTGGGGAAGTCCCCTGGCCACAGTACGGGCATCACCTATAGAATCAGAAACCCTGGGGTTAAAACCCCGCAATCTCACCTTTAACCAGCGTGCCAGGTGATTGTGATGTGTGCTGAAGTTTGAGATTCACTGCAAATTATGTGACTCCCCATCGCTGTGAAAGGATTAGTCCAATGCTGCTTTTCTCTCCCTAAAGCAGTGATGCCCTTCCTCCATCCCCCCCACAGAAAATCTAATTTTCTTTTCCTGTAAGAACACAGAAGCAGGAAGGAGAGGACTGTCACACCGCCGTCCCCACCCACCAGCCCATGTGCAGCTTGACCGCCTGCTCTTCCTTCCCTGTTGTTACTCCTGTTCTCGTCCAAGGCCATCTCCTCCGCTCTGGCCCTGGTTTCTCTCCTTTGAAATGCTCAAGGGCAACATGGCTCAGCAGTTCACCAATTTCTCTCCTTCCTTTGGATGCTGCTGCAGAGTAATTCCCATCTAAATCCAAGAAGCAGATCCAAATCCAAACTCTGTGGATCCTACATCCCCTCCAGCCCATTTATTTGTTCCTCTTCATATTAATTTTCTTCAAAGAGTTATCTATACTTGTGTCAAGTTCCTTTGTTCTTCTTTCCCATTGAACCGATCCAATCAAGCCTTTATCCCTGCCGCTCACCAAAACAGTTCTTGTGAAGGAAGCTATCAACACCCCCATTGCTCAACCCAATGGTCTGGTGTTAGTTCTCATTTTATATCTTTGCCCTCAGCACCTTCCACTGCTGCAGGTGCCCTCCTTTCTTCACTCGCCTTCTGGGACACCAGTGTTTCTTGTCCTCTCCTCACTGATGCTCCTTCTCAGTCTCTTTGCTAGGTACCCCTCATCTCTCTAACCTAGAAATGTTGGATTGCCAGGGCTCAGAGCTCAGATCTGTTCACTTTTCCGTTTCTATTGAGTCCCAATGGTAGTGATTCTCAACTTTGGCTGCACATCAGAACCACCTGGGGAGCCTTGAAAACTCTCAGTGCGCTGCAGATCAATGCAGCCAGAGTCTCCTGGGTGGGACGGAGACCTCAGTCTGCTTTCACAGCTTCACAGGTGATTGTTACATGCAGTCAAGTTGGTGAAAGATTTCCCTGAGAGGTCTCATCCAGTTTATTGACAAATCATCTACATACTAACTACCCCAATTTTAGAGCTCCGGCAAGCCCTTCTCCCTTCCAATCCAGATGCCTACCCAATGCTCACGATCAGGTAGCTAAGTCACAACTCAAACCTAAAATTTTCCAGTTGAGCTTTGGAAACTAAAAATTCAACCATAGACTTCTTTGTCTTAGCAAATGGAAATTCCATATTTCCAAGTTCTTAAGCCAAAGATCCTAGGTGCCCACAAATCCCCTTTCCCTCTCACACATCACATTCAATCTGCAGCCAGCCGTATAATTCCCCATCACCTGCCTGCCTCTCACCACTTCCCTGGTCCCTCCCTGGGTCTGAGCTGCCATCCTCCCCTGCCTCAGTGGTTCCTGCCACCTCCCTCATGGTTAGCCTTGCCTTCCCACAGGCACTTCCCACACAACCAGAGTTTCTCCTTCAAAACCTAAGTCAGTCCTAGTGTCTCCCTGCCCAGACTTTCCAGCAGCTTCTGATCTTCCAAGGGTAAAACCCAAGGACATCCTTTTCTTTGGAAAGAGTTTTTCTTAACCATTTTTATAACTGTGGGCTATTTTATGCCATTGGTAACTGGACATCATCAAAACAGATGGTGGAATTGTTCTCAGCTAACAAAAATTTTACCTCCTTTTTACAAGGCAAGAAAACATTTTTAGATATTTCTAGATCAGCATTTTCTAAACCTACTTGACCATGAAACATTTTAAAATTATGATATATGGATGGAACACCAAGAGGAGTTCATGAAATATAAATGTGGGCTTAGATTAAAGTAGACAGCACCAAAAAAGTTCTCAAAGGTGAGTTAGTTACTTAAATAAATGGTAAAAATTTGATTTATATGCACTTGGCTTTATTATAGAACAAAAAATCAAATTAGAGAAATCTGCTTGTGCATAAGTTAATAAGAATAAAATATATCAGCATAAAGTAATATTAGGTTTTGCATTTTTGTTATAAAAGAGGACATGCTCCTAAAAAATGTTTTATTTAGGATTGCTTTTGGGGGTCTCTTCCAACACACAGAGCTCCTTAAAATAGAAATGATCTTGCTGAGTGTCATTCTCACATGCAGCACAGGATGAAAGAAATCCATTTCTATATTTTGTTTTAATTTGAGAGAACCATAAACATTCTGCCTCTGCATGAATAATATGACAAAAAATATGTAAACTATACCTTTCACGATATTCAGAAGCAAAATTTAGCTCCTCCAAAACAGGCTTTACCTTGAATGTTGCTTATTCATCGAACTTCTCTTGATAGTTTTGAAAATGAAACTGTACATAATTCTCTTCACTTAGAAGTTTTCACTGTAGAAGTTCCAGAAAACCTCAAGAATTTTTGTCATTTGCAATTGCTGTTGTTTTGATAAAACTGCCTCCCTCCAGCCTTAGGTCTGTGGGGAACCAATTTGTGCAGTATAAATATTTAAGACACCATAAATGTTGAATAATGCCACAAACATACGTTGAAATATTCAGACAAAATACACAACGCAGAGCAGTGGTCAATTAGCAGCAGCATCCACTCAAGGGCCGATGGTCAATGCCTTCTGGACCCTATGAGGTTTGCTCTTGGGCAACTGGGGTGTGATGGAGCATGGTGACCATGAGCCAATGCCTCTATCCAAATCTTGGCTATGTCACATAGTGGCTGTGTGCCAGGGCAAATGCTTGAACATCTCTGTACCTCAGCCATCTTATCTGTAAGATGGGAGCTACAGCAATCCCGAAGGATTGAATAAAGATCAAATATATAAAGCATTAGAAGAGCACCTGGCACAGAGTAACCCTTACGTAAGCATTTGACATTTTTCTAATATAGATTGTCAAGTAGTAATGGGAATAGCTATGTTTGGTGTCCATTTACAAATATGTATAAAACATGTTTTTAAAAGTGAAAGTTGGAAGTGTAATTCTCCCAGTACCCAAAGGCAACAGCCACTAACATGTTCCATGGATCACATTTGAGGAAACATCTTCCTGGAACAGTTGATATGGTCAGACTTGTTTCTAGCATTGGGCACTGGATTGAGAGTCTCATGGGACATTCTTCTAGAAATTGGGATCATAACAATAAATATGATTTATCATCCGACCACTATGCTTTACCTCCAAGTCCTAAAGCAGTCCTACAAAGCAACATCACATCCCCATTTCCCTGGTGAGGACCGTGTGTAGCAGAGATTAACGACCCTGACACCCTGAGGCTGGTGGCTGGGGACCTGTCCTTCAGTCAGGCTGCCTTGTCCCAAGCCCTATTACTTCCCCTGGGCCTGACATCCCTAGGCATTTAAGGGGCTGTAAACAACAAGGCATAAAACATCTTGAGTAGAAAGAGGGCAAGAAAAGATGGCCATTTAGGGATGGCCTTAATGAGAAAATAAAGCTAAGCACAAAGAGAGAGTCTTGGGTGGAAGAGCTGCAGGAGTTCTCCAGCTGTGTGTGTTGGGGTCCTCAGGGCGTCCCAGTGAAGTTTATATAACCGCTAATCACAACCATGGGAAGAATGACCTTCACCTTGAGAACAGACTCACTAGGCAACCTTAGACAGAGTCAAGACCCCACGAGGTCCCCGTGACAGGCAGAAGAGGAGGTGCTGAGTAAAGCAAAGCAAGAAATTCTACCTGATAATGCCCTGCTCTGTGCAATCACGCTGTGTGGAGCTTTGGTGTAGAGCAGGGATTCTTCCATTGGACTGCACGTTCGAACTGCCTCTCAGTCTGTGAAAACCTGAAGCACAGGGGGCCCTGTGGCTGATGATGTCTGTGTCTCTCAAGGTGAGATCCAGGTATTACCACTTTTTGTAACTTTCTGACTGAGTCCAATGTGCAGTCAAGTTTGAGAACCACTGCTGTAGACAACAGCAATTCTGACCCTGACAGAAAAATGAAATCTCCTGGGATTCTAATTTTTTAAAAATACCTTTTTTTACATCCCCATTCCAGGCCTATTGAAACATGCTCCAAGGTTGAGATAAGAAACTTTTACTCGGCTGGGCATGGTGGCTCATGTCTATAATCCCAGCACTTTGGGAGGCCAAAGTGGGTGGATCACCTGAGGTCAGGGGTTTGAGACCAGCCTGGCCAACAGAAACCTTATCTCTACTAACAATATACAAAAATTCCCTGTGCTTGGTGGCAAGCACCTGTAATCCCACCTACTTGGGAGGCTGAGGCAGGAGAATCGCTTGAACCTGGGAGGCAGAGGTTATAGTGAGTGGAGATCACTACAGTCCACTGCAGTCCAGCCTGGATCACTCCATTGCAGTCCAGCCTGGGCAACAGAGCAAGAATTCATCCAAAAAAACAAAAACAAAACCCAGTTTATAACTCTAATTGTAATCATTGATTCAGGCACAGATGATCAATGCACCCAAAAAGCCACAGGATGGATAGGTTGATGGGAAAAGAAGATGCATGTTATTCATGATTACTTATTAATTACCAAATGAAAATATGCCTTTGGAATGGACACCATGTTAACCAAGTGATCAGGCTTAGCTTCACCAATTGTGGGAGGTCCTGATGTGCCTGGCAGGGTGGTGAGAGGTGGGCAGGTTCACCTTCGTGGTGTTCTTTTCAGGAATGTTTGCCTTGAATCAAATGCTGAGGACACAGTCAGTTAGGTCCAGAAGGTGAGATATCCTTCCTGAACATGGGTAAAGGAGGTGGAAGGAATAGTCCAGATTAACTAGGGAGAGAGCGATCAACCGTCACAGTTTGCCTGGGACTGAGGAGTTTCCTGGGATGCAGGGGCCTGGCAGAGGGAGAGTGTGGTAAGATACTAACAATTGCTATGTCTTTAGGAAGGGTACCTGCCTGCATGTTTATTTTACTGTTATTATTGCTACTATTTAAACTTTTCTATGGTTGAAAAATTTCAAATATCACAGAAAAAAGAAAGGATCCTAGTCTTTTGCATACCAAACAGAAATCTGGATCTTAATTGGGGCCATACATGGCCATTAATCAAAAATACTGGAGGCATTGGCTAGTTAGATAGCCCAAACTAGCAAAGTCAGTTAAAGCAAGGCTACTCAAAGTGTGATCCCCGACCTGCTGTGATCTGCAAACTGTTTGTTACTATCCAAGTGAGACAGGCACAGAAATTGGGAGTAGGAGTTTAAGAACCATTAAAACAAATTGACTGAGTTTTTTTGTTTCTTTTGAATCCACTAATATTTAAAATAGGCTTGTGTTTTTATGAGATTTATTTTATCACTCTATTTTATGATAATCATTTGATTGTATTTCTGAAAAGTACTGGTCCATGAAGAATTGGAAATTGTTAAAGAAAAAAAAAGCTTTCTCACCACAGATAGATTGATAGATTTAGAAGCACCAGCTTAAAGGAAGGAGCAAATGGAAAGTAGTTTGCAAAATTTCTGGACGTTTTATCCATCCTGGCTTAACAAAATTGTCAAGGTAAAGTGATGAAGGGGCAGAAGAGGACTGTAAAGGGTCCTTGACTGCTTGCAGGTACCTCACTCATTCAGAGGAGGTTTGCAGAGGTGCCAAAGTCTATGCTGGGTGCTGGAAGACTGCAGTGAGCAACCCCATTTGGCATGAGTACTGAGCATTTGTAGCCTCAAAACGTGCTAAGTGCAAGGTCACAGGAGATCTTTGGCAACTTGTGTGGCACAGAGAATGTCCTTGTTTCAGAGGCAGGCAGTGAGGATGAAGAGGGGCTCCTGGGTGATCTGGAGTTACCTCCATGGTCCCCATTCCTCTGGATAGGAAGAGGAAAACCCTGCTTGCTGAGTGCAGACTCATTGGTTCAGGGTGCTTTTATACTCTGACTTTATTTTGGGACAGCTGATGCTGAGGCCCAATGTCCAGCAATGCCAGGACAGGGTGAAAGGACATATGACTCAACCAGCAATTCTTACCTTGGGCGATTCCGCCTCTAGGGGCTTTCGGAAATGGCTGGAGACAGTTTTGGTTGCTGCAAGTGCACGGCAGGTGCTGCCAGCATCTGGCAAATGAAAGCCAGGTATGCAGCTTCATATCCTACAGTGCACAGGACAGCCCCCAAAACGGGTCATCCGAGCCCAAACGCCACCAATGTCACAGATGAGAAACTGTTCTGGGCTAAGAGAACCTGTCATGCTGTGGGCTTAGATGTCACCTGTCAGCTTAGGTGGCTTTTGGACACCATGCTAGCAAACCTTGTATATGACACTTCTGGAAGAATGGTAAAGACACTTACTCCGGGTTTCATTTGGAATCCTTTTACCACAGACTCTGTTCTGCAGTACAGGACATGTCAGTTCACGCAGATAATGAAAAACGGTGCCACTCATTTCACCCAATTCTTTCTCAAAATATTTACAATTGCAAATCTGATGGTAACTGAATTTCTATATGAATTCAGCTCAGCCTGACTGATATCATTATGATTCTGAGGTGATGTCTTGAACCTTTAATCAACAAGAAGTGCAATAATCCAACTATGCAGAGAGAATTCCTCACACAACAATAAATGATACTAGCAATCTATAAATCATCTGTGCCTCTGTTCCATGTTCAAGGTCTGGCTGTCATTCATAAGACAGAAAATAATGTCACATGCAGTGGAATTTGCCTTCACTGAAGTACCCTTAGTATTGATTTTGGAGCTATGTGTATTTTTTTCTTCTCTTTTTCTTTCTCTTTTGTTCTAGGCTATAATGAATTAACACTTGATGTTCAGATTAAGAGACTCATTTTGTTTCCAAGAAGCATCTATGTTTCTTTAAGATACCAACAGATCTCACTTTTGCAAAGACACAGTGATTCAAACCATAAATAAGTACTTTTATTAGATTTGAAAAAATGGTATGTGTTCAAGTCTTGGTAGCTGTGGGAAAAGAGGGTGAGCGAGTTGAATAAGAAAACTTGAAGCATCCATGTTTTCTTCTGTTCATCCGACACATATGTATTAAGCACTTTTATACGTGTTTATGAATCTGCATTACATATATTACAAGGCTTGCATTTGTATAACAGCTGAATTTACCACTTTCCAAAATTATCACTATGGGGATTATTTAAAAATAATATCTTGCCACAGTATTGTCCATTTTAAATGCCATTTAGCTATGGGTAAAATTTATAAACATTTTCAAGTTTTCAGTGATATAGCCATTGATTAAAAGCAACATTCAAGACTGACTCAGGTGTAGCAAGGGTAAGTTGAGCATGACCAGCTGCACGCAAACATCAGAGCTTGAATGACTAGACATAGCATGTGACAAGAAAGAAGCTTAAACCCCTGTTCCCCATAGACGAGAAAGACCAGCCACACCTTTATAATTTTAGTTACGATTTCAGCTACGCTCTGAGCCAGCCCCCTCCCTCCTGGCAGGCAGGACACTGGACTCAGTCATTACGGAGGCTCTTTGCTGCCCCTACCCACCAGCACCAAAGCATAGCATGACTCTCCTTTATCAGTAGAGTCCACCCTGGTTGGCACACAAATATCTATTGTTCCAGGACACAGAGTCCTTGGAGGCAGAATGGCAGAGTGGCAAAGACACGGTTGAATTGAATGTCAGGGTTCACATTGTACCTTGGCTGATTACTAGTTGTATAATCTAAAAAAAAATCAAGACAAAAATGGGAACTTCTTTTAAAAACCATTGTCAGGATGAAATTAAGTGTTATCTGGGATTGGGTTGCCACATTGTCAGGGCTCAACATTGCATAGCTGGTGTTTCTGGCCCAGAGCCCATGACGATACACCACGCACACAACTTCTGAAATTGGTCTTTAGCCAGGGAATGAATGGTCTTGGGGTCTGTGTACTTTCCCTCAACAGGTGATGGTAGAAGGAGGGTGCAGGGGGGAGAGTCAGGTGTTTTCAGGCACGTAGCATCAGACGCCATGATTATTCTCATCTAAAGCCTCAGCGCAGAATCACGCTCTCATTGCTCACAAGGAAAAGGATAAAATGCGTGAGGAAGAGCGAGTGGAAACAGCAGGGCCACCAGGTGAAAGACCTGGAGTTTGATCCAGTTTCCATCACTGAAACCTGAAGCCACCAATTATTGAGCCTGAGCGATCTAGGCACTTGACACCCCCCCACCCCGAGCATCCTGCCAATTAGATGCCGTCTCCATCGTTTGATGTTAGAGAAACTGAGGCTCCAAGAAGAGAGAACCAAGTAGCCTGTCCAAAGTTGTCCAGCTAATAGGTGATTCCAAAGCCTATGTTTTTATTATTTGCTAATTCATTCAATTAGCATTATCCTACCTATCCAAATGGAAGGATTTAGATTCTTTCTTCCACACCATGTGGTTCTCCTGCTCTCTGTCCCTCTGAAAGTCATTCATCTCCAGAGCTTCAGTTTCCCTGTCTGTAAAATGGGGCTAATGATGCCTGCTCTTCCTGCGTATTATGCAGAGCCAGATCCCAAATGGACTGTTACAGGAAGGCCTGGCCTGGAGTACGTGGTGCTGTCTATACAAATGATAGCTTTTGGTGCATTCAAGCAAGTTATGCAAAGGGACACGGGAGGGCTTGAATAACATGAGGTGGTGTCTATGAGATGCAGTTTTGGGCTTCTAGCCCTAACGCCTTGCAGCACCAGCTGATGGAGAGGCTGTAATGCAAACTAATAAAGGTGATGACATATTCATCCTCAGGTGGCCTTAGTTACGTCCTAGTAAGGGTCCTGATTTACCCTGTCATTTCCAGGGCCCACTGCTCTCAGGTCCATTCATCTTCAGTGGGCATCAGTTCTTACATCTTTAGCTTTGTACTTTTCTATCTCCTTCTTGCCCTCCTTGCCCCCGGCTTTACCCCCAGCATTCCAGGGCAAATGCCCAATGCACGGCATTGAAGATACAATGGTGTAAATGCTGTTATTGAAGAATCTATTGTTGGCATACCTTGTTCCATTTCCCCACCACCTCCTTCTTCTGAGAGCTGCTCTTCCACACCCACCCCTCTTTTATCTGCTTGGTCTCCACCAGAGCTGCCAGACCCTTCCCAAGCTCCTTTTACTTCCTCCCCAGCTAGTTCTTGTCCATGGTAGTTATTCATAAGTCTAACTTTTATAAACTGCAGAACTGTAGGTAGGCAAATTACAAGCTCCCTGGATGGACTAGAATGAAGCACCAGCCTGCTACCCAAGGACAAAGGTAGTGGTGATGTGTGCTGCTGTAATCACAACTCCTGGAAACCAAATTTATTCATTCACTTATTCATTCATTCATTCATTCACATAAAAAGTTATTTTCCACTGCACCCTATCAGCAAAATACTCATGACAACTAGAGAATATACAAGTGGGCCATGGCAGGACTGACTGGAAAGAGCAAGTGAACAAATTTAACCGGATATGTACGAATGCGTATAACTGTGCAGGGTAAGTGGACAAGTGTCACCCAGAGGTGCAGAGAAGTTAAGAGGAAGCAGATGTTACCCCAAGCTCATGGAGAATGGAGGCAGGACTTAGGAAACACATCATGGGTAGGGTTTTATTTAGTCTAACTAAGGAGTAGGATAAGACAGGAATTGGGGGCATGAATTCCAGACAGCGTAGGAGCATTGTTAGCATTTTCTTCCTGCCTGAGTCCTACCCCAATAAGGAGCTACCCAGGAGCTGGGCAGCTAGAGACTAAAAATAAATAAATAAATAAGGATACCGTTTTTACAGAATCCTAGTAGGCACAGTGCTACCCACCCTTGAGTCAAGCAGGCTTCCCTGCCTGGTCACAGACACAACTGGATAGCTGGTCCCTGTGCCAGAGAAAAAGACATTTTTAATGCATAACAAAGATACAGGGTGACTAGAGTTTACTACCCAAAATGGGGCACATTGAGACCAAAAGAAGGTTCTAGTAAGAATTATTCCAGAAAAAGGTAAAAAATCGAGACCACTCTGGGCACACCAAGAGTAGGCCCAAACCTTCCTGCTGCTGCAGGGAGGCAGATTACAAAGAAAAAGGGGGCTTGACTGAACAGACCAAGATCCAAACCCGTTAGTCAGAAAACCTGGTTCCTCCCCAAGGATAAGTGGTGGAGAGTGAAACAAAGGGTCGAGGGCAGTTCTTTCTAGCAATTCTAAAGACTGCGGAATAAATGTTCTCTCCACTAAACATGACACAAAATGGAGGAGGAGATGGGATATTTAAGGTCATAGGCAGTGAAAAAAATTGCAATGGGAAATAAGATTAGAAATGTCCCAGGGAATTATCTGACTTGCAGAAATAAGAAAATGACACCATTGATTGAGTCCCTATAATGTGGCAGACTGTTGAATGGACGATTCCACCAGACGCTTTGCATAACTTCGTTAACTCATTCAATTCTGTGAATGACCCCACACACCAGGTGTCATGACCAGTGCCCCTTGACAGGAAGAAAACTGAGGTTCAGAGATATTTGGGGACTTGCCCAGAATGATGAAGTGACATGGTTGGGATGTATGACCCCTCCTCATCTCATGTTGAAATGTGATCCCCAGTGTTGGAGGCGGGGCCTGGTGGGAGGCATTTGGATCATGGGGGCGGATCCCTCAGGAATGGCTTCTGCCCTCCCCATGGTCATGGGTGGTAATGAGTTCACATGAGAGCTCGTTGTTTAAAAGAGCTTAGGACCTCCCTCTCCTCTCTCACTCCCTCTTTCACCAGGTGATATACCTGTTTCTCCCTTCACCCTTTGCCACAATTGAAAGCTTCCTGGGGCCCTCACCAGAAGCAGTTGCCAGCACCACACTTCCTGAACAGACTTTAGAACCATGAGCCAAAATAAACCTCTTTTCTTTATAAATTACACAGCCTCAGGTATTCCTTTACAGCCATGCAAATGGATTAACATACACAGCTACTAGAAGACAGAGGAAGGATTTGGATTGAAGGCTTCAGCTTCCATATTCCATGTGCTTTCTGCCCCTTCAACTCAAATTACCATTTCTGATGACACTCCTTTAAATGTACATAATAAAAACGGCTCATCCCTGGAGAAGGAGCCACAGAGGTCTCCACGCTATTTGGGAGCTTGCTTGGCTTCGTCTGGGCTTCAGAGAGAGCCAAAGCGGAACACACATCCACCCAATGGGCAGGGGCCGTGCTCATCCTCACTTAATTACAGGTAGTCAGCACGGACTCACCAAAGAAAAACCACGCGTGGCTGATCTGATAGAATTTTTCAAGGAAACAGCACTGAGTCAACAGGAGGAAGCCTGGCTATAATTTACTTGGACTTCAACAAAGCTTTTGATATAGTAGCACACAAAAGACTAATATTCTAGGTCAGCAAGTATGTAATGGCGAGGGAGCTGCTTGAATGGGTAAGGAACTTGTCAAGCTCTTCAAGATAGAGCGGATAAGAGTCAGAGCAAACAGGCCGGAGAAGGGAAGATGTGACAGAATTCTGCCGATACCAGCACTCCGGAGGGCTTTGTTCATTTCCTGACTATTCTGTTCGCGATGTTTGAGTTAAGAGAAGGCCAGTTGGCTTTTTCCGAAGGCCTGCAGATTTAAGTTTAAATTTTTTAGTCCAAGAGTTAGTCCAGAGGTGCTCGTGGGTCAGGGAGGGGTTTTATTTGGTAGCTGGACCTGAAGCAGCAATTTCCACTGAAGTTGCCTAAGGGAATTTAGATTCTTCTGAGGATTTAAAGTCATCCAAGCCTCAGAATGTTCGAGCTGTGGTTTTACTCTCAGTATTTCTTTACCCGTCTAGTCATCATTTTCTAATTTCTCTTGAGGAGCCCCATTCTCTCACACCCTCAGGTCACATAGCCCGTATTAGGCTCAATCCTCAGCCCTAAAGTGGGGAGCAGAACCCCAAACTGACGTGCGCAGAACCTTGTGCTCCCCAGGGCTCTGTGACTGGATTGGGGTGGACGCGTGACTCAGAGCCTGGGGTCATGGTGCCAGGACTGGCTCCTCCACAGACGTTGCCTGACCAGACAGCCAGCCTCCTAGGGGTAGGAGGATTGAGGGAAAGGTGCCAGTGGGTGCCTCAGCCACACCTGGGGAGAGACAGGCTGGGAAGGAGGCAGGCGCAGGAGCCCGGCAGACATGCACCTGAGCCTGGGGACATCTTGTGAGTGGAGATCTCCTTCCTGTTGAGGCCGACTTGGGTGGGGCTTTCTTTGGTTTGCAACACAAAGAATCCTGACCGGCCGGGCTCAGTGGCTCACGCCTGTAATCCCAGCACTTTGGGAGGCCAAGGTGGGCAGACCACCTGACGTTGGGAGTTTGAGACCAGCCTGACCAACATGGAGAAATGCTGTCTCTACTAAAAATACAAAAAAATTAGCTGGGCGTGGTGGCACATGCCTGTAATGCCAGCTACTCAGGAGGCTGAGGCTGGAGAATCGCTTGAACTTGGGAGGCAGAGGTTGCAGTGAGCCTAGACCGCACCATCGCACTCCAGCCTGGGCAACAAGAGTAAAACTGCATCTCAGAAAAAAAAAAAAAAAAAAAAAAAAAGAATCCTGACTGAAGCAAACATCCCCTCAATCCCACAGTTTATGTATCACCGTCGAGTTTTTAGACACAGAACCCTTTGCTCCAGAATGTAATATAGAAACACAAAATGGGCACTGCTCTGAATGAAGCAGAGATGAGACCCTGATTGCTGCAGCCCCAGTCATGGTCAGCCCTGCCCAGGCTCAGGGATCACGCCTAGAAGTCTTTGGAGAATTCGGATACCTCTCCAGGCCAGTATATCCATTTAGAGTTCAAAGAAATGGAGGCCCACACAGGATTAGCAACTTGCCAGGGCTCACAAACACAGTTTGAACCAGAGCTGGAGGATTCTTTATGTTCCAAATCTATTCTTTTCCATATCAAAATGGATTGCCTTTTTTTCTCCCAAATATACAAATATGGGGGTCATATCCACAAACCCTGTAAGATTCTGCTTCTGTTTGCAATAACATTAATTGATCATCATGTATAAATTGGATTTTGTCCTATGAATATGTGCACCTGATCCATTTTTCTTTCTTCTTAATCAGTATCATCATTTTCTTTGAGATTGTCGCTGAGACTGGAGTGCAGTGGTGTGATCCTAGCTCACTGCACTTTTCAATTCTGGGTTCAAACAATCCTCCTGACTCAGCCTCCCAAGGAGCTGGGACTGCAGGATCATCACCATCATTTGAATAATTATCTTTGTTCAGTGCGCCAGTGATGTGCTAGACTCTGCTGAGTATCTTGCCAGTGATATCAGGTAGCATCTTCATAAAGTCATTCTAAATATTAGCTGCTATCATCAGCCCCAGTTTATAAACGGGCAAACGGAGGCTTATGGAATTCAGATTCATTTGATCCACAGGTGTTTTGCCAGTGCCTGTGACGTGGCAGCAACTGTGCTCAGCCTTGAGAACAGGATCCAAAGACAGTGACACTCATTTCCCCCCATGGATGACAGGGGCTAGCCTGGCTGGAGAGTAGGGAAAAAGGGGGGTGAGTCATGACCACTGCTGGGGAGATGGAGAGGGTGAGATTATCCGGGGGCTTTGATCCATGGAGAATCGTGTATGGGTTTAAGAGAAGGTGGTGACAAGAATTGCACTTTAGATAGACAACTTGGAAAAATTTGAGATGGCAGAGATGCAGTGTACCAGAGGGATTTGAGAAATACAGCCTCTAAGATATGGGGAACTTTGCTTGAGGGGGATGAAGATGTTCTTTTCCATAGCGAAATGGACTGCTTTTCTTCCTCCCAAATATACAAATATGGGGGTCATAACCACAAAGCCTCTAAGATTCTGCTTCTGCTTGCAATAACATTAATTGATCACAATGGATCATAATATTAATTGACCACGGGTGATGGCTAGTGTTTGAGCTAACCCAGCATATGGGGCATGACACCAGTCACCCACGTGGAGACCACAGGCAGAGATCCTGTAGGGGAGATCGTAATTTCAGCTTGGGTGTATCGAATTTGAGAGAGACTTGAAAGCTAGAGTGGTTGACTGTTTTGTTGAAGAGATCTGGTTGAGAGTAATCTCCTGGGAGCCTTCAGTTAATATGTAGCAATTTGAAGCATCGAAGTAGATGAGAACTTCTAGAAAAGAAAGAGTAACAGTAGGGTAAATACAAATAAAGTCAGAGTAGGACAAATAAGAACTAGAGAGTAAGAACAGAACCCTGAGAATGCCCACATTGGAAAGCCAGGTGGACAGGCACGAGGAAGGCAGATTGGGGGTGTGGTCCATGCTGGGGCTGTGTTGACACTGATGGCCCAGGAAGCAAGAGGCACGTTAGCCAAGAAATAGCGGTAATTGGTGCAGTGGAGTCAAGGGTGAATACAAATGGAGACATGGATAAGACATGGCTGACCGGGAGAGGGAAGTGGGGGGAGGGAGTCCTGGGGGTTTTGCTTGTTTTTTATTGATGAGAAGGAAGCATATTTAAGAGTTGAAAGAAAGAATGGCAACTGAGAGGTTGAGGTTATAAAAGGGAATAAAGTGTCCTCTCTTATCCTACCCTCCTAGTCCTGCAAGTTGGTAGGTACTTGTGAGGCAATGTACTGGGAGAAGAGGGAAGAGCATGGATCTTGGGGTCAAAGGGCCTTTTCCCCCACCTTTACTTGGCCCCCTACCTGCAGGTGACCACTGGCAGGTGACCACTGGTACATCCTCCAGGTTGTCTCAGCTTCAGCTTCTTCACCTGTAGGTGGGGATGACGAAAACAGTACCTGTCATGCAGAATTGTTGGGAGGATTGATAATTCAGGTGTTTATACACGTAATGTACTTAGAGCAGTGTCTGCCTCTTTTCACTTGATATCCAGTACTATGTAAGACAGAAGATGCATGTCTTCTATATTCTGTATTTCTCATTTCTTTTGTGTGCAGTCTTTGATTCTTACAATAGAAGGAACATGTAGAATGTATATTTTTATGTTCATGTCAGCACCAGTATTTAGAATTGCTACCAACCTCATTTAGTTCAACATAAGAAGAGGTGAAGTCTCTCATTTACTTGAAGATATTTTACAAAATACCAATTGCTCTATATTCCTTTAGAGAAAGGTTATCGTTATTAATATTGATAAATCTGATAATATTTTATTCTTAAGTCTTCAGTGAGTCCTTTTACTATAGATTCATGGCAGCTAATTAATACCAACTGATTTAGAGGGTTCCTTTCTCATAGTATGCAATGATGTAAAGAAATCAAATACAGACTACTGCAATTAGAAAATAAAATATAGAACAGCTTTCAACAATGTAAGAAAAAAGGGATGGGAATAAAGTGTAATTGAGATCTTAGTTTCCTGGGAAAGCGTGGGTTCTAGAACAATGATGGGAGAGTTGACCTCAGCCTAAGGAAGGTCTGCCCTTTCCCCACAGCAGAAGAGGAGGAAAGGGAGTGCCAATGGGTTAGAAGAATCACCCATGGTCGGCCAGCCGGAAAGCAACAGGGGCTAACCTCACTCTCTGCCTGTTCTCACAAGAATGTCACTCTCACTTATGAGATGGCTACATTAATTGTCATTTATCAGCCTTGTAACTTTGAGTGAAAATAGTTCCCAAAAACTTTTTTGGGACATGAGCCTCCTGGTAATATTTGCTGTTTACTTGAGGACTTGGGTACTGGATTTTAAGCCAACACATTAGCGTAGCCCCTTGACAATTGGTCAGAGAAATCAGACTCTACAGAACCTTTGCAAATTTAGATTTCCGGGCACCAGCATAGGCAACAGTGATGAGGAAGGTTGGCAGGTGAACCAACAGATGTTGTCTACTTTAAAATCTCCCTGTTTTGTTTATTGTTTGGTTAGGTTTGGGAACAATAGAGTTAAGATGTTATTGATAATATGTGGCATTTGAGGTGGGTCTCTGGGTAGCCAGGTCTACACAAATAGACTAATCAATTGTCTCTATAGCAGGTCCAGGATTCCAGGTGTCTGCAGATATTGATTGGCCATGGAGTTCTGAACTGACTATAAACTAGATGTTGTCAACCCTGGCCTCATATTAGAATCACCTGGGGAGGTTTTATTAGCTACATTCAGGACAAGTTGATTTTGAATCTCTGGGTGAGGGCTTCACTATTTTTAACTGCTTTACTGAGCTATAATTTATATATCATAAAGTTCACCTGCTTTAAGTATACAATTCAATGGTTTTTAGCATAACTATTATAGAATTGTGCAACCATCATCATGATTACATTTTCATCCTTCCCAAAAGCTTCCTAGGTGATCCCAGTGTGTAGCCAGGGTTGAGACCTGCAGTGAAAATGTTATTTCTTTATGCTTTAACCATACATTGTATGTGTGATGATGGACAATAGTCAGGGTCTACTGATGCCACGTGCCTGTGTTCTGAAACTCTTGGTGGTTGAAGGAGACCAATAAAAGTTTACAAATAAACTAATAGAAGTCAAAGTCTATCTCAAAGTCCCTATCTTAGTACATTTATTCATTCCAATAATATTTTACTAACATACATATATGTAATATATATGTGTGTGTATGTGCGTGTGTGTGTATATATATATATAAAATGTGTATGTATGTGTGTATGTATGTGTCACTCATTATTTATTGACCCTGCAATAAGTCCCAGGGATTCACTAAGGAGCAGCAATTGGAGTTTTCAGTAACAGGAATCATGAAAACTCCAAGAGGTCCTGAATTATCGCCTATTTTGTTGTGTAAAGTGACCTATGAAGTGCTCTGTACTGTTTATATGTTTTTCAAAAATAAATCCTCTTTTAAAAACGTAAATCATTGTATCTTAAAAATTTATTTTAAATTTGTTTAGGAACTCTTAGAGTTTTCGATAATAGGAACTGTGAGCCCAATATCGTTTATCTTCTCATAGAACACAATATACACAGACAATCGGAGTATACAGGATCACCTAAGTATAGCTTGAAAGTTACAATGGAAGGTTTGATTTTTTTGGTTGCAGTTGATAAAGATATTGCCCACATTTATCAGATGTTTTGCTCATCATAGCAATGGCATACATACTGAACATATATATTGAAAAGTCTGTATGGGTGTAACCGGCTTGGGCCATAATTCCAAAAGATGCAACCTTGAACATCATAATCTTGAGTGTTGAAATCCTGAAAAGTCAAAAACCCCTAAGGTCTATCATCCTGAAAATTACACACCTGAAAGGTCAAAATCCTCAAAATATAATTCTGAAAAAAAAAAAGTAAACTAAATCTTTTAAAAACCATTTATTTACATTTTTAAAAGGGGATATTTTTGGGAAACATAAAAACAGGACAGAATACCTCATGGGCCACTTTATGCAAAAAAAAGTAGGCAATAATAACATATTTTTGCAAGCATAAACACTCAGTTATACTAAAGACATTCACATGGGTATAACAGTTATGAGCAGGCAAGCTCTGTTCGTAAAGAAACAGATCAAAAAGTGAGATATATAAATGTATGTTACTACGATTGGTGATTGCATGAACCAAGGTTCATGACGGCGGTTATCTGAAATACCATGACAGACAACCTGTGTCTTTTGAGGAGATTGATCAAAAACTGTGATGAGTTACCGTCACGTGCAGATGGCCAAAGAAATGTTAAAGAAATGTCAAGCGATATTATCTTTCACAAATATAAATGTACAAAAAGACATCTCTTATTATTTAAAAAGACATCTCTTTATTAATTAATTGAAATTAATTAATTCCACGCACATGGACAATGCTGACATACAAAGTCTTTGTGATGAGGCACTTTCACGGAGTCAATTTGCAAAAATGCAAAATATGAATTAGAACTCTCTAAAAGTCTTTACACAATTTCTACCTTCAGTATTGGAAATGATGCAAAGATGAGATAGGGAGCATAGTGGAGCATATTGGGTTGGTGCTCTGTGTGAAAGGGAATTAGTCAGACATAACTTAATAATTTGGCAGGAAATATTTCTTGTATTTTTCACCTGCATTTTCACTTCTATGATCTTCCAAAACGTGGTGCACTTGTATTGGAAGAGTGGTTGTGATCTACACATTTTATAAGGATGTGCTGTCCATTGGGAAGTCTGGTTATTGCATGGGCATTGCAATTAAGACAGACTTTCTGCTTTTGCAGCATCAATAATAATTAGCTTTTAATATTTTATCTTTCACCTTAGGTAGCCTCATACACTTATCACAGCCTTTTCCAAGGGAACAATTTCACAGATTTCTTCCAATGTGTTGTGAGGGATACAGTAAGAAGGGCGGATATTCAACTTCCCCAACACCAGATTAGCCACGGTTCCCAGAGAAATGATACTGACAAGATATGGATATGGATATAGATATAGAGAGGAGATTTACTAGGAGAATTGGCTCATATGGTGGCTGAAAAATTCCATGACAAGCTGTTTGCAAGCTGGAGACTCTGGGATAGTGGTTTGCAAGATGGAGACCCTGGTTCAGTCAGGCTTCATAACCAGGAATGCTGGAGGCCTGAAGGCCTCATGACCAGGAAAGCCAATGGTGTGACTCTCAGCCCAAGGCAGAAAGCCTCAGGTCCTGGGGATGCTGGTACAAATCCCATGATCCAAAGGCCCGAATCCGAAGGCCAGTAACCCTGGAGTTGTGATGTCCAAGGCAGCAGAAGAAAAGTCTGTCCCAGCTCTCAGGCAGAGAGACCCACCCGCTCTCCTGCCTTGCACCTTTGTTCTCTCCAGGTCTCCGGCAGATTGGGACAATGCCCACCGACAATGAGGGCAGATCTTTTTCTTAGTCAGACCACTCAGACCTCATACTCCAGTCTCCTCTGGAAACACCCTCATAGACACACTTTAAATAATGCTTTACTGGGTTTCTAGGCATTCCTTATTCCAGTCAAGTTGACCCCTGAAATAAAGCCTACAAGTTTACCCCTTATTGGCCTGGTTCCCACATACCCTTCCTTAAACCATACTCAATTTCCAAATAAAGACAACAACAAATTGTCTTTAAAACAGTAAAACAGTAGTTTCGCTAACATGACGCAGCTAACACAACGCGGTGAACCTGCATACAAACCAAACACACCAATCCCTTCTGCACGATTCAACGTTCTGAATTTCACCATGTGAGACTGCAATCTTTCAGGCTGGTGATTTGGAAGGGTTTTAGATGTTAGGGATTTTAGATTCTAGGGATTTAAATTTTTCAGGATTTCAACATTTGAGATGATGGCATTTGGGATTGTGTCCTTCAAGGTTCTGATGGCACTGGAACTGAATGTGCTGAAAACCAGAGTGCCACAAAATAAGACTTAAGTCTACTGACTTAAAATAAGACACGCCTATTGTAGAATCCGGAGACGGAAATAGGGTATATATACAATTTAGCAAGTGCCAGGCACTGGGTGGAATCTGCAGCAGAAAAAAAACAATGGTACTCATGGCTTGTGATTGTCATCATAAATTTAACTGTGAGATGGTCAAAACAGCAGTGTGTGTTGCCTGGATTGGAGGTGAGACTAAATGAAAGTCTGGGCTTGACTTGTGTCTTTCCTGGGTACTAGAAGACTTGAGAAATTCAAATGTAAGAATGGGAATTCAAACACATTTGTCTTTTCTAATTGCTACACATGTAGGAATGCACATTTGAGATGCAGACAGAAATACAACCTTATTCAGTGTTAAGATCGCCTTCCCCACTACCCTGACCATGAGCCCATTCCAGCCCCAAATGGCTGTTTCTGTCTTGTGAAGTCTTTCATGCCGGTTAGTGACTGATACCTGTGGACACAGTATTCACAGGCCAAGATGGGGGCTTGGTTCACATGCTTGGGAATAAAGGAAGAGACTTTTGAGCCAATTCTATGATTTAGATACCTGGAAACTGTTCCTCAGTAATAAAAGACTCAATTCGGTACTCATGTCAGAATGATCTCTTGAAACCATACCCCTACCTCTGTTAGAGTCCTATAATCTGGTTGAGAACAATTGTCATGAAAACACCAAGTCATTCCCTGCAGCCCCCAGCCTGCTCTCAGCTGGGACCTCTCCTGTCCCATGGAGCCTATCATGCTCATGGGAACAGCAAGGGAGATGTGGGCCTGGGTAGGGGAGAATAGAGGTGAGGTGGAGAACCATGGCTTGGTATATTTCCCTTGATTGTCTTCTGGGAGAAATGACCAGCAGCTGGGCAGCTTGTGCAGCTAGAAATCCAGAAATGATTCATGTTAATTAGGAGCCATCATTTTTCAGTAGAGCAACCCAACAAATATGATGACTAAATAAATCTGTGTGCTTCAATGACAATGGCAGCATTTAATCTGAAGAGGCACAGCTCCACGTGGGCACCTCCTGGGGAGAAAGCAGATTCTGATTTCAAGGGAAGAAGCACATTCCTTCTGCTGCCTGGCCCAGGGTGGGGAGGTTCTGAGGGTGGATGCTGCTGGGTATTTAGATGGATCTCATTCTCTGGATTATGCACTGGAGTCAATTGGGCATACTAATTATAACAACAACAACATTCACAAAAATAATAATATCCGAATGTGTATTCCCCACATTTTATGTGCCAGAAACTGAGATTGAGACTATGACATGCATTAGTTCATGAAATACTCACAGCAATATATCAGCAGTAAATATTACTATTATCATCTCTAATTTCCAGAAGGGGTGTTGAGACTCAGAGATGTTAAGCGAGTTGCCCAAACACGCCAAAGACACTAAGAGGCAGGACTGAAATTTGAATGAACACAGAAGCATCAGCCATGAAACCTCTGCTCTTCATGACACTAGGAAGGGGATTGCAGATGGATAGCCAGGAGTTCCGGAAAATGCCTGAAGTTCTTCCACCAACAGGACTTTTCCCACTGCTGAGAAGCCAGAAGGATGTTGAATTGCTTTTGGCTGGGAACTTCTGTCCTCTGCTCTGAGACTTCTCTACCCTAAGCCCCAGGCAGAGAGAAGGGATGATAAGGCTGTCCCAGAGAGACAAGAGCAGGTGACTTGAAGATGCTGGAGTAAAAACCTATGGAGAAGTAACAAGAGAAGACGGGACACATCAAGAGATCCTGAGGCCACCACAGGTACCAGGTGTGTGGGTACGACCTGCTGGTGTGTATGGGAGCAAGACCGACAGGAGAAGAGTGGTTCTATCCTTCCTTGGGAAGGAGACAGAGTCTTGCCTCCAAGAGTAGTTCTTTCCAAACCAAGCCTTTTCACAAGCGTGTCCTCACAGCTCTAGTCTTGACTGGTACACCCACGCCCATAAAGCTTTTCTGTTAAAAACTTTTAAGAAATGCTATATCTTCTATCCCCCCCTTGAATAATCCAAATGCAATTGTTATGTTAAAGACCCTAGGCAATCCCATTGTAAAAAGATTAATTTAACTTCAAGTAACACATAATTTACCAAGGACATTTGTTCATACATTTTAAAGTAAACCACAAACATCATTTCAGGGTTTCCACCCTAAGAAAGGCTCTGCCATTAGAGAGGGGTCAGTGGTATTGGAGATTCACAGGCCTGGAGGTCAGGAGCACAAAGATGCTCCTGACAGTGAAAGGAAAGATTCCAGCCACTGGCCAAAGGAGAACAGTGAAAGTTAAAACTTCACCTGGCCAGTATTTCTCTTTCTATTCATCAAGTTAGAGGCGAATATAGTTTACTAGTACGCTGAATTTCCTTATGTAAGAAACAGAATTGCCTTTGACCTTAGAGTGCATTTTCCTCTGCCCTCTCTCTCTTTAATATGCAAAATGTGTGTAATACAGAAATACGTTTTGTTTCTGATGCGGAACACCTGGAGAGCTCTTGAACGCTGTCCTTGGTTCTAAGGGTTTGAGAGCTGTCCTTGGTCCTGAGATGGGCAAGGCCATTTTCTGAACAGCTCCTGTGATATTTGAAATAGCTCTTCAATTTTTTTTTTTTTTTTTCGGTCAGGCAGTATTATTTATTTACTTTTTTAATTTTTTAAAATTTGACTTTAAGTTCTGGGGTACATGTGCAGATTTTGCAGGATTGTTACATATGTATACACACGCCATGGTGGTTTGCTGCCTCCATCCCCTTGCTGTGTCAAAAAAAAAAAAAAAGAAAGAAATAGCTCTTCTAGTCATGTGAGGCCTCATATTCCAAGAATTTACAGAAAGAATAAAACATTTCTGCTCAATAAGGGGAAGATTGCTTCCACAGTCTTCTAAGTAGTGTCCCTTCTCAAATAGAGCACTGCCTTTTAGCTCTGAGCTCTCTGACAGGTTTGGCTTACCCCAAAAAAAAGCCTAGATCTAAATATGGGGGAAGAGGCTGGATTACCCTGCATAAAAAATCAGAGTGTGCATTCTTGCAACTTGATTTATTTCTCAGTCCCTCTAAATACTAATGAAACTCTACCATACACACAAAATGCCTCCTTTGGGTGGGGAGTGGGTGGGAGATGGCAGGAATGGCTGGCTTTGGCTTTTGGATCAGTGTAGTAGTCCAGAGAAGCACCATGTGCAGAACTGGCAGAGGGTCATGTGTCACGGAAATTATGGTCCTGAGGAAGATATGACTATGGAAATGGAAGCCCCCAGGCCCCCTTTCTAGGAAAGATGTAAACTTCCATAGTAGACTGGAATCTAAGAGTCCATGCATCTTGATTCTAAGAGCAGGGGTGGGAAGGGTAGCAGGGACACCGAATCAGACCTTGGAACTGAGCTCGACAAGCTCCCTTTACTATTCCCTCCTCTGATGCACATGAGAGGAAATGCACTGATGGGATAATGGGATTGGATTATTAGAATAATGTAATGGAAAGACTTCAGAAATACTAATATTCCTTTTAAGAGCTGGGCTTAAAGGGTTGCATTGCCCAGCCTGAGTTTGTAGCTAATGAAATTTGTTAAGAGAGTCGGAACCAGTAAGACATAGTATTATCCTATTACCTCCACCAAAATGTAAGTTGCATCATTGCTGTTATAATTTGGATGGGAGGGAGTCCATGTGCCACTGTGTGGCACTTTTGTAAGGCAAAAATGAGGAAGGTCTGGACACCTTTACTCTAGGGATGCAAACGACCTGCGTGTTTAAAGTTGAAACCAGTAAAATCCAACCATGTGAGAGCAAAACCTTGAATAATGTCACCAAACATGGAGAATGGGCTGAATTTTAGGAAAATCCAGGATTACAAACCCCACTGCCACCCTGAACCAACCAAAAGTTTATGTGGATGCAATCAGCACTTTAAAAGGTGGAAAACCCTAACTCTTATAATTCACTGTTCTTGACCACAATCCTTTCTGGAGAACAGCTACACAGAGACCTCAAAGTGATGTTACTAAAAAAAAAAAATACTTAATATTTTGAATCCTCACTTTGTTATACACAAAAACTGCACTGTGTAGATAACTTCAGTTGGATCCAAATTCCAATTTGAAAACCTTACATAAAATGCACTCCCAAGAATACATAATTAGACAACGTTTATTACAGCAGCCTGGGTGCTTAAAGTGTTGAATATGGGTTGATCTTGGATAGATTTAAAACACCACCTGTTCACTTCTGTTAAAAAATATATTGTAATTGTAATTTCTGTTTCACTGAAGTACTTAATCCTCATGTATTTAGTTTCATATTTTGAATATGTAGTTGGTTTCAGAATACCTCCCAAATGTTAGAACCAGCAGGCGGCTCCTTTACTGAAAACGTCTGGGTGTCTCTGAAATGCGTCTTCCAGAACAGGCCTGCGGCTCGTAGAGGGCCTCCTGGCCAGGAAACCATTGCTAGTGAAGTCATCAGGACCAACTCAGGACCAGGGAATCCTCTCTGCCCTGCAAGGGAAAAGGCTACCCCAAGGGGTATGGGCCTAGAGCTGGCCAGGCTTTTGATGGCCTGGATTCATAGAGGCCAGAGGTAATTGACCCCTTAAACATTATACATTGTGTGCACATTTCAAAATATTACTCTGTATCCCATAAATAAGTGCAAATATTGTGTTCCAAAAATAAATGAAGTAGTAATAATCAAATAAATAATAAAAAGGGGAAAAAGTATGCTGACTTCTCCAAAATAGAGAGGTTCTGTGGAAGCCATACCTTCTACTTTCTCAGTTCAGTGTTTCCTGGGGCCACCAGGGTGGGTGAGGACAGGAATCAAAACAAGGGAAAAGATGCTGGTGACTAATTTTGTTCTCACCCTGTCTCTTCTACCAGGTTTCACGCTTCTTGAATGAAGGCCATTAGGTGATTGAAAGATACCTAGTTCAACCCTTTGTCACTAAAACCAGAGTCATGGGGTCATCTCCAGGGTTACATAGGGAGGCATCTTAGCTAAGAGCTCAAGACTTGGGGATAAGGTATCTGGATTCTGCCTCCCAGAGGACACTTGTTAATGTCTGGAGGCTTGGTTGTCACAACCAGGGGGTACTACTGGCATCGATCACCTGGGGAGAGGCCGGGGCCTCTGCTATCCACCCTGTGATGCTCACACATCACAAAGAAGAACCTGCCTCAAATGTCCATGATGCCAGGTCTTCTGAGAAACCCTGTGCCAGCCGTAAAACCTAGCACAATTCATTCAACTTCCTTTGAGCTTCTGATTTTGTGTGTGTGACAGGGAATAACAATGGTACCGCTGCGTTATCCAGAGGCCTGGCAGAATTAGATAACAAATGGGAAGTGTTCATGAATTGCCAGCTAGCCTTGCTTCCCTTCTGCCTTCCCCCATTTAAACAGCCACCTTTGCAAACCTCTCCCAGTGGCTCTCCCTTTGACTCAAGGTTAGCTGCTACAGCCAGGCCCTTATTAGGGCACAGGTGGTCTGGGGCAACTGTCCAGAGAAGGAATGCCAGGGTCTCTTTCCATGGCATTCCCAGAGAGATCTTAGCTATCAGCCCGGGTGTGATTGCACCCTTCCCGCTCCCCTGCAGAATCAGGAGGAGCCACTGCTGGCAGGAAAACAACAGACATCTGTCGTGTCTTCCCGTTCTGGCTCCATGATCAGCTGGGGGAGGACAAATACCTCACCCCGTCCTCACCTCCTTTCCTCCTTTGTATAATGGGCATCCCCACAGTGCCGACCTCAGAGGGCTGTTTTATAAGGTCTTCAATGGGTTCATCTTTGTAAAGTACTTGGAGCTGTGCTTGACACAAAATTAGCACCATACGCTTGTGAAATAATGCCCACCAATGTGTCAGAGATCACCAGCGGGGAGAAATGGCCACGACCTCAAGCCAGCAAGACCAGGAACTGCTCATAGGCAACCAAAAGGAGGGGGCAGTGAAGGGGGATCAGGTGTGTCCACTGTGGATCAGCTACACATCACCGAAGACACCAGACAGCAGAGTCCACCAGCCCAGGCCCCGAGGGACCCCTGGGGAGGCTCCAAGAAAGCGGGCTGCCTGTGGAGGCCCACACAGGTCCCTCCAGGCTGCCTCAGCACTTTTAAAACTGATTGACTTTTATTTCCCTCTAGAGACTGCAAATGCTGGGTTGCAGAAAAAGGAATCAGAATTAAACAGAAATGGAAGGAGTTTAAGGTAGATTTAGGATACTATCTTTACAGGTCAGCCGGCTAGCAACAGGATTAAAGAAAGTTTTGTGGGAAGGCAAAAATCATAATTTCAGGTTCCTCAAATGGACCCATTTATCTATAAATGAAAAAATCCCTTAAAGTGGAATATTCTATAATAGCATACTTAAAATACTTCTAAAGGTAGTCATTTTATACGGAATTTATCTTGACATTACGTTAAGCATATATCCTAAGGTTAATTCACACATTTTAAGAGGTTGGATTATGGATCAAAATGTGGAAAGGAGAAAGGAATGGGGGGTAATGTTTTTCACTGGACACTCACAACAGAAGCAGCTGTGGGAAGGAGAACTGCATTTTCAGTGCCATGAGAACAATTTGAAAATGATTAGTTCTAGTTCCAGATCTGCCTACAATAACAAGAGGGGAAAAAACATCCCTTTTGTAAAAGGTCTGAGCGTAGTGCCCAAATTCCATTTTATAACCTTAAATATAAAAATTGATTTGATTCACATGTAATGTTTTAGCGTAACTAACAGCTTTTGGTGTTTGGGCAGGCATTTATTTACCAAAGGGTTAGCAGCAACATCTTTGAGATTGCCGTGTGCCTGTGAGGGGTGAAAAGAGTGGAATTACTCCTAACCAAAGGTTCAAGTTCCCAATGTTTGTTCCCAATCAAAAAGTGTTTGTAAGACACCCAAGCAGTCCAAAAAAAGAAACACCAATAGATTGTCCAGGTGTTTGGATGAATGTAAAGGTCGCCCCTGGTTTGCTGCTATTAACTGAGTCTCTATTTGGAGACAAACACCTTGCTAGTGGTTGTGGGTACAGAGAAGAACAAAACAGATACCCCTGTGGAGCTTGGCTGCCCGTAGGGGAAGACAGTCCAGAAATAATAATATCTTGAACAGAAACACTTTATATCATGTGCTAGAAAGTGATAAAGGCCAGAAAAAATATATAGCAGGGCAACAGAAATCAGGAGGTCTGGGTAGAGACTAAGAGAGGAGGCTGGTTACCACTTTAAACAACACAATCTCCACAGGGCACATTTGAAGGTGAAAATTTGTGCAAACATTTGGAGAGGACTTGGAAGTGAGTTATGTGGTTATTTGGGGGAGGAGTGTTCCCAGCAAGAGGGAATAGCCAGGGACCCTAGAAATGGAGGGGGAAAAAAGATAAGAGAAAGGCAGCTCCCAAAACGTTTTAACTCTTTAGACTGAGTGGTGATTTCTCAGTAATTAATTTTTTTCAGATACCTTTAGGGCCACCAAGTTTGGCCACTCTTAAAAAGCAAAGTGGCTAAATATCCCCTGCGGAGCTAGATTTGCATACAATCCTTAATTTTAGAAAATTAAAATCCAATGACAATCAAAAATAAAAATTTAATGCCCAGAACTGTAAGTATACTATTCTTCAATTATTTGGGTTGTTAATGTAGCTAATCAGTCTTTTAAATTTGAAGCTATCGAAATTTGTAAAATATTTATAAGCAAGTGAAGAAATGCCACACACAGACAGTGTTGAATAATAAATCATTTAAATAAGAAAATGGAAATGTCATTTAGCATTTCCGTCATTTGCTTTCAGTTGAGCATGCCAACATTACAGGCCAGCAAGACGGCAGACTTAATTAAGTGCATGTAAAAGAGATAGGAGTGTTTTCTATGAAAGCTATGTAAATGTGAAAACAGGCACAGATAATGATGTGCGCTCATACATTCTGTTTCTAAATAGTTTTTAAAGTAGGGTAAATGTGGGAGGTATACTTGTAAAGTCTTTGCTGTAGATTTTAGATGCTTCTACCACTGTTAGTTAAACAGACTCTGGAATATGACTGATGAATCATTTGATGCCAGATACTTCTCAGTAGCAATGATGATAAGCAGTCATCAGTCACCTTTGGAGGCTGCATTATGACTGTGCAACACTTTTCACTGGAACTTGATGATTCATACCTATTTCATAGCACAGAGAACATTTATAATCTAAAAGCAATAACAGATTTGGGATATTCAAACTAAATTTTGTATTTTCCTGAGGCAAATAAATTTATAGGAAATATAATTATTTTTAATCTGGGTTACATGCTGCAATAAATATTAGAATTGAACAAGCTTGGGAGAAATTGTCAATTACTCAAATAAATTTCTGTGAGGTATGTATTTTTAAAAGCAACTAAGTTCACTGTGCTTATAAAGCTGAGACATTTTGTGGCCATTTATGGATGATGATTAAGCACTTTAAGAAGCCATGTGGGCCTACTTTCTAATAGATGATGCAAATGCATGGAGCAACCCCGAGTCATAATTATGCACCGAACTGTCAATGAGTCATCGATGCCTACGCTCTTCCTTAGCCCACCCATTTAGAAGGATCCCATTGTGCCTTTTCTATGGAATGAGTTTTGCACAGACATTCTCTAGCAAAAATTCAGTGTTTTGTCCAAAATCCCTAAATCCTACAGAGATTAACAGAATCTCTGAAAGGCTGGGTTCTATATAATAATTCATGTGTCCATACACATATTTTACAGAATCAATGGGGGTGCACATGTGTATAGAGCAACTCTCATTGCTTAGTTTGCAAATGGACTAGAAACACTGATGAGTCAGTGTGTTTCAAGATAAAAACCCACAGTTATAGAGATTAGGGTTGACTTGCCGAATTTCTAGGGCCACACACAGCAGGTGCGCCGTAGGCTCATGATATACACTGAAAACTCCAGACTGCCAGTCAGTCCACAGCTCACCAAAATGCCAGTTATACATATTTCCCACACATAGAAGCTTATTTTCATGTCGGTGGTTAAAATCCTCATTTTTCAGCTGAGTATTTTGGCTTCATGCAGAAACTATTAGAAGGATAGAAAAATGATCTGGACATCCATCTGTCCATAGATGTTCAGCTAAGCTTGTGTAGAGACTGCCCTGTTCTCGGTCTTCTTCCAATGAACATTTAATTTCCTGATTGAAGGGTTCTAACCTTGTTGCCCAGGCCTTTTCTCTTCTTCATAGTTGCACATTTCTCTTCTTTACAGTTGAAAAAGCATCTTGTACCTGCCCTCGATGCCTTTCCATGTAGACATGGCTTTTACACATGGCTTTGTTTCCTCAATTAAAAGTCTTGTCTACAGACCTGGCTACTTCACCCGATGTCACACACAACACAAGAGCTACCACATCAAACACAGGAACACTAATCACTGATAACTATTTTCAACTAGAGTAAGTGATGATTTTCCTGCTGTGCTGCTGAAAATTCAATTTCTTATCTAAAATTCATCTAAATGGCTTGCCCGTGAATTAACAATTCTGAATGCTAACAGAGATGCTGGATTTTATCATCTTTCAGCTACAAGATCTGGTAAATGTAATTGGAGTTGACAAGGTCTGCATAGACTTTCCCCTACTTCCCAGTTTCTCATCTATAATCTGTAGAAATGCCTGACTACATACACACACACACACGTGTGTGTGTGTATAAGTGTGTATCAATGGGAACTAAAAGCATCCAAAACAGAATATTTGCAACAAAACCACTTTCATCACACTTACAGTCTAACAAGGTGGATGGATGATATACAACCAAACTTGCAAATGCTCAAATAAGCGCAAAGTGTACTGAGTTCTATCAAGGAAAATAAAACCAAAGAAGCATAACCTATGATCTAACAGGTTGTAGGTTCTTTTGGGGTAGACTGGTCTGGGAAGGGGACTCTGAGGAGGTAGCATTTAAACCAAGACTGGACAATGAAGACTCAGTTCCATGAAGAGACAGTAACAGTATCTCAGATGCAGGTAATTGCAAAGAGGAAGGCTTTGATAATGGAAAGAGATCTAGGCCGGGCGCGGTGGCTCAAGCCTGTAATCCCAGCACTTTGGGAGGCCGAGGCGGGTGGATCACGAGGTCAAGAGATCGAGACCATCCTGGTCAACATGGTGAAACCCCGTCTCTACTAAAAATACAAAAAAAAATTAGCTGGGCATGGTGGTGCGTGCCTGTAATCCCAGCTACTCAGGAGGCTGAGGCAGGAGAATTGCCTGACCCAGGAGACGGAGGTTGCGGTGAGCCGAGATCGCGCCATTGCACTCCAGCCTGGGTAACAAGAGCGAGACTCCGTCTCAAAAAAAAAAAAAAAAGAGATCTAAAGCCATAGAATGGTTGAAGGAAAACTCTTAGAGAAGCACTCAGAGGGAATGAACATAAGCCTGCCTGACTGGTTTAAGTCCGAAGAAGTAGCCTTCTCCTACCAAAGGATCATTTGCCTTTTCTAGTTGCACGCTCCCTTCAGGTAAATTACGCCCCTGAATGCTTTCGGTCATTTCACAACATAAACGCTTTGGGCACTGCATAGATGGTGGAAAGCGAGGTGCCTCCTTCACAGCAGCTCTCCGAGTGTGTGCCCTTCCTGTGATCATGGCTGCTGGCAGTCACGTGCACAGGAAATGCCCACTGCCTGAAGATGCACCCAAAACACCCCAGGGAAGCAGTTCTGCAAACCACAGCACTCTTGCTGCAGAGGGGTAGGAAGGGGATGCAGTGTGCAGTGACATTAAAACACCCACACATTCATCCAGATCCTCTCTTCAAGAAGCAGAGCCTAACTCTTCTCCCCTTCAGTGTGAGCTGGACTTACAGACTCACTTCTAAGAAACAGAACAAGCCACTGGGGACTTCTGGGACTAGATCACAAACTGCTGCTCCGTGCATGCGCTGTCCCTCTCAGGTCAGTGTCTAGGGGAAGCCAGCTGCTGTTCCATGAGACTCCTCCAGCAGTCCTGTGCAGAGGCTCATATGGGGAAAACTCAGGCCTCCAGTCCACATACAAGTGAATGAGACTCATGCAAGCAGCTTCTCCAGCCCCAGTCACACCTTTAGATGACAGCGGCCCTGGCTGACAATTGGAACGCAGCCACTGAATGAAGACCCTCAGCCAGAACCAACTCGCTAAACTGCTCCTAGACTCCCGGGTTTCAGAAACCGTATGTTGTTCTGACATTCTAAGGTTAGAAGGGATCGTTTATGACATCTGGGAATCATTTATTACACAGCAGGAGATAATTAGTACGCATGCTATTGTACTTTTACAATGGCAGGTTGAACTTCACTATCTTTTGGAAATATGTTTATTTTTAAAACTCCCATCTATATTGTACACATCAGTATGTGCAGAATAATATGCAGAATGCAACTTGAATACACGTGTGTACATATTTATGAAGACGTGTATATTTAATAAATGAATACATACATGCCCATTAAGTTAGCTACAACTTAATTTGAAGATACTAAGCCAACTACAAATTAAAATTAAGATGAATTTCTCTACTCAGGGCAGGTGACACAATTTCTCTAATCTATTTTTTCCCTAGCTGTAAATTGGTCTAAATTTCTAAGTTTTATAATTCGTTTCTAGGCATTATAATTTGCTTATCACCATACCTGGCACGTAGCAAGTAGTCATAGTAGTGGCACATCTTTGAAGTATCTTTGGCATCTTATTGGCTCAGCAACAAGACATTTACTCTCTCACTGTACCTCGTCTACCACAATAAACTCAAGGTTTTATTAATAATGACAGCCAGTAATTCTTTAAGGCTTAACATGGCATTCACTGTTCTAAGTGCTGCAAGAGTACTAATCCAACAGACAGAAGCTGCTATTTTCATTACTCTCAATTTACAAATGAGGAAACTGAGGAATTACACATTTAAATAATTAGGCCATGTTCTTAGAGATTTGTAAGTGGCCAGATTCCAAGATGGGCAATTAGCAATCTAAATTCATGATCTTTCCCACAAATTCAGGCTTGCCTTGGTATAGGGAATGTAATTCCCACTTAGCATTCGGTAAGAATACCATTTTGCAGGTGTCCCTGCCCCAGGAAAGGTGGCCACATCCACATTACGTCATCTGAGAGGCAAGGTGAGGCAGAGGGAGGGTCAGAGTTCCCCTTGGGGTCTCCATGAGTCTCAGGAGGTGGCAGCCATTCAGAAGTGATGCTGTGACAGGTGCGGGGTTAGCCACCCAGCCAGGCAGTGGACATGAACCCTAGCCAGACCCAAAGAAGCCCATGAAGTGGGCCAAGGGAAGGACTGCTAGGTTCTAGGAAGCTGAGCAAAATCAGCTGTGAGCTCTTTGGCTGTGGCCTCAGCAGTCAAAGAGGAGTGGGGACTGGACAGTGGTCTGGCCAAGTGCAAGAGACAGTACTTCCTCAGTCAGCCAAGACCCTGGGGTGCCCCAGGACTCACACATCCCTTGGCCGTGTCCCCTCCCCACTGCCAGGAGCTCCTGTCCACCCAGACACCACCATGGGGAGAGGAAGGTGGAAGGCTCTGAACTCTGAAAACTGAGTGTTCTCATGAGAGGGCCGCCAAGGCAGCTAGTGAACTGGGGACAGCAAAGTGAATGTTAATTGGAAAGTCCATTTCCTGCTAAGCAGGGGGTGAACAAGTTTAAATGATTCATATACAGATGCAAAAGCATGCACTCCTTCACACACCCTGGTTCCGGCTGAGTGGATCGTTGACCTTACTGAATAAGTGGTTTTGAGACTGATGAGGAGCAAAGTGCTAAATGGACAAAAGGTATTATCCAGTGGGGGTCTGCTTCCTCCATAAATCCTCACTCCACAGTTCCTTACCCCATATTTCCTCACTGCGTTCATTTCCTGAACTCAGTGTGTTCAGTGACAAGGGATGATGTTTAGAAGACTCTTCTCTGGGACACCAAAGAGAGGATCTTGCTGATGCCTGTTTCAGACCTCAAGGCATTGCACACACACCCCCAACCCCCAGCATACATTCTCTCCATCTTTGGCTTTGTAAGCCCAAACTAAAATTCTAGACCTCCTGACCAATGGAATGGGCCCCACTCTTGGCCAAGGACATTCCAAAGTAAACCTGAAAAGGAGTTCAGGCCATGATAGAAAGCGTGGGTTGGACATGCCTCACTATGCCCTCCTGTCTTTGGAATTCAGGCACAGCTGACCAACACCGACCTGAAAAAAGATCTAAAGCCTGACAAAATGGATTCTCTGTAGCAATAAAATATCAAATTCCAATGTGACACTAGCATAGCATCCCATGACAGATGGCAGGCCCTAAAAGAAATCAGATTATTTTATGGCAAAATGTATTTCCTGGACATATTTTGAAATGGCCCTGCAAAGCTGTCTCTTGTGGGGAAAATCTACATTCTGTAGAGAATCCTCTTCCCTTTCCAGGTCTTTCCAGAACCAGGAGAGACTTAACTAAGAGTTTGATACCCTTTAGTTCTAATTAGAGTTCTAATAAGAGTTACCCTCTATTCTGTCTGAAGCCTGCTACCCAGAGGCTTCATCTACATAATCAAAGCCTTGGTTTCCACAGCCCATTATCTTAACCTAGATACTTTTTTTAAAATTGATTCCAGGTCTTCAGATAATAACTCTTTTCAGCAATCGCCAATCAGAAGATCTTTGAATCCACCTAGGACCTGAAAGTTCCCTGCCCCACCTCCAGTTTGAGTTGCTCTGCCTCTCCAA
This sequence comes from Sapajus apella, assembly GCF_009761245.1. Lineage (NCBI taxonomy): Eukaryota > Metazoa > Chordata > Mammalia > Primates > Cebidae > Sapajus > Sapajus apella. The sequence continues at coordinate 3,530,333 of NW_022437036.1, forward strand.
ACTGAACCACCGTACAACTTACATGCATTGATTTATGTCTTCCTGTAACTTCAACCCCTCTAAAACGTATAAAATCAAGTTGTAACCCAGCTGCCTTGGACATACGTTCTCAGTGCCTCCTGAGACAAGGCTCCTGGGGCTGTGTCACGGGCTTGGGTCACTCATATTTGGCTCAGAATAAATCTCTTTTACTATTTTACAGAGTTTGGTTTTTTTCTGTTGATAGGTTAAAGCACTCCTCTCCATCCCAGGCACTGAGGTGCCACCTTGATATTTTTCTTATTCTCTCACTTCTCTGTGATACAGTGGAAATTCACTGTGGTAATAGTTATACTTCAGTTTTTCATTGTGTCAGAGACATTTGAACATGAGAGACTCCTTCTTAAATGTGGGCTTGGTAAAATAAGGCTAAGCTGTACTGGGCTGCATTCCCAGGAGGTTAGGCATTCTAAGTCACAGGATGAGACAGGAGGTCAGCACATGATACAGGTCTCAGAGACCTTGCTGATATAAAAGGTTTCAGTAAAGAAGGCAGACGAAACCCGCCAAAACCAAGACGGCAAAGAAAGTGACCTGTGGTCGTCCTCACTGTTCAGTATATGCTAATTATCATACATCAGCTGCTATAAGACACTTCCACCAGCGCCATGACAGTTTACAAATGCCATGGCAACATCAGGAAGTTACCTTACATGGTCCAGAAAGGGGAAGAGCCTTTGGGTTCCAGGAACTGCCCACCCCTTTTCCAGAAAGCTCATGGGTGATCCACCTCTTGTTTAGCATATAATCAAAAATTAGTAAGTATTACGCAGATGAACAGCCTGTGCTGCTGCTCTGTCTATGGAGTAGCCATTCTTTTACTTTCTTAATAAACTTGCTTTCAAAAGGCTGTATGGATTTGCCTTGAATTCTTTCTTGTGTGAGACCCAAGAACCCTCTCTTGAGCTCTGGACTGGGACCCCTTTCTGGCAACAATGGGATAATACATCCCCAGAACTGCTTCTCCTGAAGGAAAAGCTATTAGTTAAAAGGAAGATTTGTTGTCTTACCTGAAAACTGTGTGATCTCAACAGGATTTAGGAAATCAGAAAAACTTCAAAAAAATGTTGCTTTTGAGAAAAAGCAGCTGTAAATGTTCCTGTTGCACCCCAAACTCCATTTATTCTCCATCTACAACTTGAAGTATATGATGCTAATTAAAAAAAAATTTTCCAGGAATTATAAGCACATGATATAATTTCTGCATTGTTTTGATTTAGACAGTGAGTTTTAGAGTAAACGTATTAAATAGGAACTAAAAGAAATGGTACATATTTTTGTTCCCGAGTTGAACTGCATAGCAGAAACTGATGAGTTTTGTGAAGTGTTACTGCGAGACACCTCCAGAGCTGGGATTATATTAGAGCAGCTCTATCTGATGAGCAGCATGATCTCTCTGCACATCGTGAGCCTTTGAGCCATAATAAAAGAGAACTGTGAGGTGCAAGTCTAAGAGCATGTTGTCTTACCGAGTGGAAATTAGAATGAGGTTGTGTCAGGTACAGTGTTATACCACTTTATTTGAATTCAGAAATTAATATGTGCCTGACTTTATCTTTTTTTCCAGTTAATCTCTAAAAAAATAACACATTTGGCAAAGTGAAATGCACACTCATGGTTTATAGTTCGTAGTCACTCTCAGACATCCAGTGACGAGGCCCTAAGATTCGCTATTTGAATGTTCCACTATTCCTGTGAACCAGTACCGGCACTGTTAACGTTTGCCTACAGTTAAAATGGTGACTTTTCTCTGGAAAAAATGCAGGTCTCCCTTGTGAATAAAACATACAGAGTCATATGATTTTCTTATAGCCATCTGCTTTCATTACCTAATGGCAAATAAGCAGAATTATCTTTTTTGTTGCTTAATTTGTATTTCTGTAAGTGCTAAGGGAACACTCTAATAGAAAATCTTGATATTTTCCTTGACTATATCAGTTTGAATATGAAAAGCAATATGCTGCTTTGATTTTATTTTATGTATTTTCATATATCCTATATGGTTACAAACACCTGAATTACATAGTGGATACATAACTTCTGGTATCACTGGAAGGATTTCTGTGCATTTGTATTGTTTAAGTGGAAAGCTGTTTGCAAGCCTGGCTTTAAAGTCAATGTTTTCATTTGGGAACAGAAGGTGTAAAAGTGAAAATATGTCGCTCTCTTTCTTCAAATGGGACCTAAAAATGTTTTCTAAGAATGCACCATGCAGATTTACATGTGATTTCCCTTGTATTATCTAGGGAGGCACACTACAAAAAAGCAACATATCTTAGAAAACACCAGAGCCTGGTCACAGTGGGTCTGTATTGATAAACTCACACTTGTCATAGGAAAGAAAAGGTTATGTTTTCAAGGCTTCTTTATTTGTGTCCTTTTCCCCCAGAGAAGTAAATATGAATCTCTACTGCTAAATCAGAAGCAAAAGAAGCAATCAATTTAGGAAGTGTAGGTTCAGTAAAAGTAAAAATAACTCAGCACTGTGCCTCAAGAATTCTAATACTGTTTGCTTTTTTTATTTGTTTGAGTGATACACGTCCAAGTTCAACATCTAAAGATTCAATAAAGCCTGTTTCAGTGCAAATACTTTCCTGTTCAGCCTCAGATGATCAGTTGACATAGAACACTGCTGGGGCTGGAGTTTGACTCACCATCACAGTTCTGTAAAAGGAGGTCAACTAATCCAACATCTGGAGCTTGATACTTTAGGAGAAGAAGATAACAGTTGCTTCTCAAGTCTTGCGAGGCCAACCCCAATGTGCATAGATTTGTGCATTTTTAGAATTCTCCTGTGCACAATAATTATGAAATTTCCAGAAAGCCTGAGCACATCTTTAATCTGACATTTTGGGACATTTGACATTTTGGGAGGTTTGATCCATGAAGAGGGATCAAAATATGACTGCAAAGCTGTCTAAGATGTCCAGGTGAGCACATTCTCTTACAAAGAGAGCTGTGATTGCCCCATGTGTCAGTCAGTTCTCACACTGCTATAAAAATCTACCTGAGACTGGGTAATTTATAAAGAAAAGAGGCTTAATTGACTCACAGTTCTGCAGGCTGTATAGCAAGCATGGCTAGGAGGCCTCAGGAAACTTACAATCACGGCAGAAGGCAAAGGGGAAGCAGGCACAAATTTCACATGGCAGAGCAGGAGAGAGACAGCAAAGAGGAAAGTGCTACACACTTTTAAACAACTAGATCTCATGATAACTCACTCACTATCCTGAGAACAGCAAGAAGAAATCCACTCCCAAGGTCCACTCACCTCCAGGTCCCTCCCCAACACTGGGGATTACAATTTGACATGAGGTTTGGGTGGGGACACAGAACCAAACCATGTCACCCTGACACATGGGCTATGCATTTTCCATTTTCCTTGAGTACGGTCACCCAAGCAACCAGAATCTCCAGGATTTGGGGAGCTGGCACTGCTCTATGGATGATTTCCACCATGCTGCCACAGTTAAATCCATTTCTCTTCTGTCTTGGAATTCCAAGTGATGGGTCAATGGAGTTAGTTCAACTTATCCCACAGCTTCTCCTAAAGAGTTCTCTATAAAGTGAAGCAAAGTATTCATTTGCTAGGGCTACCATTACAAAGATCTATTGACTGGGGGCTTAAATAATAGAGATTTATTTTTTCATAATTCTGGAGCTTGAAACCTCAGATCAAGGTATCTCCAGGGCTGGTTCCTCTGATGTCTCGTTCCTTGGCTTTCAGAGGCTGTCTCTTCCCTATGTCTTCACATGGCTTTTTCTCTGTAGGTGTTTCTGTCCTAATCTGCTTTTCTCATAAGGACACTAGACATACTGGAATAGGGCATACCCTAATGACCTCGTTTAACCCTTATCACCTCCTTCAAGGCCCTGTCTGCAAATACAAGCAACTCTGAAGGACTAGGGGTTAGGACTTCAACATATGAATTTGCAGGCAACACAGTTCAACTCCTAAGAGTCCCTCCATTCTGATTCACTGAGGAGCTGAAGTGAAGAGAATACGGTAATTCAGCCCACTTATGAGTAGCTGATGGGAGTCTTCAGAGCAGAGTATTGTGCAAGGGTGGAAGCTGGGCAGTCATGAGACCCAGCTCTAGAAGCTCTCTGGTTAGCAGACAGCAGATGCATCAGATGGAAGGAAATCGTGAAATCTGAGTCAAGACCACCTTTAAATAAAGATTTTCATTTGCATGAAGCTTTTTCCCTTGGATATCTTCTATTAAACAAAAGGTATTCTGTTTGCTCTTTTCAAGGCAACATCCAAGAGAAAACAAGAACAAAATCTACCCCACGTAGGCCAGCTTGCTATTGTATGTCCAGGTTTGAAGTGTGTTTCCGGTTAAAATATTCACTATGAGGAGGCTGAGGCAGGAGAATTGCCTGAACTCAGGAGGCGGAGGTTGCGGTGAGCCGAGATCGCGCCATTGCACTCCAGCCTGGGTAACAAGAGCGAAACTCTGTCTCAAAAAAAGAAAAAAAAGAAATATTCACTATGGATGGAAATGCACCATGCAGGCCATGAGTAGCACAACCCAGATGTATGCAGATCCAACAGGCCTCTTCCATGTGAATGTGATCACGGTCTCCAATTTCGTGAGAAGCGATTTCCTATTGAAGTCCAGTTTTTGTTACCTTATCTTTCCCAGTGTTTGGCTTTCTACCATAGAATGGGAAATTAGTAGAAACACATTGAAAACATCATTGTGAACAGGTGCATGATTCAAGCAGCCGATGTCTAAATGACAGCTGAAGCATGAAAGCAAATACTAGCAGATAAATGTGTGTGTAATTTTAGAGTTAATAATTATGTTGCATAATTTTCTTTGGAAGAAGAGTTTATAATAACATTTTTAAAAAGTGCCAAGCAGAGTAATTACACACTTGGCAAGACATAAAACCAAACAATTTGGCAAATGCCTCATTAACCAAGTTCTCAGGTCAATGCAAGGTTTTATTTTACTTAAAGCAGATTAATTTTTTTAAATAGAGCTTACTTTTTAATTTTATGATTTTATCATTTCTCTTATAATTACAATTTTACTTACTAATATGGTGTTTTAAAATGAGATTCTTAAAAGTCAACACAGTAAAAGTGAGATGGGCACCTCATTCATGGACATCAAACGGAATTGATTCTGAAAAGTAAAACAAACCACCACTTCCATTTCTAGTTCCAAAGAGCTAGAGTCATTATTTTCATCTCCATGGAAGCAGGCCTTCAACATTTTATTATAATAACTTTTTTGGCAGACATTTAGCTAACAGCTACAGAAATCATTTTGAGGCAAAGGACGGAATTTTGTTGAATTTGTCCGTATTTTTGGAAAATCAATCAGGAATTATATTACTGGAAGTTCCTGAAAATGTTAAGTTTTAAAAACTGATGCTTCATATAAATTATATTTAACAATTCCTTTTCCTGAGGCTTCCATTTATACTGGTACATTTGTTAATCAATTCCAGCCACTAGCCAATTAAGTAGCAAGCCTGGGAATACAGCCCAAATGAACAAGGGGGTTGAGTCAGATGGACTTGGCTCTTCTTCATTTATTGACTTGATTGGTTACTTACCAAGAGAGCTCTCACACATTCAAAACTATTTTTAAATAAATTTGTTGCATTTATTTTAAATTTCTTATGAGCACAAAAAAATCAAAACCATATGGAATCCCAGCCTTAAAATATGTTAAGAAATAAGAAACAACAATTTCCTTTCATTCTCATCTACCAAAATATATCATTTATATTTTTTCATAACTCATTTTATTTTTGATCCATAATTTACTTTTCTGTATTCTTCTTAGGGTTATGCAATTGAGTCTATTATTTACTTAAAGTGCTGTACAGACCTGCTATATATGTTGAATTGTGACTTTCTTCTATCATTTAAGAGTATATCTTAGAAAATTTTACATGTCAATCCATAAAGATTCTTCTTCTTAATGGCTCCATAGAATTGTATTCTATGGTTGTTCATAACTTATACATAGAATTCTGTTCTAACTTATTTGGTAGTGTCCTGTTGGAAGACATGTATGAAGATTTCCTTTTATAAGTTTAAACAATACTTAAAATAATCTTTTGTTTATATATCTTTGTCTGCCTAGTTGTCATTTCCGTAACTTAGACACCAAAAGTAGAATTCCTTGGTCACAGAGTTGGCACATGTTTAATTTTTATATATTTATTTGAATCACTCTTCAGAAGGATTGAGCTGATTTGCACTCTTGCCAGCTGTGCAGACAGGTACTTATGTCCCCACCCCTTGCCATCTCAGGAAGTTAGTTATTTTTTTTTTCATTTCTTTATTATTTTTATTATGCTTTAAGTTCTGGGATACATGTGCAGACTGTGCAGATTGGTTACATAGGTATACACGTGCCATGGTGGTTTGCTACATCCATCACCCTGTCATCTGCATTAGATATTTCCTTAATGCTATCCCTCCCCTCGCCCCCAACCCCCTGCCAGGCCCCAGTGTGTGACATTACCCTCTCTGTGTCCATATGTTCTCACTGTTCAACTCTCACTTATTAGTGAGAACATGGGGTGTTTGGTTTTCTGTTCCTGTGTTTGCTGAGAACAATTTCCGGTTTCATTCATGTCCCTGCAAAGGACATGAACTCATCCTTTTTTATGGCTGCATAGTATTCCATGGTGTCTGTTCATATCCTTCACCTACTTTTTGATGGTTGTTTTTTAAAAATAAATTCAAGTTCTTTGTAGATTCTGGATATTAGCCCTTTGTTACATGGATAGATTGCAAAAATTTTCTCCCATTCTGTAGGTTGCCTGTTCACTCTGATGATAGTTCCTTTTGCTATGCAGAAGCTCTTTAGCTTAATTAGATCCCATTTGTCAATTTTGACTTTTGTCGCCATTACTTTTGGTGTTTTAGTCATGAAGCTTTTGCCCATGCCTATGTCCTGGATGATATTGCCTAGGCTTTCTTCCAAGGTTTTTATGGTTTTAGGTCTTACATTTAGGTATTTAGTCCATCGTGAGTAAATTTTTGTATAAGGTGTAAGGAGTGGGTCCAGTTTCAGTTATCTGCCTATGGCTAGACAGTTTTCCCAACACAATTTATTAAATAGGGAATCCTTTCCCCATTGCTTATTTTTGTGAGGTTTATCAAAGAGCAGATGGTTGTTGATGTGTGGCATTATTTCTGAAGCCTCTGTTCTGTTCCATTTGTCTAGATACCTGTTTTGGTACCAGTACCATGCTATTTTGGTTACTGTAACCTGGTAGTATAGTTTGAAGTCAGGTAGCATGATGCCCCCAGCTTTGTTCTTTTTGCTTAGGATTTTCTTGGCTATACAGGCTCTTTTTTGGTTCCATATGAAATTTAAAGCAGTACTTTCCAATTCTGTGAATAAGTCAATAACTTGACGGAGATAGCATTGAATCTATAAATTACTTTGGACAGTATGGCCATTTTCAAAACATTGATTCTTTCTATCCATGAGCATAAAATGCTTTCCCATTTGTATCCTCTCTTATTTACATGAGCCATGGTTTGTAATTTTCCTTGAAGGGGTCCTTCACATCCCTTTTACGTTGTATTCCTAGGTATTTTATTCTTCTTGCAGCAATTGTGAATGGGAGTTCACTCATGATTTGGCTCTCTGTTTGTCTGTTTTTGGTGTATAGGAATGCTTGTGATCTTTGCAAATTGATTTTGTATCCTGAGACTTTGCTGAAGTTGCTCATCAGCTTAAGATTTTGGGCAGAAACGATGGAGTTTCTAAATGTACAATCATGTCATCTGCAAACAGAGATAATTTGTCTTCCTCCCTTCCTGTTTGAACGCCCTTTATTTCTTTCTCTTGCCTGATTGCCCTGACCAGAACTTTCAATACTATGTTGAATTGGTGTGGTGAAAGAGGCTATCCTTGACTTGTGCCAGTTTTCAAAGGGAATGCAGTGGTTGGTACCAGTTTTTACTTTCCAACTTTTGCCCATTCAGTATGATATTGACTGTGGGGCTGTCACAAATAGCCCTTATTATTTTGAGATATATTCCGTCAATACCTAGTTTGTTGAGAGTTTTTTGCATGAAGGAGTGTTGGATTTTTTGAAGGCCTTTTCTGCCTCTATTGAGAGTATCATGTGGTTTTATCATTGGTTTTATGTGATAAAGTACGTTTATTGATTTATGTATGTTGAACCAGCCTTGCATCCCAGGATGAAGCTGACTTGATCACGGTGGATAAGTTTTTTGATGTGCTTCTGGGGATTTGGTTTGCCAGTTTTTCGTTTAGGATTTTTGCGTTGAGGGTTATCAGGGATATTGGCCTGATATTTTCTTTTTTGTGTGTGTGTCTCTGCCAGGTTTTGTTATCTGGATGATTCTGGCCTCAGAAAATGAATTAGGGAGGAGTCCCTCTTTTTCTATTGCTTGGAATAGTTTCAGAAGGAATGGTACCAGCTCCTCCTTGTACCTCTGGTAGAATTTGGCTGTGAATCTGTCTGATCCTGGGCTTTTTTTTTTTTTTGGTTGTTAGGCTATTAATCACTTCCTCAATTTTAGAACTTGTTATTTGTCTATTCAGGGATTTGAATTCTTCCTGGTTTAGTCTTGGGAGGGTGTATGTGTCCAGAAACATATCCATTTCTTCTAGATTTTCTAGTTTATTTGGGTAGAGGTGTTTACGGTATTCTCTGATTGTGGTTTGTATTTTTGTGAGATCAGTGGCATCTCCCCTCTATCATTTTTTATTGTTTCTAATTCTTCTCTCTTTTCTTCTTTATTAGTCTGGCTATCAGTCTATCTATTTTGTTAATCTTTTCAAAACCTAGCTCCTGGATTCATTGATTTTTTGAAGGGATTTTGTGTCTCTATCTCCTTCAGGTCTGCTCTGATGTTAATTATTTCTTGTCTTCAGCTAGCTTTTGAATTTGTTTGCTCTTGCTTCTCTAGTTCTTTTAATTCTGATATTAGGGTGTTGATTTTAGATCTTCACCACTTTCTCCTATGGGCATTTAATGCTGTACGTTTCCTTCTAAACACTCCTTTAGCTGTTTTCCAGAGATTATTGTACTTTGTGTCTTTGTTCTCATTGGTTTTAAAGAACTTATTTCTCCCTTAATTTCATTATTCACACAGTAGTCATTCAGGACCAGGTCGTTCAGTTTCCATGTAGTTGTGAGTTTCTTAATCTTGAGTTCCAATTTGATTGTACTGTGGCCTGAGAGGCTGTTTGTTATGATTTCCACTCTTTTGCATTTGCTGAGGAGTGTTTTACTCCCAATTATGTGGTCGGTTATAGAATAAGAGCTATGCAGTACTGAGAAGAATGTATAGTCTGTGGATTTGGGGTGGAGAGTTCTGTAGATGACTGTTAGGTCTGCTTGGTCCAGAGCTGAGTTCAAGTCCTGAATATTCTTGTTAATTTTCTGTCTTCCTGATCTGTCTAATATTGACAGTGGAATGTAAAAGTCTCCCACTATTATTGTGTGGGAGCCTCTAAGAACTTGTTTTGTGTCCTGTATTGGATGCATATATATTTAGGATAGTTAGTAGCTCTTCTTGTTGCATCAATCCCCATTAACGTTATGTAATGCCCTTCTTTGTCTTTTTTGATCTTTGTTGATTTAAAGTCTGTTTTATCGGAAACTAGGACTGCAACTCCTGCTTTTTTTTTTTTTTTTTTTTTTTTTGCCTTCCATTTGCTTGGTGAATATTCCTTAATCCCTTTATTTCTAGCCTATGTGTGTCTTTGCACATGAGATGGGTCTCCTGAATACAGCACACTGATCTTGACTCTTTATCCAATTTGCCAGCCTGTGTCTTTTAATTGGGAAATTTCACCCATCACATTTAAGGTTAATATTGCTATATGTGACCTTGATCCTGTCATGATGTTAGTTCATTATTTTCCCATTAGTTGATACAGTTTCTTCATAGTGTTGATGGCCTTCACAATTTGGTAAGTTTTCGCAGTTTTTCCATATTTAAAGCTTCCTTCAGGAGCTCTTGTAAGGCGGGCCTGGTGGTGATGAAATCTCACAACATTTCCTGGTCTGTAAAGGATTTTATTTCTCCTTTGCTTATGAAGCTTAATTTTGTTTGATATGAAGTTCTGGGTTGAAAATTCTTTCTTTAAGAATGTTAAATATTGGACCCCCACTATTTTCTGGCTTGTAGGGTTTCTGCAGAGAGATCCACTGTTAGTCTGATAAGCTTCCCTTTGTGGGCAACCCGACCTTTCTCTCTGGCTGCCCTTAACATTTTTTCCTTCATATCAACCTTGGTGAATCTGATGATTATGTGTCTTGGGGTTGCTCTTCTCAAGGAATATCTTTGTGGTGTTCTCTGTATTTCCTGAATTTGAACGTTGGCCTGTCTTGCTAGGTTGGGGAAGTTCTCCTGGATGATGTCCTGAAGAGTGTTTTCCAACTTGGTTCCATTCTCCCTGTCACTTTCAGGGACAACAATCCAACATAGGTTTGGTCTTTTCACGCAGCCCCATATTTCTTAGTTCCTTTTCATTCTTTTTTCTCTAATCTTGTCTTCACACTATTTCATTAAGTTGATCTTCCATCTCTGATACCCTTTCTCCTGCTTGATTGATTCAGATATTGATACTTGTGTATGCTTCACGAAGTTCTCATGCTGTGTTTTTTAGCTCCGTCCAGTCATTAATGTTATTCTCTAAACTGGTTATTCTAGTTAGCAATTCCTCTAACCTTTTTTCAAGGTTCTTAGCTTCCTTGCATTGGGTTAGAACATGCTCCTTTAGTTCAGAGGAGTTTGTTATTACCCACCATCCGAAGCCTTCTTTCAATTTGTCAAACTCATTCTTTGTCCAGTTTTGTTCCCTTGCTGGCAAGCAGTTGTGATACTTTGCAGAAGAGGTATTCTGGTTTTTGAAATTTTCACCCTTTTTGTGCTGGTTTTTCCTTATCTTCATGGATTTATCTACCTTTAGTCTTTGATGTTGGTGACCTTAGGGTGGGGTTTCTATGTAGACAGCCTTTTTGTTGATGTTAATGCTATTCCTTTCTGTTTGTGATTTTTCCTTCTAACAGTCAGGCCCCTCAGCTGAAGGTCTGCTGGAATTTACTGGGAGTCCATTCCAGACACTGTTTGCCTATGTATCACTAGCGGAGGCTGCAGAACAGCAAAGATTGCTGCCTGTTCCTTCCTCTGGGAGCTTTGGCCCAGAGGGGCACCTGTCAGATACTAGCTGGAGCTCTCCTATATGAGGTGTCTCCCAGTCAGGAGGCATGGGGGTGAGGGGCCCACTTAAAGAGGCAGTCTGTCCCTTAGCAGAGCTCGAGCACTGCACTGGGAGATCCACTGTTCTCTTCAGAGCCAGCAGGCAGGAACATTTAAGTCTGTTAAAGCTGCACCCACAGCTATCCCCTTCCCCAGGTTCCCTGTCCCAGGGAGACAGGAGTTTTATCTATAAGCCCCTGACTGGGGCTGCTGCCTTTCTTTCAGAGATGCCCTGCCCAGAAAGGAGGAATCTAGAGAGGCCGTCTGGTTGCAGAGACTTTGTGGTTCTGTGGTGGGCTCTACCCAGTCCAAAATTCCTGGGGCTTTGTTTACACTGTGAGGGGACAACCGCCTACTCAAGCCTCAGTAATAGCTGATACCCCTCCACCCACCAAGCTCAAGCATCCCAGGTTGACTTCAGACTGCTGTGCTGGCAGCAAGAATTTCAAGCCAGTGAATCTTAGCTTACTGGGCTTCATGGGGGTGGGATCTGCTGCGCTGGACCACTTGGCTCCCTGGCTTTGGCTTCAGCCCTGTTTCCAGGGGAGTGAACGGTTCTGTCTCGCTGATGTTCCAGACACCACTAGTGTATGAAAAAAAACTCCTACATGTAGTTTGGTGTCTGCCCAAACACCTGCCCAGTTTTGTGCTTGAAACCCAGGCTGTTGGCACAGGCACCCGAGGGAACTCCTGGTCTGTGGGTTGCAAAGACCATGGGAAAAGAGTGGTATCTGGGCTGGAGTGCACCGTTCCTCTGGCACAGTCCCACAGAGCTTCCTTTGGCTGGGGGAGGGAGTTCCCCAACCCCTTGCTCTTCCTGGGGGAGGCAGCACGCCATACTGCTTCGGTTCACCCTCCGTGGGCTGCACCCACTGTCTAACCAGTCCCCACGAGATGAGCCTCAGTTGGAAATGCAGAAATCATCCTCCTTCTGTGTTGATCCCACTGGGAGCTGCAGATTGGACCTGTTCCTTTTCAGCCATCTTGCTAGCCATTCCTCTTTTTTGCTACTCTTTAGGCAGTAAAGGCATTCATTTCATTTTTTATTTTGCATGTATTTAATGATTAGTGATGGGTAGAATCTTTCCATGGGTTTATTGAGTTTGCTCTTTTTCCTGGCCAAAATGTAGAGAATCAATTGGTTTTTCTAAGCTTTTAATGATTATTGTTAATACTAGATTGAGTAGGATGATTAAGAACAATACTTGCTAACAGTTAATGAGTACTTCTACATTTTATCATTGAATGTTTATGACAATGCTTATTTATTTACTCATTCAATACATATTTATTAAGCATCTATTCTGCACTACGCTTTACAATGAAAGTGTAGTGATGAAATAAGCAATGATGGAAACAAGGCCATGACATCTGGGAACTGGGCACTGTATCACCTGCTTGGGGAACGAAACAGGCTGCAGTTTGAGGGTGGGGAGCAATGTACTCAATGGAGCATGGCTAGCTAGGCAGAAAGTCAGATATGGACACCCAAGCTTTTTACACCCACAATCTAAAGTAGGTACGAATTACCTCCCTTACTCTTCCCCTATGAAAATGTTTTCTAGTCACTATGTGTAATGCCCGCCCACAAGAACCAGTTAAGCCCAAAATTCATAGGAAGAAGAAGGTGGTCTCTTCTTAAACAAAGTTTGCTATTATATTTAAATTTATCTCATCACTGCATTATCTATCTTTTAGCCACTGCATGTCCACTATGAACGATAGCCTCTTCCTATTATAATCTCAAAAAAACCAACAGGTGACCTCTGAAAATCATGTTTGAAAACAGATAAGTGCATTTAAGTATAATTGATTGCACAAGTAATAACGCCCAACGTGATTACACAGTCTAGTACTTACAAAAGTAATTACACTTCAGAAAATCAAAATTAATTTGTACACTTCTGATGCACTTTTAAGGCTGTTGACATTTTATTGTAGTGCTTCTAATGAAATGAAAATTATTAATAATTGTTCCTACTTGAGTGTGACAAATGTCATTTGGCTGGAAAGGCAGAATTGCCACTGAGCACTGCCAAATTATAATGTTGAAAGTCGGGGCGGATATTAATATTCAAAATGTTATTAGGCATCTGTGTTATTTTAGCCACCAGCAGCTGATCGGCCATATATCCTGAAATGGATGTGTCTGGATGTCTACATAATTTTCTCATCCTCTTTAATGACCAGGCAATTAGATTGGCAAAGAACTGCACGAAGTGTGAGCATTAATCACACTGGCACACCTGCAGCACAAAGCAGGTCACTAAGCCAGATGGACGCGGCATGCGGAAGAGCCTCCTTCTTTGTGTGCGAACATTTTTAGCGATCCCATTGGCTCTTTTGCAAGGTATGTTGGGGGAACCATTGTGGCAGTCACAGGCGCCTGGTGACAAATGAAGGCTCATCAGCATTCATTGTGCATGTACAAAATATGAAATTAGTCATTTTCCAAGGAAAATAAGCCTGAGGCTCGCAGATGGGTTTTTAATGTAAAGAAAAACAAAAATTAAAAATTAAATTATGCAATCAACCCAGTTTAGAGAGACATAAAAAAATGGCCTTGGATATTCAGTTACCCTGGACCTCGGGCCAATACTCTTTTATTTTTGTTGTGGTAAAATGTGCATACTATAAAATGTCCATTGGTGACATTTAGGACATTTCCACTGTTGTGGAACTGTCATGTCTATTCCGTTCTGGAACATTCTCATTGCCCTCCAAGGAAACTCTGTACCCCTTAAGCAGTCGCTCCCTAATCCTCCTTCTACCTAAGCCATTGGCAGCTACTTACCTACTCTCTGCCTCTACAGCTTTGCCTATTCTGGATATTTGCTATCGATGAAATCATGCATTATGTGGCCCACTGCCTCTAGCTTCCTGCCCTCAGCATAATGTTTGAGGCTTACCCATGATGCAGCATGTATCAGGACACGAATCTTGTTCATGACCATTATTTCATCCCACCAATATACAACACTATTGATCCCTTCAGCAGCTGATGAACCCTTTGGTTTCCACCTTTTGGCTCTTGCAAATAGTGTTATTATGAGCATTCATGCATACATTTTGGGTTGAATACCTGCATTCAATTCCATATTCTTTTAAACAAAAGTTCTCATGAATGTTTAGAGGCAAAAAGGGGATGTAGAAAGTACGTGGTTGTTGCTTTTCCAAACTTTGCCCTTAAGAAAGACGCTCAGAGGGAGGTTGTTTCTGAAGGGATGCTCTGTATGGGTCCAGGGTCCTCCACCCTGAATCCACAGTTTGTCCTGAAGAACTCTTGCAGCCCCAACACAGCATGGACGGTTTGCTCCAGTTGGCTTTGAAGTTTCCAAACACACAGGGGAAAGCTTATGGTGACCAGAAGGTGGAATTCTTTCCCTGTGTGGCTGAGACCCTGAAAATCCTTTCCATGGATTCTATCATGAGACGTGGTTAGTCCGTGGAAAGGTGGTCAGGTTTTGATGTTAGAGCTAAATTGGGGGCTTCCCATCTTGCTATTCCCAAGACCCAGGCAGATACTTCCCTACCAAGGACCACAGTTTTCACTCCTGCAAAATGAGGAGAATAATCCATTTAAAACTCAGAAGTATTAGAAGCCTCATGTCAGATAATGACATGGAAGAACCTGGTGAGAGACCATGTAGGGGCCATTTTGTTACTCATGATCAAACAGTGAGTGTTGAAGGATTGCAGAAGGGGGGCTACCGTGTGGGTGGCCCGCACACATGCGAACCTGGGCTTCTCAGCACCGTCGTGAGGCAGGGGAGGATGCCCAGAATCAGAAATGCGATGCCAAGACAGGCAAGAGGTGGCGAGGCTAGCATCAGACCCGGCCTGCTGGGGTCCATTGCCCATTGTCTTTTGTGTTGAATATTTCAAGTCTCGAGAAGGTTGGCTGGCTCAGAGCCCTGGTCCAGGGAGCCCGAGACTGGGGCCTCATCACCTCCAGGTTTGGGCACATCCACGTCACACACACCAGGACACTCCTCTCCATCCCCCCCACAGCCTTCCCTGCACTGGGGAAGCGAGTGTGGATCTCATCACACATCACTCCATGCAAGGCCACGCAAAGGGCCCTCTCCCCACATGCTTACTGGGACGGGCCACCGGGCGGCACTCCCATGCACAACACTGAGAAGTATCTATGTCATGTCCCTGATTAACAGCCTTCTTGTCTTCCTAGTTCCTTGGGAATAAACACCCAAATCCTTGCCATGGCCATCCGAGGCAATGCATTTGTTCTTGCCTTACCTCACACTGCTCTCCTCCCCATGGGATTGCTTTCATTTTCTCATACACCCATAAACAGATAATGTTAGAAGTCTGTAGATGTCGGCAACAAAAGAGCGGGGATTGGGCCTATGTCCGTAACTTCTTGTACACAGTAGCTACGGCATAAGGATTGTTGACTGAATACACATCAGGTGGAGATGGGGTGGCCAACTGGCCCGGGAATTGAGGCTGGGGTCCTGGGATGTGGGACTCTGCTTTAAAACCAAGAGAGTTCCAGGCACAAGGGGCTTCTCAAACATGAGATTTTCAGGGCTAAGTAACAGAAAAGTCCCAGGCAAACTAGGATGAGTTTGTCTTCTACATATAAGGATCACCAAGATCTTGCTTCAGCTGACTTTCATGCCTTAACTTCTACTATTACTTCCATTTTCACCCCATGTATCAACCACCAAAGGTCTCACAGATTCCTAATCGTGCCTCAGTATTGTGGCTTGGAATGTCTTCCTCCCTGTCTAATAAGCACATTCTACACTCACGTGAGACTTTCTTGACTTTTTCCTGTAAAGTTGATCACTCCTTCCTTTGTGCCGCACTCTACCTTGAGAGAAAGACAGGGAGAGAGGCAGAAATGTTTATTTTAAGGAACTGTCTCAATTATGGAGGCTTAGAGAGTCCAAAATCTGATGCAATGGGCTAGCAGGCTGGAGACTCAGGAAGACTTGCAGGTGAAGCCGAAGGCCATCTGCTGGCAGAATTCCTCCTTGCTCAGGGTAGATGTCAAACTTTGTTCCATGAAAGCCTCTACTAAGTGGACTAGGCCCACCCATATTATGGAGAGTAATATCTGCTTTACTCCAACTCCAGCGATTTAAATGCTAATCCCACCTCAAAACACCCTCATGAAACATAAAAAATAATATTTGACCAAATATCTGGGTACGGTGGCCCAGCAGAGTGGACCTGTAGAAATGAACATTCACATGTTCTGTTTCCTAATTAACATGAGCTTAGATTTTGGATCTGGAGCTCGGTTGAAAGCAGCAGGTAAAGAATTCGTGTCTACCATCTGGGGTCTTGAGACAGGAGTGGCACGTGGGGGATCCTGCAGGAAATCACATATGCACGCATTAGTCAGAGCAACGGTGGACACCTCAGAGGCTGTTCAGACTTGTCCAGAGAAACCGTCCCTGGGAGACACTTGAGGTCTCCTGGCAGTGTCTGCCAGGTCACGTGGATCGGTCTTAGTGACTCAGTAATGCATCAAGCGTTCTCTTTCTGGCTTCACAACATTTTCTTGAAAAGAAAGTGTTTCCAATCAGCTCATTTCCTAGTGTTTGCTTTTTCCTAAGCAATAATCAAGGTAATAAATTAATTACTTAGAGAAAACCCATGTAGCTCTGTGTTGACATTTCCAGATGGAACACCTTAAAAATGTATAGCGTCTCTCAAAGAAAGGGTTCCCATGCATTTGAATTATGCAGCGTCAATGCCAAGTTGAACAATAAGTCAACTCTAGATTTAGGCACAGAATTCAAACTGTTGGCAATTTATCCTAGTTAAAATGTACTAGAAAGTTGCATAATTTTGCACAAGTTGGCAAATTGCCACCTGTGTTTGCGTGGTCACTGCCCCAGCCGGGAAGCAGGAGACCCTGACACACCTCAGCAGGTGCACCTTGAATTAGGTAAGTGTAATCTAAAGCAGGAGGCCCTTCCTTGTTCAAAGGCCAGTTATGGACTCCAACATCCTAACTCCAAGGCAAGATGCCCCATTGCCACTGATAGCCCTGTTATTTTATGTGTTCTGTCTTAAAGGACATCCCTTATCACAGGGGCCTATCCTGAAAGAGCATCCTCTGCACCCTTTGGTCTGCTAAGTGTCCTGGTGAGTGCAGCCACTGGACCAATTGTCCTCAAGCTGAGCCAGAGCAGCCGGGGCACCATAGCTGCTGTGCTGTTGGTGGGCTAAGGAGCCTTCTCCAATTGACTTGAGCCAACACAGACACAACCTTCTGTGGAGCATAAATTCCTCTTAGCAGGATTTTCTCCCTTCACTGAGATACAGGTTGGATTTCATGAAGACCTACAGAATCTGCACTGTAGGGAAAGAATACGGGACCCCTCACTCCTCCATACATAATTCAAAATTAAAGAAGACAAAACCGTAAAATAAACCTAAGAAAGTCCATCAAAAATCTGATTTTCTCGTAAGTAGGACTTCATGCTTTTGTGAAAGAGGAATACCCTTTAAAACACCCCCCCCCCCCGTTTCTGCATCTGGCTGGTAGCCCGAGCAGTTGTAGCTGCCCTATGTCTGAATCCAGCCCTGAGCCCGGGTGCAGAGCCAAATAGGGAGACAGCAAGGACGAGGCCCTGCAGGTGGGTGCTGCTGGTGTTTTGCACGTGATCACAGTCTCTCGGAATTGTCAGTTGCATGTTATTCAGTTCTGTTAAAATGTGGATTCTCAGGACCCTCTGTCTTATCTTTTCCATTTGCAGGCAGGCCTTCCTGGGACATCTACAATCATCGGCAAGCCACCCACTTCACACGCCGTCATGGGACATGCCGGGGAGCACCGTGCTTGGCTCAGGGTCTTGCCTGTGACACCAGGAACCCCTGAGCTAAACTGCAGGCCTGGCCCTTCTTACCCTGTGAATCTGGGCATGAACCCCTTGCCCTTCAGCTTCCTGGCACACAAAGTGTGGACACAATAGGGCAACCATGCATGTTGTTCTTCAAACTGGGATGCTTTCGAAAGCACAAAGGGAGAATGTGTCATTATGTCAGGGCAACACATGGAAACGGGCCCCAGGCTAACGGGGCCCTATGGACAGTCCTATAATCACAATGGACCACCTTCCTCAGAGGCCCCTGCAAGTATCCAACGACATGAAGAAATGGGTGTGAAGTGTGTGGTCTCTGATAAGCATCTGTAACATCATATATCACGAGGGTCGATGCCACATCATTAAACACCCAGGAGGCATTATTATTTTAATTATGCTCTTACAGATGATAAGGAAGAAAAGCTGAGGGAAGAGGGACCCCTGGACAAGATGAAGAAGGCGACATGCTCGCAGCATCGTCAGTACAGGGCCTCCATCTGATCCATGGGAACTGAACAGGGGAAGCAGACTGCCAGCTCTGCAGGGCAGATGCTCAAGGGTGTCACGACTCTTCTGCCTCTTCCACATCTGCCTTTCCCAGTCCAGAGGTTTGGATCCTTGGTGGCCTCTGTCCACAGAGGGCCATGACAGGCAGCAGGTGTCCTGGGCCGGGTTCCCACCAAAGCCAGGTCATTCATGCCCTGCGCTGTGAGGAGCAGATGGAGAACGTGGTGCCCTGACCCTTCCTCCTCTCATTTTTCATTTGCCAACCAACCGCATTGGGAAGAGCCAGCAGATACAGTGACCTTGCTGCTCCTCCTCAGGTTCTGCCCAGACATTTAATTTCTCTGAACACACAGAGTCTGCAGGTTTGCTTGACGGCAAACTTTCAGCTTTCCTTCAGGAACTTGTTCTTCCAAGGGCTTCCTTCTCCGTAAACCTGTTCCTCTGTCTGCTGCTTTATATTGCACAAAATATAAAACATTTTGTACACCATAACTGGAGAGCAGTTTTGTGACTTTTGTGTCAAAGAAGCTTCAGTCCTTAGCCCACAGATGCCCCCTGTGATCAGGAGATGGCGTGCTGTTGGAAGTGGCTTCAGTCCAAGGCTTCCACCGACGACAACATCCCAGGTTAAAAGGCTGGTAGTGTGCTCCGGTGAGCACTGAAAGCTACTGGCTGGACAGAAACCACCCCCCAACCCCCCTTGTCCTCCTGTTTGCTAAGCAGCTCCAATTTAGTCCGGGACAGTACAGTTAATGCTCGACTTACGACCACGGTCGGGACCGCGGACCGGTCGTAACACAATTTGGTCGTAAGTTGAGTAGGCTATATGTACAGTTGAAATGGTGCACGCGGAGATGGTAGTGCTGCCGGAAGCTGGTCCGCACTGTCCTATGCCCAGCTGGGCAACGTTTGCGCTGCCAGACGCGGAGCAGTCGTGCCTAGCGATTGTGGTCGTAAAGTCGAATGGTCATAAGTTGCATAGGTGGTAAGTCGATCAATACCTGTAATGCATCCATCCTTGTAACCAAGAGGAAAAAGAAAAACCCAGAGCGCAGACCCTGATGTGGGATAGCTGCTGACACCATGAAAGCGATTGCTTGGAAAACAAACAAGCAAACGGGCAGGCAGGCCCCATTCATTTAAGTCATTGTTATCTGCACCCTGGAACCCAGGGAGCCCTTGGCCAAACCCAGGTGTGATCAAAGTGTACGCAGTGTCTTTGCACCCAGCCATCTTCAGTTTTCTGGGATTTTCTTTATGGTCCTTGAAAAACTCCCCAAACTCTGTGAGCCTCTGCTGCTCCCTCTGAAACTTAGGCACGATAATTTAAGTGTTCATGGCCCTTAAATGGAATATCTGTGAAAGCGTTTTGTGAACCAGATAGTCGTTGTCATTACTTGTGGTTGCACAGATTCCACCTCAACCTGGAGAGGAGGACCCATGTGTAGCATGTGGTTTATCCATAGAAAGGGAAGAGGCTGCCTGAATTCCAGATGGATTAGACCCTCCCTCCTTCTCTGTTTCTCCCACCCTTCTCCTGCTTTCTTCCCTGAGCTCCTAACTGAAAGCAAGCACTTGGCTGCTAAGCAGCTGTACGTCCCTGGGAGGAAGCCCGTGGTGGGCACATATTAGGTTGGTGCAAAGGTAACTGAAGTTCGTGCCTTTACTTTCAATGGCAGAAACCGCAATTACATTCTGCGGTTTACCTGATTCGTCTCACATTTACAGAGAAGCCTCCCATACACGGCTCTTCAGCTTGGCGACTCCTGGTTCCTGAGACTGGGCTAATTAAATTAGGGAGGGAAGGGGTTGTAATTAGACAGCCACAGACACTGTCACCCATATCTAATTTTGTTTCTGGTTTTAGATAGAGTCATCTCCTTTTTATGCATATAATTTAAGAGGTTAATAATTTTGGCTTTGAGCATGCATAATAATTCATTATTAGCACAACAAAAGAAAAATTTGGCTTTCTGTAGTAATGCTCGGTCTGAATTTGTTTTTCCTTAAGTTTGGAACAGGAGGAGTGTGTTTTTTGGTATGTGCTTTTCGAATATGCCGGTTTGATAATGTTCCCATCAAGTCTTATTTCAGTTACAGATTTAAAAAATCAGACACTCACCTTTGTTATCTAATTAACTTTGTCATTTATTGAATTTCAGAGTTCCCTAGTCAAAATGAAAGACCTTTCCCTACTTAGATTAAATGATCATGCTAATCTCCATTTTAACACAATTAAATTTTACTCAAATAGTTTAAGTTTTTAAAAAAGTGAGAAACATGTCAGGGACTAATTAGTCTTTAAAACAAATGACTGTTCTTCTCTACGAAAAAGTTGGCTGCAAACTACCATCTCTATTATTTCCCAAAAGGACAGGTTTAAAGAACTCTTACTTAAATTAGAACGAAACATCGGCCCAGAAGAGGCTCTAATCACAAGAAGTGTGACACACAAAACCTATTTCCAAAATCAATTCCTGAAAGTTGGACTAATGCTGAATGCTAAATACTAAAATACTCAAAATACTAAGAAATACTAAAATACGAGGTGAGAATAGACTGCCAGTGAATAAACAGTGCCGTGATAGGGAGATCCAAACCAGATTCTTTCTTTTTTGGGTTTCCTTTCTCTGGACAATGTGCTGACTGCTTGTTATTTTCAATATGATAAAGTTTTATTGGAAAACAGCCTCATCTATTTGTTTAGGTGTTGTCTATGATTGCGTTGACACTGTGGCTGAGACTGTGGCCCATACAGCCACAAAGCTAAGGAGAAATTTATTACAGCATTAGCCTTTAGTTCCAAAGTCCATGTTCAAATTCATTCCCTATTCTTTATGTTTTTAAAAATAGATCTGCCCCCAAAAAATACATCAAACAAGCATACCCCCACCTTCATACACACAGAGTAATCATTTAATAATGATAATACTGCAATATTTTTCCTATATAATTTTTCTCTGTGACAACACAAATATGCATTGTACCACTCATGTCTCAGTATATATAATGGCAATGCACATTTCTGCTTATTGACTCATTTTATCTTCACAAAACTGACACAAGCTTCTTATTAATCTGTCTCCAAAGGATCAAAATACTTTAATAAATACATTGGTTCCTTTAGGTCTGGGAAAAAATGAAACTGTTAGTTAAATGTACTGTGACGTTGAATGAAAGCCTCTGGTTCCATTTTAATGGGAAAGCCAGCTAGATAAATCCGGGGGACCCATAAAGTAAATGACACCACACTTTCTTAATGGCCAATTAAGGTCTACCTTCCTGAAGCAAATAAATAAAAAAGATCTGAAATGAAATTTGGGGATTTCGTTAGTTGTTTAAATTCCCAAAAGGGTTGTGTACCTTGGATATGAATTATGGCAAAAATCCGTGGCTCAACGTAACCCTAATAGGGAGGGCAGAGATAGAAGAACAAAGCAATCTTGTTTCTTTTCTGAGAAGAGGTGAAGACTCACGACATGAGAGAGAGAGAGCCCTTCATCTAGCAGTTCTCAAACACGGTGTGCCCCGAAATCATCTGGGGACCTTATTAACAACGTGTCTTCCTGGAATGGATCCCAGGAGACTCCATGGCAGGCTGCTGCTGGCCTTGCTTTCTTTAACAGGTCTGTCCTTCCCTCAGAATCCCTCGACGTGGGTGATTTGCTCTGTCTGGCACACTGCTGGCTCCTCTCCTCCATCACCACAGCCCCCAGCATCAATTTAACCACGACTATTGAACATGGCCCTTTCTCCTGGATATGAAACCCAAATCCCCAGCTTTCCAAATAGCACTGGGGGGGAGGGTCTCTCCTAAGGCCTTCAGCAGAGCCACCCCCGGACAAGCCATTGTCAAGGGCTCTGGTGCCAGTGCTTTTGCTGCTTAGAGAAGACAGGTGGTGTAAAAGTGACCTGCTGTCTGCTGGGAGCCACAACCTGGAGAAGGAGTTCTTGGGTCTCAGCATCAATGCTTTGCTTGCAGATCTTCGATTTTCTTGAGATCTGTTCTCCCCATGTTCTCCCATCCCTTGTCACTGACAGGCACTTCTTACCTGTCCCCTTGCCCCCCTCTCTTCTCTATTATTTGAAAATAACATGTCTCTGAACAACCCCTGCTTCCTGCTCTCCAGCAAGTATTTGGGGACGTCCATGCCACTGTGATCAGTGGGACTCTCATTCCCTTGGTATGTTCAGCCTCCCAAGAGCTCCCCAGCCCATTCACAGGATAGCAAAGACCCTCAGACCCAACGAGGCCACACTGCCCACAGGGTTTGGTGATACAGGGCGTACCTTTTTTCGAGGGTGGAGAGTCTGTCCCCGAAGAATACTACAAAAGGAACAAGAGAGATGCTCCTGGGAGCAAGAATAAAGGACAGGCACGTTCAACCACATTTAGGATTTTCATCACTCGGAAGCGGGTGCCAAATATCTGGACTTCAGGTCTATGTCAAAGAGCTTTGCGATGGCCAAATGCTTTTGGCTTCGGTACAAGTCATTCTATTTACTCGACCCTGCTGGCCGTGTGCTAGGGAGTTCTATAGCTTGTTCTTCTCTGCCACTGAATCACATTTTAAAACTCATCTTGGGTGCTTCTTACTCATTCATAGCTATGAGATGCCTTTCCTGCATTCTAGTCACTGAGAAGTTGATTATATCTGAAGGCAGGTTCCAAGAAAACAGACTGGGAGGTGGAGATTTTCCTGTATCAGGTTCACGGGGAGTGTTCTCAGGAACACCCAAGATTTGGGGAGAGGGCCTGGGTGAAGGTAGAAGTTACAGTGCAGTGCAGCTGCTCAGGAGGCCTCGCCAATCTCCAAGGTACCCTGGAGATGAAAGGCGCTTCCTTTTCAATTGAACTGAGGCAGCATGGCTGGGCCTTTTTACCACTGTGTAGACCAGCCACCGAACCTGTGCTGTCCCGGGGAGGGGATACAGGTTAGTGGGAGGCCATTGCCTTGGGCAGATGCAATGCCTAGAGAGAGACAGCTGTGAGCGGTCAGTGGCCACAAGCCCTGCAGAGGGAGAGCTGGGGCTTGGGGCTCAGAGGGAGGATCTGGACCATGAGTCACAACGTCCAGAGGTTTACCTTTCAAGTTACAGGACCACCTAGCTGGGCTTGTTTTGCTGTTTGTTTATACATTCAGATTCTACAGAAATGAAGACCTTGTATTTCCTCCTCTCTTGAAGTCAGATTTATCCTCAAAAGTCACCCCCATCCAACTGCTCTCCCCGCCTTAGTCTGAGCTCCCATCACCTACGCCCTGTGCTTCCACAGCCCCTTGAAGTGTTCTCATTCCATGACAGCCACCCCACCACTCAGCAGCTAGGCCAGCATCTCCCTCTTCTTGGGACCCTCCAAGGGCTGTTTGTTCATCAAGCCCTATGTGAGGCTGTTCATCAGACCCTATGTGAAGCTCCAGCCGTGGCCCACAGGCTCCTATTAATCCAGCTGCTCCTGACCCTCCCTGCCCTGCTGGCCACTCTCCCTTACCCTGCCCAGTGGCATCCGCCTCTTTCTAGTGCCTGACATTCTAATCATTGAACATCTTTTCTCCTTTCTGGGGCGTCTTGCCCTAGATTCGTGACTTAGTCTCTCACCTCCCAGCCTCTGCTTCAACCTCACCCTTCCAGAGGAGTGTTCCCCAGATGCCCTGGGACAGATGCCGCCCACCACCCTCTAGCATTGGATCCTGCCTGGCTTTTTGCTGCAGTGGTTTTCCTCTCATGCTCATTTTATTCTGTGTCTGTTTAGTTGTGTGACCCCTGCCCTTCCCACTTGAAAATGTAAAATTCCATGACAATGGTGACTTTGGTTGTTCACTGTAGACAAATAAAAAATTTCAATTCTTTAGAAAGCAGGGATCCTTCCAATAAGTGGCATTTTAGGAGCCGCATGGTCAGCTGCAAGGCCTCACCTTCAGGGACGACCCTTTTCCCTTCTCCTTTCTGGAAGTTCTGTGGATGAGTTTCTGCACATCGACTTCAGCCAAGTAAGCCTTGGGGAAGGCGATTCGGGAGCAACTTTTGGAAGTCACTGGGAGCCAGCATTGGCCCATCAACGTGGCAATTTTCCAGCGTCCTGGTATGGATGAGTTTCTTCTGGCACCTGGCATCCCAGCCACAGAGACAGGTGCTAGACATGTACCAGGTGGAGAAGCTAAGACAGCAGCAGGCTAGGGGGCCACACATGGGCTAAGAGTTGCAGGCTTGGCCTTCTGTTTGTCAGAGACGCCCAGAGCCCCGGCTCCTCTCTTTCCCCCGACACCCCAGGAGGCGCTGTCATCACCTGGTGAGCTATCCAGGCCTCAGCAGCTTTGCCTCTGGCAACTTGGAAAACAATGCCAGCAGCTCTTTTAAAAATCCCAAAGTGCGGGGCACTAATTGGCCCAAAGGCTCCACACTTCCGGTTGGAGGTTATGGGAACTGCATATATACTGGAGTCAGAAGAGATGTGTCAGAAGATCTGGTGGTCAGGGCCTCCCCTCCTCGCCAAGGAGAGAGGATTGCACGTGGCCAGCCCGTGGGGCTCTCTGCGCTGTGTGCTGCAGGGTGGGTGGGTGTGGGCAAAGGAAGGCGAGGTCAGCTCCTCCAATGCTTTCCAAGAAGATGGACTCAGGAGAGAGGATGGCTTTCTTCGAGGTCTGGTGTCTTCCACAAGTGTTCCCCGGATCCCTCATGCATTTCTTCCTTCATTTATTCAAAGACAGACATTGGGAATCAGAGCACCACCCTGGGATCTTCTCATGTTTATTCTTAGTTTATTAGATTTGTCACTGATATCATTGTTAGCAATTCATGAAAGTCTTTCTTTATGTTAATTTATTATCTGTATCATCCAAGGTCTGGCCTCTGTCCATCTTCTCCTTTCAGCACCCCCTCTGAAGTGTTGTTTGCACGCCCATGAACCAGCCACGCAGCCTCATCAAATATATGGGGTTACTGTGCTGGGGCATTTCTTTGCAGAAACGAAATGAAATTTAGAGCTCAGCTCCTAAAAATGCCTTGTTATAGGGATCCCTGCCTTCTAAAGCACTGAAATTTCTTTATTTATCCACTGTGAACTACCAAAATCACTGTTCTCACGGAATTTTGCATTCTCACCTTGGGAAGGCAAGGATCACACAAAGAGATGCAGCATAGAATGAGCATGAGGGGAAAGTGGCCGCAGCAATGCCCACGCCTGCTCCTCCTGAGCCCCTGCTCCAGGTGAGATGGAATTTACTCCCACATACCGTGTCCTGGGATAACATGTAAACTAGCTGTTCCCCTATATTCATAGATAGGTTCTTAAAAATTTACATTCGGCCAGGTGAGGTGGCTTACGCCTGTTATCCCAGCACTCTGGGAGGTTGAGGTGGGCAGATCATGAAGTCAAGAGATCAAGACCATCCTGGCCAAGATGACGAGACCCCATCTCTACTAAAGATACAAAAATAAGCTGGGCATGGTGGTGTGTGCTGTAGTCCTAGCCCACTCAGGAGGCTGAGGCAGGAGAATCGTTCGAACCCACGAGGCAGAGCTTGCAGTAAGCCAAGATTGCGCCACTGCACTCCAACCTGGCAACAAAGCAAGACTCTGTCTCAAAAAAAAAAAAAGAAGTCACATTCGAAGGTATTCAGTCCACTCTGTTTGGGGTACTAGAGAATTGAAGGTGAACTAGAGATCATTTTTTGGTTTATGTAATGTTGAGGATACATACCAGGGAATCCTATGCAGCACTTAGGAGCAGCAGAATAGATATGCATGCAGCAGCACTGTTATATTGTTATAATATGTTGTGTGGATTGAAAAATATCAGAAACAAAATGAGATACAGAGCACCATGCCCCAGCACAATCACTCCATGTATTTGATAAGGCTGCATGGCTAGTTTATGAGCATGAGAACAACACATTAGAGGGGATGCTGAAAGGCGAAGAGGGACAGATGTGGGGTTCTTAGATGACAGAGATAATATAATAAAAACAGACTTTCATGAATTGATAAAGATGATATGAGCTGAAGAATCTGATAAACTCAATTCTGCTTCTAAGGAAAAAAAATAAAGAAAGGGGGAAGGAAGACAGGAAGGGAGGGAGGGAGAAAGAGGATGAAGGAGGGAGAAGAAGGAAGAAGGAGGAGCAAGCCCACTCCATTTAAAACTTGCCTCCATGATCCCAATCTCCAAAGACTTTCCCATCCTGTGTCCAGATGGGAAAAGGGTAAACCAGCTCACAGGCACAGTCATGTCCCTTGTGGGAGCTGGTACCTGGAGAGCCCGGCCAGCACTCAGCTCACAGCTGCCCTTCCTTGTGAGGCATGTTCCTGCCAGGATTTGCCTGGAATTGTGAACCCCCTTGAGTGAAGATACATCTCCTTATTTGCACCTGGGTCTGTGCTTGCCTCATTCTTCCAGAATAAACACTCAGTAAACATTTGCTAAGCAGAACATAATCAACAAGACAACACGGGAACCTGAATAAACACGTGTGAATTAACTGAGAACAAGAGGGATGTTTGGTGCAGGGTTTTGCAAAAGAGTTGCAGAAAGTTAAGGTTGCCTGAGAAGATCAGAGGAACAATGTTCCTGAGTGCAGAGACCCTGGTGGATGTTTTGGATGGCCTTGATGACTGAGTCTCTCTGTGACCCATTTGACCAAACACTGGTTAGCCTCCAGCATGGGTGTGCCTTAGAGAACTATGTCTTTCTATCTCGAAAGGGTGGGAGCTCCTCGTTACACAGGGAAGCTCCAGGGTGGCGGGAAGAGCCACAGTCAACTCTCCAACTCTCCACATTCGGTGGAGGAGAGGATGCAGGTGAGAGCAGCACTGTGAATAGACCTCTCCAAGGTTCTCAGCCATGGCCATGCCTGCCATCCACACATCCTGGGGGGCGCAGAACACGTTCAACCCACTAGTTGGTCAGAGGCAGCCATTCCTCCACTAAAGCAAGTCAACAGGGCAGCCTGGGTGACCCAGAGCCCTGGAAGCTGCTGCTGTGATGGCTTTCATTGCCCTGAATGTGATTAGAGGTGGTGCTCAGCCCATTGTGTTTCCTGCATTGCTGTTTCATCCTTCATTGGCATCAACCATTCCCAGTGGGACATTACGTCCCCAGGAGGTGATTTTGATATCTGTGGGGGAGGGGGCATTTAAACATTCTCATGCCCTCATACCAGGCATTTAAATATTGAATATCTATTATTGTATTGACATATGTTCCTTTCATTTCTTCCTTACATCACAGCTAGAACTTTAGATGAACTTTTTTTGAAATTACATGTGATAGGTATTGTGCATTACCTATAGATTTCATCTCAGGAAAGAGAAGCGGCATTACAAAATGTTTTGTTACATATTGATAAACTCTTTCACACAATCCTGGATTATGGCTGAAACCTCAAGCAAGAGCAAAGGCCATCGGGGAGGAGACCAGAAGTGTTTCACCAGCTGAAGGTAAAAAGCTGGGAGGACTCTGGAAGCCTCACCTTTCCTCCCTGTCTGCATCCAGTAAAGCCCAAGACCTTTCAGTTCTGCAGCTAAAATGTGTCCTCGGTACTAAGCCTTTTCTCCCTCTCCAGGGTCCGCCATTGCCGGTGCAGGCATCACTCAGGTCCTCCATTCCCAAGAATACGGGGGTCCTTTTTAACACCTCTGATGATGACTCAAACCCTCCAACGACTTCCCGTCACTCACAGAATAAACTCTGCACACCTTGGCCTGGTGGGAACCTTCTGATCTGCTCCTGGCCTGTCTCCCCCTTTATTTTCCAAGACTCTCCCCTGGGTCCCCAAGCTCAGCCCCAGGGCCCCCTGACCTGGACAGAGGATGTGCTGGTTCCTCCTCTGATGGCACTGTTGGATGAGTCACCTTTCCTGTGACTCCCCAGGAGACCACCTGCCCTACCTTCCTTCCTGGCACCTCTTAAGAGCTGAAATTGTGCCATGAACTCATCTGCCTTCCTGTTGATTGTTCTCATGGATTAGAATGAAAACTCCACAAGGACAAAGTCTCTTGGTGTGATTCATAAGTGGATCCCCAATCCCTAGAATCAAGTGTGTTAAGTATATGCTTTTTAAGTGGGAATAAAAATAGCCTTTAACTCATGGGGCCGTTATAAGATTGTATGAGATTATAGAAATCACTGTTTAGAGTATTGGCCCTTTTTAAATGTTTTGTGGGCTTTGGATCACTTATTTCATCATAGCCTGATTAACTACTTACTATTACTATGTCCATTTTGCAGATGAGGGCATTGCTGCACAGAGAGGGTAGGCAGCTTGCCTGAGGTTACACAGTCAGCAGATGACAAAGCCAGGACTCTAACCAGGAGTTGGACTTTCGAGCCCAAGCATTTTGCAAAACATTAGAGTATCTGATGTAGAATTGGTTACATGAATGGCAGATTCAAGGACAAAGATGAGATGATGATGGCAACAACGGCACTGATGACAACCAGTTCAGCCATGGCCAGCAGCCCACGCATACCACCATCTAGCTTTAGCTCTCTTGCCTTGGCGGGGAGACACAGGGCACAGAATGCCTTCAGGCTCGGTTTACTGGGAATGAATTAGCATTCTGCTTTACATAGGATCATGGGAGCCTCCCAAACTCCAAGTGCCTTTGACCTTCTGACAAGAGGGGAGATCACGTGTCTCCTTCCATGCAGACCAGTTTTCCAGGAAGATGGAGGGAGGGTTGGCATTCTCTGCCACTGTCCTAGTTTGATTAGGATGAACTGAAAACAGAGAGGTAGTTGCAACAGTGAGGGGCGCTGGCTTTTCCCTGGAAGAAGCAATGCCTACTGCCCTTTAGCCAGCTATGAATAGCTTTTAGGCATGGATGTCAGAAGCAGAGAGTTCAACTGCTCTGGAATCTCTGAATCTAGCATGACCTGCTGAATGCCATAAACAGTTTCCACTAAGACTCCTAATCTGCACACAGAGTGAGGGGTATGTTGGGAGTCTTATTTTATAAGGAAAACTTCACTAACTCTTTGACTGGGGTCCACAATTTGCAGGCAGTTTGAAGTGGGTTTGAATCCCGCTAAAAAAAAAAAAAAAAAAAAAAAAAAGTCATCACATTATTTGCTGTAAACAAAATTAAACCTAATTTGAGATACTGCTCAAGATGACATCTATCTTGTTGTACCTGCAAAGCGAAGCCATTCGGAAGGTGTGCAAGAATTCACAGTTTAAATTGCGAAGTACAGGCTCTTGAGGAATTTTCTCTAACCCCGGCCTCCATGGCGAAGTGAAACAGAGGAGTTTCCGGGGAAAGAAGGGACTGGTCTTTAAGAAGGTTGCTATGTGCCCTACAAATCATGCACCACCCATGAATCCTGCCTGAGCCACGAAATATGACTGTGTCAAGAGATGTGTCCAAAGTCACACATCACTGAATGTGACCCCGATCAGTCTAGCCCCAAAGCCCTCACCTGGCAGCCTCCTTCTGAGCAAATATAGTCCACATTTGCTCATTTTCTCTGTATGGCAGGATGAGCGCTTCCAGCAGCAAACGGCCAAGTGAGTTGTTGGCGTCATCAATTCTTCTTCTTTGGAATCCCAGCAAGGCAGGGACCCTGCCTGTGAAAACTTCCCGGCTTCCAAACCCCAGTGCTGTTTCATATGTTCAGAGGCTGTGATTTTCCCCAGAGCTCCAAACAGATTCCAAATTGGCTTGCAGAACTGCTGAGGCCAGATAATTTATTGAGATATGACTTTGTATTTTGTTTGCCATATTTTCTGACTCCTCACCCCAAAAAGGTAGCCAGACCATTGTTCTCTGTGTTCTCATAGGCATCTCTGACACAAAGTCAGGAGAAGTTACCCCCAGAACCTTTGTCTTTGCCTTTTATGGAAGTCCAAGCATTGTTCACTAACCTTAATGTTTTCACCTAAGATAAAGCCCAGCTTTTTCTGAAGGGTTTCCCTCTCTTATAAGGCAGCACTGACAAATTATTGATCATATCTAGCATGCATTGCTTTTACCAATTTAAGTCTCATGGTTCATTCATTCATTCATTCTTCTATCAAACATTTCTGAATCCCAACCATCAGCCAGGCACTGCTCTAACTGCTATTCAGGAGCAGAGGATGAGAGCTCTCTTTGCACCATTGTAAGATCTAGCAAAATCTCCATGATTGGAACTCTGAAACATCATTCAATCTGGCACACAGATCTCTCAGAGACTGTGGATGGTTTCTGATTATGTAAAAATTGCAAACACATATTTACACAAACAGACAAAGTATTTTTGATGGAGAAAAACAAATTTATAAAATAATGAAAGTAGTTATCTTTGAATGTTGAGATAATAAGTGACTTTTTCCTATTTATTTTTTGCACCACAATTTTTTTTTCAATAAAAGTGTTTATCGTTACCACAAAAAGAACTAAGTATTTTAGAAATACAGTCAAAACAATGTTGTATATGTTGATTGGGTTTTGTAGTCAGTGCAACTCGCTTCTCACAACATCTGAATCATTAAGTGCAATGGTGCCAAACAGATTTCTAATGCATCTGCCACGCCATTTCCTTTGTGTTTCCAAAGCAACCATATCTGACAAAACAGGAGTAAATACTGGATATGTGTGAACTTAACTTGGTATATCCTTTTAGTATGGAGTTTTCTGCAAAACTGAAAAACATGCTATAAAGAAACAAGACTATTCAAATAGAAATAAAGAAACTGATTGTATGTAAAGTATAATATAGTTGATAAATAATTATTAGAAATATGAAAATAAAGCAGAATGACTCTTAGAGGGGAAAAACTTCATTAAATCCTCGACTGAAAAAAAAGAGGAAAAAGACAAATAAGAATGCAAAAACAAAAAAAAACTCACAAGAACCTAAAGCATCCTGTCGCAGATAAAATATCAGCAATGGGATACAGAGAGTCAGATAATATTATCACCCAGAGCACCCATCTGTTGGTTTCTGGGGTGTTGGACCCCTGTAGCCCCACACTCTCCATGCTACGCCTGGGGCATGCCATCCAGAGCTGGGCCTTTAATCACACTCCTGCTCAGTTCCACCTGTGCCCTGAGGGCACACTGGCTTCTGGAGCTCCACCACGGGGCATGCCCAACCTATGCAGGGTTTAGTGCCTGAAGCTGGGAGCCTGAGTTTTGGGCCGTCTGATGGATAAAGCCTCCACATCCACACTGTGCATCTCCCCTACCCCCTCCACTCTGCACACTGCCCTTTATCCCATACCCTTCCTCTGGCTCGATTCCATCTCCTTCTTCTCCCATGACCCCTCCTGACATAGAGCCTTCACTCAGTAAAACTATCTGCTTTTGCTTTTATTTATGTATTTTTTGGATTACATTTTTTTAAAACATGGCTACATTGTGGAAAACACTGAAGAATATATAAGAAGAATATTTGGAATTGCCTCAAATTCCACCAATAAGAAAAACAAAATTCCATTACCAAGTCACTGCATTTTCTGTCATAGATCTGAAGCATATTACAGGATAGTAAGAACAGTTATCAACTATTGTTTTAATGAGCACCTACTATGTGGCAGGCATACCACAGTACATTATTCTATAGCTGTGAGAACCATAAAATATACACACCACTATTATCCCCTCTTAAAAAAATGAGAAAACTGGGTCACAGAGGGCTAAGTGGCCTGCTGCTGAGGACCGGACAGGAGTAGAACTCAGGGTCTCACGTCATAGCTCACATTTTATTTTTTCTTGCAAATATAGAAGTTTTACCTGTGCCATGACAAATTCTTTGAAAGTAGCACTTATAGTGACCACAAAAAATTTCATCTTATGGCTACACCCAATTTAATCAAACCATTGTTATTTCATATTATTCCCTATTTCTAGTTACTACGCGTAAAATGGAAATAATACTCTATACTTAAATCTTGATGCACAGCCAGTTGATGCCATATTTGACTTCAAATTTTAGGCCTGGATTGATCTGTCCCATATTGTGCAATGTTTCCAGTTCAAACATGAACTAGAAAGCTACAATGCCCATTATTCCTACTATTACCTTACAGTATTTAGAAAACCTATCCCATATAATAAAATAAGAAAAAAAGTCGGTATGGTATAATTACTAGAAACAGAAGATTAAATTAGTTTTGCAGATGACACTGTCCATCTAAAAAGGCCAATAAAACCACAGTGTAAAAATAACTAGTGTCCACTGATGTATTGAGTCACAAAAGTGAAAAATAAAAATTATTAGTTTTATTATGTATTGACCTATGTTTGTTATACATAGTTTCACTGTTTACAATTCTTTCATTTGTTGTCTTAGCCCATTTGGGTGTCTATAATGAGATGCCATAAATTGGGTAGCTTGTAAACAACAGAAATTTATTTCTTACAGTTTTGGAGGTGAAAAACCAAGGTCAAAGCACATTCAGTGTCTGGTGAGAGCCTGCTTTTTGGTTATCTGTGTCCTCACATTACAGAAGGAGCTAGGCAGCTCTCAGGGGCCTCTCTGAAAGGGCACCAATCCCATTCATGAGAGTAAAACTATACATAGTTTTACTATGTATAACAAACGAGTTAAAATCTGACTAAAGAAAGGTCATACATATAACAGACATGGAAATATAAAACGTTTAAAATAGATTTAGGGAGAGGCAAAGCAAAGTGGTTGAATACAATCCGCTATCAATCATCGTCCTCATAGGAACGTCAAATTGAACAACTTTCCACACAAATTAGCACCTTCACAAGAACTGAAACTCAAGTGAGTGATCACAGTACCTGGTTTTAACTGTGTGTCACTAAAAAAAGGCACAGAAGAGAGTAGAAACTACAGTCTTGAATTGCTGACATCATCCCTCCTCCATCCCCCAGCAGTGGCTGCGTGGTGCAGAGAAAGAATGTGCGGTTGGGAGAGAGAGAGTGCAGTGATGTAGGACTTTATGTTGGACCTCAGTGTTCCCTTGGCTCAATGGAAGGCAACATGGGGCAGAACTCAGCCAGCACTCATGAAGAAAGCATTTAGAATAGCCTTATTGAGACAGGAATCCTCCTCCTAGCGGTCAGAATCTGAGTTCCTGCCAGCTAAACTGATCTGGGGTTTGAAATAAACTTGAAAGGCAACCTTGGCCACAGGGACTGCAATTCCTGGTCAAGTGTTGGTGCTGTGCTGGGCTCAGAGCCAGTGAAGTTGGGAGTACACATGATCTAGTGAGACACTAGCCAGGGTGGCTAAGGTAGTGCTTGTACTTCCCCATCCGAGACAACATAGCTCACAGCTTCAGGAGAGACTCCTTTCCTCCACTTGAGGAGAGAAGAGGAAGGAGTAAGAAAACTTTTTCTTAAAACTTGGACAGTAGCTCAGCCATAGTAGGACAGGGCACCAGCTAGAGTCCTGGGCTCCCCTTTCCAAGCCCTAGTTCCTGGATGACAGGTTTTCTAGATATACCCTGGGCCAGAAGGGAATCTGCTCCCTTGAAGGAAAAGATCCAGTTCTGGAAAGATTCATCACCTGCTGACAAGAGAAACCTCGGGCCCCAAATAATCAGCAGTGATACCCAGGTAGTACTCACTATGGGTCCTGGGTAAGACTCAGAGACATGCTGGCTTAAATGTGACCCAGCACAATCCCATACTATGGTGGCTGGGAGGAGAGGCTTCTTCTGCCTGAGAAAAGGAGAGCAAAGAGCAAAGGGGACTCTGTCATGCAGCTTAGGTACCAAATCAGCCACTATTTAAAAGCAAATAGGAATTTTTTGCAAGTAGATAAAAGTGTTTTAAACCTTATGTTGAGGGATAAATAGTTGGAAATGTGTAAAAGTTTAAAAATTTGAATTTAGAGCCAAATATTCAGGTTTTAAAATTATAAAATTAAAGATGCTAAAGAAGTAAAGTGTTACATTAGCCACTGATTTTTGCTTAAGGGCAGTGGCTTAATTTGGACAAGACAGTGGGGATTTATCCAATACAGTGTAACTGGACCACTGTTTACTATTTGAAATATTAAGAAATGTTCTGACCTCTCAGTTTGCATAAACAAAGCAAAGCAAAATAAAACCAGTAGAAGAGGAAACATCAACATAAGTTGATTGCAGTTAATGATAAAAATAAAACCAAAAAGAATTATGTCTACATATATTCCATAGTTCAAGAAATTCTCTCCCAAGTAGAAAAGCAAAAATATATATATTATTAACTTCATATTAATTATATTAAAGATAAAATGCTTTAATATAACGTATACTGTAAAAATGGAAAGGTATACCACATTTTTAGCAAAATAATTGCCTCACAAGACAGACTACGTTAATCGCATTACATATGAAGTTAATTGATTAATCCACACAAAAATTATAATAAGGATGAATAAGAAAAAGCAATGACAAGAGAAGAAACACAAACTGCTAAAATATGTAACAACGTTTAAGTCAGTAATGATAAAACACGGTAGGTTGAAACAGCCATTGAATAAATGTGCTAAACTGCCACTTTGAAAAATATGTACATTAAAAAGTATTTTCAAGAGTTGGTGAACGTACAGCAAAGGGAGTACTTGGACACATAACTGGTGAATGTTTAGATTGGCAGGCTGTTCCTGGAAGGCAATTTGGCAATACAGCTATCACAAGTCTTTTGCCATCTTTTGACGCAGCAATCAATCACAGGTTAGTTTTGGTGAATGTTTATTGCATTTGCTCTATTCTCAATTCTTTACTGGGATTGTCTCACTTAATCCTCAAACCCTGTGAAGTAGGGACTTATAATTACCAACTAATAAATGTTGGACATAAAATTAGAAGAATTGAGGCAAGTCAGAACTGACATCCAAACTCGGCAATTCGCAGTGCTAACACACAGGCAGAGTGAGAGCCTGTCCTCTTCTCGGCCCGTTGTCGAGGGCAGGGCTGATGCATGGAGATGTCCACTGCTTCATGATTTATAGAGGAAAAGGAGAAAGAACAATTGGGAGTAGCTAGGGAACTAAAGCACATACAATGTGGGCAGGAGGCTTAAGG
This sequence comes from Sapajus apella, assembly GCF_009761245.1. Taxonomy (NCBI): domain Eukaryota; kingdom Metazoa; phylum Chordata; class Mammalia; order Primates; family Cebidae; genus Sapajus; species Sapajus apella. Next base: position 3,565,915 of record NW_022437036.1, read on the forward strand.
TTACAGAACTGTTAAATTATATATTTTCAAGTAAGACAGGTAAAAACTAACTTTAGCTTTGAGAGAGAGAGAAAGAAGTAAAACAGGAAGGAAATCCACCAAAATATTAATCAGGTTGAGTTCTAGGTGGGGAGTTTGGGTAACTTTTGTTATTTTTTGGTCCAAATTTTCTCCAATGAATATGTAATACTTTTGAAATTGTATATAACATGCATAAGCATACATGTGAACACACACATACACCCACACACACACCCATCACCAAAATCAAATCTCATTCCTAGTAGAGCCCCAATGCCGATGTTGTCTCTGTGCCCTGCAGAAATTAGAGGCCCACATTTACCAATACTCTTTCTCATCAAACCTCCGTCCAGGGTTATTCCTTCTTTCTAGTCCTCCGTGATTGCAAGCCCCCTTATTAACCTATCTTTGGGCCAGCTAGCCAGACAATTGCCCATACCTGGGTTTTTGGCAGCAAAAATGCAAAAGAGATGAGAAATGCAGACTAAGATGAGGGCTGCGTGTTTGTACGTAACGGGGAACGGTGGGAACTGCGGTGACACGCTTCTGAAGGCACGGTTGTGAGTCTCCTCTAGCCAATTAATGCTTCATGGAAATTTAAATGCAATTTTGCAAAAAGTAAAATTTTCTAATGAGAATTCAGAAATCTGAACTTTTATGCAAAATATGTTTATGTACTTAACATCAAATTAATTTTTTAAAGACCTTGCAACCTATGTTAGAAGGATCAAACAAACTCATCCGTCAATGAGAAATTGCTATACTTCTTAAAAATGAAATATAATTAGCACTGATATGCCACATTTTATGCATGTGTGTTCCTTCCTATCTTTTTATAATCTTAACATTTTATATAATGCTCTGCTTCTAGTGTTAGCAATGCTCTCAATATAGAAATTTCAAATCACATATTAACAAATAACAAATAAAAGAAAATGAAAATTATTTAATATAACTAACATTTTGCTGTTGTGCTCACTTACTTTTTTTGCTTTTGCTTGTTTATTCCCTTACTTTTCCGGATTAACACACACATACAGACATACACACACACACACACACACACACACACACACACACACACAGAGATATTTTCATGACATCAACATAATAATTCAGCATACTTTTCCTATGATTCAGGAAGGAGAAGAAAGCATAAAATATTCCACCTGAGATCTATTTGGAAACAAACTCGATGTGTACACATAATATATTATTATTCAAATAACATCATTATTCCTGTGGACTGCAGACTCTATTAACGGCTGTTCTATAAACAATAAAACCTATTCACCCATGAAATTCACTTATGTGAATGTGTTCATTATGGACACATTAAAATAAGAAAAACGTATGCTGGACTTTGAGTGATGTAACACTGAATATTGTAAGGAAATATTCCTCATCAAAAGAGCAAATATTAGTAGGAAATAAAGCGCAGTTTGAATGCAGAGCTGAGATAGGTGCTGAGCATATGAGCTGAACGTGATTTTCTCTGGGTCTATTCATTCTCAAGAGACGGAAGCAAATATGTGACTTCAGATTTGTTTCCTTCACACTATTTCTATTCTGTCGACTCCTGTTAGACTGTTTCGGGGCAATTTACAGTGTTTGGGGGCTCCAGAGACAGACTCAACCTTTCTCCATTCCCTTGTGCTGGGGTAACCCTTGGAAATGTCGATTTCCTCCATGTTAAATACCACAAACAGGTTCCCTTTTCATTGTGATATACAGAAAGAAAAATAAGATTGTTGGCAATTCCTTTATTTTATATTCTATTTCCTTTAATTCCTTTATTTCGATTTCATTGTTGGCAATTCCATTTCACTTCTAGCTGGAATCAAAGTTTGCTATGTTCCTCAGAAGACCTAGCTTACAGAGCCCTCAGCTTTTGAAACAAAACTCCTATGATATTTCAGCAGCACACAAAATGCACAGGTGTAAGTCCTCAGATGCTCCTCCAACCTCCACTAGGGATGGGAAGCTCAAAAGTTAGTCAATCTTCCTTCTTTAAAAAAAAGAGTAGAATGGGGATAGGGTGCGCTGCTCTCCACCAGGGTCTCCTTACAGAGTATTTGTGATGCTGTTTGTGCTATATGCATGCTTCAAAACACAGTTGAAGACTCGGACCTCTGCAGTACCAAACGAAGCAACACATCCACAGCCCACATTCTCTTGAAGAATTAAGAAGAAAATGTGTGGCTGAAAAGCATGCAGTCAAAAACAGGAAAGAACTTCCAACATGTAGAAATTTTGCTGTGTCCTTTGCAATATAAAACTAACCCATTTTTGGGACCTTACTTTAACCTAATATATTGTGGCAGTCTCAAGGAAGAAGAAAAATATCTATTTTTTTGAACATGAACTGTGAAGTTAATGCTGTAAGACAGTTCATAAAACATTAATAAACAAATTAAAAATATTAATAAAACAGACCCCTGAGTACTCACCACCCAGGACTGAAACGGAACATTGCTCAAATCTTAGATGACTCACTATTGCTTTCCTCTTCTTCTACCCTCAGGTCATAGCTATCCTAAATTGTATGTTGATCATTCCTGTTTTTCTCCTGATTTTATCACTGGTGTGAGTGTCTCTGAACAGCATAAATATACATTTCTATTATTTGACTTTCTCTGGATCTATTCATTTTCAAGATATAGAAGCAAATACGGTTACAGATTTGGTTTTCTCCAAACTATATCTGCTCTGTCAACTCCTATTAATCTGTTTCAGGGGTAACTTACAGCATTTGGGGGCCCCAGAGATAGACTCAACCTTTCTCCATGTAAAAAGCACAGGGACTGTACTTTTAATTTAATGCATCCACAGTCCACATTCTCCTGAAGAATTAAGAAAGGATGAAAAGTACAAGACTGTACTTTGTACGTGCTACTTTACTGTAGCTTTATAGCAAGTCTTAAGGTCGAAGAGTGTCATTCCTTCAACTTAGCTATTTTTCTTCAGTATCGCCTTGGCTATTCTGGGCCTTTTACCTATTTAGATAAATTGGAGACTCAGCTTTGTGGATATTCATAAAATAGCATGCTAGACTTTTGATTGGGATTTTAGCTAGGCTATAGATCAAGTTGAGAAGAATTAACATCTTACTAATATTGAGTCTTCCAATATATGAACATAAAATATCCCTTTCTGCATTTAGGTCCTTGATCTCTTTCATAAGAGCTACCTGCATATAAATCCCACACATTTTTCTTAGATTTATACTAATGCCATTTCTTGGGGCTAATGTAAATGGCATTGGATTTTAATTCTTCACTGCTAGCACACAGAAAAACAATGAGCTTTTTTATACACTAACCTTAAATCCTGCAACTTTGATATAATCATTTGTTTCATGAGTTTGTTGGTTTGTCAATTCTTTGAAATTCCCTCCATAGGCAATCATGTCATATGTAAACAAGAAGAGCTTTTTCCTTCCTTCTCAATCAGTGTGTATTTATTTTCTTTCTTTGTCTTATTGCACTAGCTAGGACTTCTAATGTAGGTTGAATTAAAAGTAGTGAAAGGCAGCATTCCTGTTTTTGTCTGAACTTTAGAGGAGAGTATACAGTTTCTCACCATTAAGTATAACGCTAGCTGTAGGTTTTTATGCAGTTTTTAAAAAAATTAAGTTGAGCAGGTTCCCCTGTATTTCTATTTTGCTAGGAGTTTTTAATCATAAATAGGTGTTGGATTTGTCAAGTGATTTTTCTACATCTGTTGATATGATTATATGGCTTTCTTTCCTTAGCCTGCTGATGTGTGCATGATGTTAATTATAGTTCCATCAGTCGTGCATACTTGGAGTAAATCCCACTTGATTGTGATATATAATTATTTGTATCACACTGTTGGATTTGATTTGCTAAAACTTCTTTGAAGATTTTTGCATCTATATTAATGAGCTATATTAGTTTCGTAGTTTTTCTTTGTTATAATGTCTTTATCCGGTTTTGGTAATAGGGTAATTCTGGTCCCACAGGGATGAGTTTAAAAAGTAGTCCCTCTACTTACGTTTCCTAAAAGAGATTGTAGAAAATGAGTATCATTTCTTCCTTAAACATTAGATAAAATTCACCATTGAATCCACCTGGGCCTGGTGCTTTCTTGTTTTAGAAGGTTAGTAATTACAAAGTCAATTCCTTTACTAGATAGGGATCTACTCAGATTATTTATTTCTCCCTGCATGAGTTTTGATTGCTCAGTTTTTCAATGAGTTAGACTATTTCTTCTAGGATATAAAATTTGTAGGCATAGAGTGATCACATTTTTAAATTATCATCTTAATGTCCATGGGATTAGTAAGAACGGTTCCTTTTCTTCATTTTTCTTTTTTTTTTTTTTTTTTTTTTTTTTGAGACAGAGTGTCACTCTGTCGCCCAGGCTGGAGTGTAGTGGCTTGATCTCGGCTCACCACAACCTCCGCCTCCTGGATCAAGCGATTCTCCTGCCTCAGCCTCCCGAGTAGCTGGGATTGCAGGTTAGTGCTACCATGCTAATTTTTGTATTTTTAGTAGAGATGGGGTTTCACCATGTTGGCCAGGCTGGTCTTGAACTCTTGAGAATTACAGGCGTGAGCCACTGCACCTGGCCCTTTTTTTTATTTCTAATACTAGGAAATATGTATCTTTCTCTCTTAGAGTTTTATCTACATTGTTCATTGTCTCAGTTCGTTCATGTTACAGTGGGTAGCTCCTCTGGTATGAGCAGGGCAGGAGAGGGCTCCCACACACACACCAGGGGAGTCTGGTGACCATCAGGTGATGGGCAGTTGGTTGCTGATTGTTCTCTAAAGTAATAATTGGTCACAGTCGGTGCCAGGGAAAGGCAGCCTATTTATTTAGATGGAGTCTCACTCTGTCACCCAGGCTGGAGTGCAGTGGTGCAATCTCGGCTCACTGCAGCCTCCACCTCCCAGGTTCAAGCTATTCTCCTGCCTCAGCCTCCTGAGTACAGGCGCTCACCACTATGCCCAGCTCATTTTTGTATTTTTTGTAGATACAGGGTTTTGTCATGTTGGCCAGGCTGGTCTCGAACTCCTGACCTCAGGTGATCTTCCTGCTTTGGCAACCCAAAGTGCTGGGATTACAGGCATGAGTCACCACACCTGGCTAGTCTCCTAATTGATTAAAAGAAAAAAACAAACAAACAAACAAAACACCACCTAAAACTGATGATCAGCAGCTTCCTGATAAGATCTCAGGAGTTGGAAGAAGTAATCAGAGGCAAGACCCCAGGAGTGCACCCACGTCTAAAACTCCAAACAAAAGGTCAAACTGGGCACTTGTGTTTTAAATCACCAGCTTGGCCCCCCTCCAAGTGTACTTTCTTTCCTCTCCTTCCTGTTCTAAAGTTTTTTAGTAAACTTCTACTCCTGCTCTAAAACTTACCTTGGTCTCTCCTTCCTTATGACCCTCAGTCAAATTCTTTCTTCTGAGGAGGCAAGAAGTGAGGTTGCTGCAAACCCACAGAGATAGCTTCCACTGCTAACAGTGGCCACAGTGACACAATACCAGAGGCCGGGTGGCTTACAAACAACAGAAATTTCCCACAGTTCTGGAGGCAGGAAGTCCCAGATCCAAGTGTCTGCAGGTCTGGTATCTGCTGAGGGCCTTTTTCATAGGTGGCACTTCTCACTGTGTCCTCACATGGTAGAAGGTGAGAGGGAGCTCCCTGGAGTCCTGTTTACAAGGGCATTTGTGATAGCTCTGTCCTCATGACCCAATCACCCCCAAAAGGCCTCACCTCCCAGTACCATTACCTGGGGGATTAGATTGGGGCGGGACACAAACAGTCTCTAGCATTTATATTTTTGAACAATCATCTTTTAGTTTCATTGAAGTTTCTATTGATTTTCTGTTTTTAATTTCATTGATTTTGCCCTGATTTTTAGGGTTTCATCTCTTCTGCTTGCTTTGGGTTGAAGTTGTCCTTTTTCCTTCATTTCCTAGAGTGTCAGTATAGGTTATTGATGTCAGATCTTTTTTCTTTAATGATCTATGAGTTTCAGGCTAGAAGTGCCTCGGTAACCACTGCTTTCACTGCCTCCCACAAAAGTTGATGAGTTTGGTTTTTATTTTCATTTAGTTCTAAATATTTTTAAATTTCACTGGAGTCTTCTCCTTTGATCCATGTGTTATCTAGAAGTATGTGGTTTCATCTGCAAATATCTTGGTACTTTCTAGCTATCTTTCTATTGTACATTTCTAGTTGAATTCTATTACGGTCTGAGAACACACTTGGCATGATTTTCATTGTTTCAGAGTTGCCAGGTGTGTTTCCTGGTCCAGGAAGTGGATTTCGAGTAGATCTGGTTTATTCTCAGAGAAACTGCTTGCCCTTCTCTGATCTGTTCTGCGGAGGGAGCCACTTCCCTCAGGTACTTCCCAGCCTCCCTCTCAGCTGGCTTCTGGCTGCGTGTGTCCCCTGAGAAGCACAGACAGGAGACTGGAAGGTCCAGGAAGAAGAAACTGGTTTATTTCTTCTCCCCTCTCTACATGGTGGGGCATCGTCCACAGCTGCTCTTTCTTCCCCATGGCTTCAGCTCCTGCTGGACAGATACCCCTGCTTCCAGCTTCTGCCAAGCTCTCATCCCTGGTACAACTGCCTCCTTCCTTGTCTCCCTCTCCTGAGCAGTGGGAGGCTCCCTCACTGCCAATCTCTGGGGTGACTTCCTGCCTCCTAATTCCTCAACCCTCCACCACCTTTAACAAACTCCCTACGTTCAATTATCTCTGAAACCCCTAGTTTCTGTTCCCGTGACAGGCTGTAAACCTCATGTGAAAATTTTCTCTCATCTCTGCCTCTCCCCTTCTTTGCGCATTTGTTTCCTTCTTCTCTTTCCACCAAATAGACTTTTCCATTTTTCACTTCACATGGCACAAAATGGTCATTAACAATAATCCAGTGGGACTGTGGCTGGAAACTCTTAGCCCTGCTTTGAAAGTCTGGAAATTGGCCTGCATTGCATTCAGTGACCAAACTCTTCTTCCTGTGCTCCCATAACAAACCACCACAAGCTAGGTGGCTGAAAAAAATCATGAATTCATTTGTTCACAGTTCTCAAGGCCAGAAGTCTGAAGTCAAGGTGTGGGCAGGGCCACGCTCCCACCGAAGGTTCTAAGGGTGAACCTATTTTTTGCCTTTTGCGGTTTCCAGGGACTCCAAGTAGTTCTTGGCTGGGTCCTTGGACCCCCAGTCTTGGCCTCCATCTTCACGTGGCCTTCTTCTCTTCCTGTCCCAAGCCTCCTTCTGTTTCTATTTTATAAGGGCACTTATTGGATTTAGGGTCCACCTGGTTAATCCAGAATGATCTCATCTCAAAATCCCTAGTCACATCTGCAAAGATGCTTTCCACATAAAGTCATAATTACGAGTTCAAGGAATTAGATAGAAATCTGTATTTTTGGAGGCCATGACCCATTACCATGACAAATCTGGGTATGGGCAGAGTAATCTTCAAACTTTGGATGCTACAATTCTATCAGCACAGAACAGGCAGGAAGAAGAAGACAACAACAATCTGAGGAAATTTGGGAGGACCAGGCAAAGAAAATAACTGTTGTCAATTACACACTTCACGTTCCCACAGAAAGTTATTGATCAAATCAGGACTAGAGCTGAGACTAGTCTCACACACAAACCTATAGACTTCATTTCATATCACAATGTCTCAGTCAAATCAAATTTCTCCCCATGGTCTGAGATTAGGGAGTCAGTCTCTGTCACCTCAAACTTATTACCCATTCAGTCTCATTCCTGTAAGAAAAGATACTTTGAATAACTGAAGGCTACAAATAAAACTGCACACAACATATCCACCCAATATAAATTGTCTTTTAGAATGCATATACATTGTTAGATATATCCAAATTTTACTGGAAATTCATAACACACACCCATTTTTAAGACAATCCTGCTTATTAGCTAGAAGTTCAAGCTGATTCATTAGTCAAAAAGTAATAAGATGACATTTGTTTGCATTCCATGTTTTGTATTTGGACACTTCACGAATTCGCAGAGCCACGATATATGCAGTTCTGCTGTGTTTGATTTTCTCTTCTGTGAAACTTACAGAAACCCAAAGAGATTCCTTCTCCTTTGGAGTGGGGTTGTGTGGGACACCAAAAAGAGCCAAGCATCATCTTTGAGACATAAAAAACACAGACTGACATTCAAGACGAGTGATTTGCCATACCTGGATTACAGAAAACTTCTGAGAAATATATGCATGGGGTTTACTCCCCCTTCCCTTGAGTTGTGAGAATGTTGTGTTCCGTTAATTCCTCTTGAGATATTTGCTCAGTGTGGGTTAAAGTAAAACTCAGAATAATAGCACCAGAAATCCAGAGTTACCATCTCTTATCTTTTTTTTTTTAAAGAGAAAGCTCCAAGTAATCCATTTTTCCAATGTACAGTGAAAGTGACATTTTCAAATAAGAATACATTGTCAGCTGTTTTGTCTTGCTCATTCATTTTAGTTTTGTTAGAGTCTTTGTTTCTTTGATGCTCACAATATTGCACCATTTGGCTTTAAAATCTACATTAGAAGAGCATTAATTAAAAGCAGACACAGTGTAATGGAGACAGTATTAAAATTATGCTTGAAGGTACAATGTAATTAATTTCGTACAAGAGAAACATAAAAGAGAGAGAATGAAACTGGAGGAAATAGCGCCACAACCCACAAAATGATAATGAGAAATACAATTGTAGATTAGACAAACTATGAAAAGACATATGGAGTAATTTGACATCAAGGGAGAGAATCAAAACAAAGGGTTACCCGCTAAGTGCTCATAAAAATTAAATGGAGAACACACATTTTATGTCCATGATGTGTGTTTTCCTATGGACAGGATGGCTTGCATTAAGTCTCTGCCAGGTGGATGAAGAAGATGATTATGATGCAAATTTGCCAAAAGCTTGGACCATGGAGGTAGGAAATTGATTTGACTTAAAAACAATCCTGTTTAATGAAAGTGCAAGAGATAGATAATGAACTTCTTATAAAGTTCTCCCTCCCAAGATGGTCCCAGAGCTAGCACATGCATTAAGACTTATTATTTGCAGAAAAATCAGCATTGCAAAGATGATTATTAGGGCCAACTTGATTTATAATGCCTAGTTATAGTTCATATTTGAATTTATTCATATTTCAGTAGTGCCTTAGGGTGTTATGATACAAAGTTATAGAAACCTCATGAAACTAGGTCTAGTGAGAAAGAAAGTGAACTTACACAAAATATTTTTCATGTGGGAATCCATCTAGTGATTCTACGCCACCACAATAATGACAATGATCATTTGATAATGAAAATAACTAGCCCTGACCAAGTGCTTACTGTGTGCCAAGCTCTGCTTTAAGGGTTGTAAATGATTAACATAATTCCTCACAGCAATTTTAGGGAGTGTCTGGAGCACCATCTGTGTTTCACATACGAGACAGTTGAGCCTTGCAGAGGTTAAACAACTTCGCCAATGTTATACATTTAGCAAACAGCAGGGCAGGGAGTTGAACCTAGGTATTCCGGCTCTAGCACTTGGACTTCTTAGCCACTTGGCCATTCTCCATCCTGCCTCTTCAACACACAGGCAACATATACAAGGATATACAGGCAAGAAGTTGTTTGTTTTTGGGTTATTGTGGTGGCAAAAAAAAAAAATGCTTGACTCAATGCTTTTCTTTTATGAAGTTATGAGTGAAAAATTGTGGTTTCCTTTTACTACAAAAGAGCATGCTCTATCTGCCACTATCTGTTACCTGTTGACTTAGGGGATGCATGAAATATTAAGTGGGGAAAATGGAGGTGAAGGATAAGATGAGTTGTAGGTGAACGGAGTACATTTTGTAGAAACAAATAAAACAAAGAACAAAACACACATGGGCACAAGAATGTGTGGAAGGAAACACCCCAGGCTGTGAACAACGACCCAGCTCCCAGGGTCAGGAGTGATCAATATGGGGCTGGAGACATTATTCAAGTTTTCCTTATATACCTATATTGTCAACAATCATGTTGCTTTCATAACTTTTGAAGAGGAATTTAATAATATTTAAGAAACTTTTTAAAGATGCAGGGACTCATCAGGGATACCAGTGTGGGAAGTATATTCACGGTCCATGGGAACAGGTCTTGTGGGAATAGTTCTCAGGTGGCTGATCTCTGTTTCTCTGTGCTCCTGGGCTTCATGAAGTAAAGCAGGTGAGCCCTGGGGTCTCCCAGAGGGAGTTCCAATCCTGCCTCTGCCACCCATTACCTGGCACCCGCCTCCCAGGACTTCTTCTCTCCCTTGTGAAATAAGAAAGTGAGTAGGTGAAGGGGTATGTTGTAATCAAAGATGGAGAAAAGGGATGCTGACTGCACAGAACAAAGTTTCTCACCATCAAGAAGAAAGAGGGAATCAAGGAGGCCTGAGGATCACATCTTACCCCACATCTGCGCTTAGGTGGCAGACACAAAGAAAACACTAGAAGAATATAGTGATCACTAGCCTGGGAAACATGGCAAAACCCCACTCTACAAAAAATACCACACGGTGTTGTGAGGATGTAGAGAGATGTCACACACAAAGCTCCAGACAGTGCATTGCATAGATGAAGCCCACAATACATTAGCTCTCATGATGATAGGCATGGCATGTCAGCGTTAGCATGGTCTTCTCTGCAGAGCAAGCCTTGCCCTCCGTGTGACTCCTAGTTTCTGCTGTGCTGCAAGTTCATCCTTTGACCAGTTCACTCCTTGGCTTTGACTCCAGCCCCATGCCCCATTGTAACTATTCCACTGCCCACAGCTAAAGAAGAAGGGTCTCACTGTCCCCTCTCTGGGTCCCCAGAACAGAGAATTGGAAAGCTCTGCATGGGTCGAGTGTCCAACCCTAACTCACCCACCTTTGACCAAGCCAATCTGACCACCTTGAGTTAAGCCAGCTTGTGCTGGAGGACAGGGTAGACATAGGAGCCACGACAGCCTTCTCCAGGGCAAGTGCCACCTCTGGATTTTGCTCAGGACCACATGATTTTATTTAAGCAGGATCCTGGTTAAACTCTCCTTGGTTTGTCTTCCAAGGCAACAAAGAAAACAAAGATTTGCATTAGCTTAGTTGCATGATAGCACACATGTACCATGGGCTTTGTGTAATGCATGACAATGCACCTGTATTGTGGGTTTTGTTTGTGCAATGGACTATTCCTGGGCTTTACGTGTGACATGTCCTCACATCCTCATGGTACTGTGTGACACTCACTGTCATGTTTCACAAAGGAGGAACGAAGCCCTGGGAGGTGGGCGGCAGGTAATGGGAGGCTTAGCCAGGAACTGAACTCCCTCTGGGTGACCCCAGTGCTCACCTGTTTAACTTCAGGAAAACCTGTGTGTTTTCTGTCACTGTCATAACAAATTATCGCAATCTTAACAGCTTAAAACAGCACCATTTATCATCTCAGCATTTCATGAGTCTGCAGTCCAGGCACAGAGCGGCTTTGTTGATCCTCAACTCTGGCTCTTACAATATAAAAATCAAAGTAATGGCTGGGCGGGGCTGTCACCTGGGCATTCTGGAGATGACCTCACCCACACCCCAACAGATTGCTGGCAGCATCAGCGCCTTCTCTGCATGGCCCTGCATCTTCAAACTGGTATGGGCATTCTGGAGCCTTTTGACCTCCAGTCTCTCTGACCTCCCCTATGGTCTTGACTTCTACTTCTCAAGGCCATGCTCCTAACTTTATTCTGAGCCTTTGTTCTAAGCAGCGCCTCTCACATCAGTTTTTCTACCAACAGACGATTCAGGACGACTTCAGTATTTCCTGAGGTGATTCATGATTTCTCTACCATGCTCTTCAAAACGCTTCTAGCCACAAGTGCATTTCCATCCCCACTCCGTTTAGCCTGGAGATTATCCTAAAAAATAAAGAGGGAGTTCCTGCTGCAAGACTGTCTTTGGGCAGGTAAGCCTCCTGGGTTCTTCTATACAGCCAAATATGAAAATAGAAAGTTTTTCTTGTGTCTATCAAAGGAAAGCCCCCAGCCAAATGCACATCCTTGGGCCCAAAGAGGCTCACAGTCTTCCAACCACTTAGCAGTCATTTACCGTGCACTGGGTCAGTGCCGAGTAATGTGAAGAGATGCGCGGCTCCTGCCCTCAGAAGATCAGTTCCCGGTGGGGGAGCGGGAAAGGCCAGCAGGCAATGAAGACGTAACATGGCCGGCTAGGTGAAAGGAAAGCCAGGGTTCCGAAGGTGCGCAGAAAATAGACACCTGACCAAGGAGGCACGGAAGGTTTTCTTAAGGAGATGACATGGAAACCAAGACCTGAAAGCCATTAGGGCCAGGTGCAGTGAGGGATGAAGGATGCAAGAAAAGATGGGGGAGGCTAGCAGCAGAAGGAAGGCAGATGCAGAGGGCCGCAGGTGAGCAGCCATGGAATATGACCAACCATTAGGAGGGAATCCAGAGGAGAAGTTCAGCGACCTCAATGGGATCCACAATATTTGGGTCTGTGTTGCCACGGTGGGGAGCTGAGCCAAGCTGCATCTTCACTGCCTGCTGCTCTTTCCCCCTCACCCACCGGGAACTGATCTCCTGAGGGCAGGAGCTGTGCGTCCTTCACTCTGGGGCCCTCAGCACTGATTCAGGGCACAGTAAATGGCTGCTAAGTGGATGGAAGAATGTGAACCTCTTCAGGCCCAAAGAGTGTGCATTAGGCTGGAGACTTTCTTTTAACAGATACAAGAAAAGCTTTCTGTTTTCATATTTGGCTACATAGAAGAACCCGGGAGGCTAAGCTGCCCAAAGACTGGCTTACAGCAGTTCTGAAGGGAATGGACCCCTCTTGAATATGGGAATGATCGGATCGGCGTGGAAGACCCACAATACAACACTGCCATCCTCTTCTTTCTCTCCTTAGACCCAAGTATTTACAAATCCCCTTCGTGGCCGTTTTGGCCCCTTTGACTTGTCATTGCCACAGCCATAGCCAGTCAGACACACCTGCAGGGATGCTCGCTCTGGAAACCCACAGCCACAAAGCCCGATGGGAGCATAGCCTGCTATTTTCATCATCTTTTTATCTCTCCATTCAGTGTAGCTTGTGGCAGTCCTATGAAGTCGGCAACTGAAGAGGGTTGGGAGAGAAGGCCTCATCTCCCCTCTAGTCAAGGGCAACATTTTCACCCTCCTTCCCATCTACATCATCAGTGTTTGCCTTCACACTAATTGGCGTACCAGTTGACCTCATTTAGGAGAATTTCTCTCATTTGGCAATTCCTACCTGACCTCCTCTGACAAGTGGGGCAAATGTTAGATGCATACCCTGGGATCTCCATGAACTTACCTTGCCAGAGTCGATTCAAGTCACTGTAGGATTTCTCAACAGCCATAGTAACTTGAAGCCTAAGCAATGCTCTTCTTTGATGTTACATCTTTTGTCTGAGTAGAAGATTCATGATAAAAATGATGGCAGTGTCTTTATAATAAATGACGGGCATGGGTGTGGGGTTTACTCACTCTTTTTCACAGCTGGCTTCTCTCAGCTGCTGCTGTGCATTGAAATCTACTCTGGGATATTTCTTCTGTCATTTCTGCAAACAGAACAGGGGCTGAGTTGGAGAATCAATTCAGAAATTAAGATCTGGGTGCTGAATGTCATTGTCTTGGCCCTATATCAAAGTTCTCCATCATCTGCAATGAATTTCTAAAGCCAAGCTGGAAGTAGCTGAAGGTCTGCAAACAACATTCTTTAGCTTTTAACTTTCACATAAAACAGAATAAAAGATTATTACATGTCCAAAAAAAAAATCTGACTGCTGCTTGTAATAAATTCCTGTGCATGCTCCAGATGCAGAATTGTATAGTGTGTTGTCAGCCCACTCATTCTTCATGGAGCTTATTTTCATTTGGGTTGCAGGCATTAAAAAGATGTCATATATGTATATATTAATATCTCCTTCTATTTATACATATGCACACTTCCAGATGCATATAAATACATGCCCACAAATGCGCCCATATATACACACACAGATATTTTTCCCATCCCAACCAATTCCTCTGACAGTGGCATCTGTTCTACCAGGGATGTTCTCAGGGCAATGTTTCCAGCTTATTGAAGGTAAGATCTGGAAGGAGTCCTCAGGGTCATCTCAACACTTACATCTGGTCCTGAATAATTTCTGTGTATAGAATCAATTGTCTCCTGAGAATTTCCTTGGAATTTCCTCCCTTACTGATATGGTTTGGCTCTGTGTCCCCACCCAAATCTCATCTTGAATTTTAATCACCACATGTCAAGGGAGGGACTTGGTGGGAGGTGATTAGATTATGGAGGTGGTTCCCCCATGCTGTTCTCATGATAGTGAGTGAGTTCTCAAGATATCTGATGGTTTAAAAGTGTAGCACTTCCCTCTTTACCTGCTGTCTCCTCCTGCTGCCTTGTTAGACCTGCCTTCCTTCTCCTTTGCCTTCTGCCATGATTGTAAGTTTCCTGAGGCCTCCCCAGTCATGTGGAATGGTAAATCAATTAAATATCTCTTTTTTAGGAATTATCCAGACTCCAGTAGTTACTTACAGCAGTGTGAAAATGAACTATGCCCTTACTTTGGAAAAATACCTGTTTTCCTATCATGTCCTCCTTTTGGGACATGTTAAAGGAATTAACTGGCAATTTTATATATAAAAGACTGAATGATAAAATGGAGTTTTGAAATGAGAATAAAAATTTGAAAATCATCAGCTTATCCATGATCATTGTAACTTTAGGAGATAAACAGTCACAAACAATACTTGAGCCCCTGTGGAGTTTGAAAGAGAGAATATGAAACATTGGAGAAAAACAACCTTTCAGGGTCTTGATGAAAGAGTAACATGCCAGGGAGACTGTATCAGCCAAGATACCCACAGTAAACAGATGGTTCATCGAGATGGAGCTGATGAAGGGACTGCAAGGATGTGAGCAGGTAACAGGAAGCCTCAGGGAGCACCAGCAGGGAAGCATGCCCATCAGTTGTTCTGAAGGGCAAACAAAGGGGGCACCTCCTGGAACCCAGAGAGAAATGTAGATGTCGGAGAGAGAAGCCCAAAAAGACTGTTGGTCTTTAATGAAGGAAAATAGACACTGCTGTGAACTGCTCTGGACAGACCAAAAGGATCAATACCTCAGCTTCTCCATCCTCCCACTATCCCATCTACTAGTACCCCCAACTCTCATGGCTTAAAGCCAACAGGAGGCCAGAGGGCAAGAGTGACTAGTAGATGCCATCCATAGCGCCAGCACCTGGGGCACTGCCCAAGCAAGGGGAGAAAGGGGCAGAGTAAATCAGAGGATACAAATGGAGAATCTCAGGCATAAAGGTAGAGAAGAATGAAAGTGTAGTAACAATGCTTAAAAAGGAAGTGATCACCAAGTGGTACAGAAGAATCAAGCAGTAATAAACTCAACAAAATGCCTATGGGATTCAGCCTAGGGGACAGAAAAACAGTAGAGTGGAATAAACTAGGAAGGAAATGGAAGCTGATGAGAAAGCAGAGTATAGACTACCGTTTGAAAAGGCTATCCCTAAGTGGGAGGAAGAGAGATCAAGTAGGAGCTGGAGGGGAAAGAGGATTAAGAAAAAGAGACAGAAGCGTGTTTATAAGGAGATTAAGGGTGTGAAATATTTGAAGGCATATTTCTGTTTAAAGAAATTCTGGGTTTACTAAACTTCCCAGGGTTTGACTACAATTTGACAAGGAAGTGGCTTTAGAAAGTATTTTTTTAAGTACCTACTATGTTCCAACTAATGTTGGGGATATGGAGGTGAACAAGACGTTTTCATTCCCATGGAAGACATCAGACCTCTATGGAGGAAACAAACATAATGGCAGATGCCAATGACCACTCAAGAAGACACTGTGATGTCACAGAGAGCACCTGAGTAGTTGAGCGCTGATTTCCTGCTAGCTGTTCCAGTTAGACTTTAATGTGAAGTTTTAATATGTCATTTAACTTGGTATTTGGAAACAAAATGGATTCAGCATTCAGTGATGATGGAAAATAACATTTTAGGAGGAGAGATCAGCTAATGCAAAGACTCGAATGAGCAAATGTTCTTTGGTGTGTCCTGGAGGCAAGCAAAAGACAAGGTGTGTAGAACAATGTGGGCATCAGACCGAGAACTGGGAAGTGAGATGGGAGAAGAAGGCAGAACAGGTATGTGGGACTCTGGATGGCAGACAAGGTAACTGGATATTTTCTGTTATGTGAGGCCGTTGGAAGGCTTTAAGCATGAGAGTGGCATTGCTTGACATAAGCTTTTAAAAGAGCATTATGGCTGGCATATGGACAAATGAAAAGCAAGGAGAAGGTTTATAAGGCTCTTTCAATAGCTGAGCAGAAGATTTTGGTAGCCTGGGCCCTGGTGGAGGTGGTGAGGTACAGAAGTGGGTCATTCAAGATGCGTTTGAGGGGTGAAGCCAAAATGAATCTGATGACTTGTTGATGAAATGGCATGACCATTGGTTGGAATAGAGCTATTCAACAGAAATATAATGTAATTGTGTTTGCTAGTAGCCACATTAAGAAAATTAAAATAAATCGGATGAAATAAAGTACAATAAATATATTTTATAACATTGCCTTTGAAATTAATTTTTTCCAATTTTTCACTGTGTTAAAATATATATAAGATTTGTCATCTTAGCCATTGTTGAGTGCACAATTCAATGGTATTAAATACATTTATAGTGGTGTGCAGCCATGACCACCACCCATCTTTATAACTCTTCATCTTGTAAAATTGAAATTTATGCTCATTAAAAAATAACTTATTATTTTCCCTTCCCCTAGCCCCAATCAACCATCATTATATTTCTGTCTCTATGATTTTAACTACTATAAGCATTTCATATAATTGGAATCATCCAGTATTTGTCTTTTTATGACTGGTTTATTTCATTTAGCATAATAACCTCAAGCTTCATCCATATTGTAACACCTGGCAGGATTTTCTTCCTTTTTAGGGCTGGGTAATATTTCATTGTATGTATATACATTTTGCTTACCCATTCATCTTTGCATGAGTACCTATGTTGCTTACACATTTTAGCTGTGGTGGATAATGCTGTTATGAACATAGGTGTACAAATATCTCTTTGAGATCATGCTTACAAGATGGAATTGTGGGAGCATATGGTAATTCTATTTTTAGTGTTTGGAGTATCCATCATACTGTCTTCCACAGCAGCTGTGACATTTTACGTCCCCACCAACCATGTACATTAATTCCAATTTCCTATATCCTCGCTGACATTTGTTATTTTCTGGGAACTTTTTGATGGTAGCCATCCTAATGGGCATAAGGTGACATCTCATTTAGTTTCTACTTACAGTTCCCAAATGATTTGTAACGTCAAACGTCTTTCCACGTGTTTGTTGGCCATGTGTATATTTTCTTTGGAGAAATACTTATTCAAATCCTTTGCCCATTTTGAATAAGGTTGTCTGTTTTTTTTTTAATTTTTGTTGAGCTTTAGTTCTTTACATATTTTGAATATTAATTCCTTATCAGATTCAGATGCTCCTTGACTTATGATAGGGGTATGTCTCTGTAACCCCATTATAAGTTAAGAATAACTTAAACAGAAAGTACACTTTCTACTTAAGATATTTTCAACTTAGAATGGGTTTATCTAGTCATAACCCTTTGCAAGTTGAGGAGCATAATGAATGCATATAGCTTTTGCAACATCATAAAGACAAAAACTTACAAGCTGAACCACTGTAATTCCAGGGCCATCTGTACATGATTTGCAAATACTTTATCTCATTCTGTAGGTTGTCTTTTTGCACTGTTGATATCATCTCTTAATGCACAAATTTTTAAAAAGTTGTAGAATCCTATTTGCTTACTTTTTTTTTGTCTATGCCTTTGATATCATATGCAAGAAATAATTGCCAAATTATTTGTCACAAAGCTTTTGGCCTATGTTTTCTTCTAAGAGTTTTATAGTTTTAGGTCTTTCAGCTAAATCTTGGATCCCTTTTCCATTAATTTTTGTGTACATTGTTAGATAAGTGTTCATTCTTTTGCGTGTGGACATACAGCTTTCTCGGCACCATTTAGTGAAGAGGTAGTCCTTTCCCCATTGAACGGTCTTGGCTCCTTTATCAAAAATGATCCCTGTCACCTGAGCATATATGCGAGGGTTTATTTCTAATTTCTGAGTTTTCTATTTTATTCCATTGGTCTATATGTTTGTCTTTACACTCGAACTGTTTTGATTGCTGCAGTTAGTTTATAAGGAAGTATGGGTCCTCCAGCTTTGCTCTTCTTTGTCAAGATTGTTTTGTCTATTTGGAGTTTCTTGAAATTCTATATGCATGTTAGGATGGGTTTTTCCATTTCTGAAAAATCATTGGAATTTTGATAGAGATTTTATTGAATTTGTAGTGTGCTTTGGGTAGCATTGCTATCTTAACGATATCAAGTCACATCAGTTACCTTCTTTAGTGGGTCCATCCATATCATACAATGGCACCAGGTAGCTATAGAGAGCCATGAACCAAATGCCAACTGTGGGAGAAGGAAGCCAGCTCACACCAAACCACAAATTATTGCAGCAAGCTACTACCTTGGGTGTCAAAAACAAATAGCAGAGCCATGAAGAACACTTGAGGGGGCAGATGGAATCTCATTCACTTTCTTAAAGGCTCTCTGAGTAAGGATCTAATTCATGAAAATAGGTTGCATTTCCCTTTATGTCTTCCTTTGTTTATTTCAGTAATGTTTTGTAGTTTTTATTGTACAACTCTTTTATCTCCTCAGTTTATTCCTAAGTATTTTATTCTTTCTGATACAAATGTAAATTGAATTGTTTCTGTAGTTTCCTTTTTAGATTATTCATTGTTAGTGTATAAAAATGCAAATAATTTTTGTGTGTGGTCTTTGTATCTTGCTATTTTGCTGAATTTATTTATTAGCTCTGATCATTTTTTGTGTGGAATAAGATCATACCATCTGTGAACAGTGACAATTTTACGTCTTCCTTTCTAGTTTGAATGCCTTTTATTTCTTTTTCTTGCTTAATTTGTCCTGGCTAGAAATTTCAGTACCATGTTGAATAGAAGTGGTGAGAATCCTTGCCTTGTTTCAGATCTTAAAGGAAATGCTTTCAGTTTTTACCATTGACTAAGATGTTTGCTGTGGGTTTTTCACATTTGGATTTATTATGTAGAGGTAGATTTCTCTGTTCCTAGTTTATTGAGCATTTTTTTTTGTCATGAATGTATGTTGAATTTTGTCAAATATTTTTCCTTCATAATTGAGAAGATTATGACTATTTTCCTCTTCATTCTGTTAATGTGGTATACTACTGCATTGATTGATTTTCATATGTTGAACCATCCTTATACTCCAGGAATAAATCCCATTTGGTAATGATATACAAGCCTATTTATTTGATGATGAAGTCACTTTTCTAGTACAGTAATGTGTGTTATAATATTTTGGTCAATGATGAATTACAGTGGCCTGATAGGATTATAATATATTTTTACTGTACCTTTTTAATACTTACATGCACACTTACCATGGTGTTGCAATTGCCTACAGCATTCAGTAGAGTAACATGCTGCACAGGATTGTAGCACAGGAATAACAGACAATACCATACAGCAAAGGTGTGCAGTCGGCTATGCAATCTAGGTTTGTTTAAGTATATTCTATGATGTTTGCACAATAGCCAAGATCACCTAATGACACACTTCTCAGCATGTATCTTCATTATTTAGTGGTGCATGACTGTATTTTGTTGAGGATGTTTGCACCAATGTTCACAACACATTAGGTCTATAGTTGTCTGTTGTTGTTGTTGTTTCTTGTAATTTCTTTGTCTGGCTTTAGTATCAGTGTAATACTAGCCTCATATAACAAGTTAGGAAGTGTTTTCTCCTCTTCAATATTTTGGAAATATTTGATAAACATTGATGTTAGTTCTTCTTCAAATGTTTGATAGAATTTACAAGTAAAGCGATCAGATCCATGGCTTTTATTTGTCAGAAAATTTGGGATTACTAATTCTATCTCTTTACTACTTATAGGTCTATCCAGATTTTCTATTTCTTCATAATTTAGTCAAGTTTTAGGCAAGTTTTGTGTTTCTAGGAATTTGTCCATTTTATCTATGTTACCAATTTATTGGCACACAATTTTTCATGTAAGTGCTTTCTTATAATCCTTTTTATTTCTGTAAAATTGGTTGTGATACCCTTACATTCCTTTCTGATTTTAATAATTCGAGTCTACTCTCTTTTTTTTCTTAGTTGACCTTGCTGAAAGTTTGTTAATTTTATTGATCTTCCCAAAGAACCAACTTTTGACTTTATTCATTTCCTTTATTATTTTTCTAGTCTCTATTTTGTTTCTCTCTGCTCCAATGTTTGTAGTTTTCTTCCCTATGCTAGCTTTGGGTTTAGTTTGTTCTTTTTTTTCTAGTTCCTTAAATTTTAAAGTTAGGGTGTTGGTTTTAAATCTCGCTTTTTTTAAATGTAAACATTTACAGCTATAAATTTCCCCCAAAGAACCACTTTCCCTGCATCCCACAATTTAGTATGTTGTATTTCTATTTTCATTCATCTATAAGTATTTTTATAAGTGAACCTTATAATTTCTTTTTTGATCTATTGGTTATCTGCATGTTTAATACACAAGTTTATAAATTTTCCAGTTTTACTTCTGTATTGATTTCTAACTTTATTCCACTTTGGTCAGAGAAGATGCTTTTATGATATCTAACTGCCTGTCATGGAGTTCAGAGTGGGAAATGGGTACCTCATACTGTACTGTGTTAAGAGCTCAAAATGACTGAAAATAACTGCACTTTCCCATCTACGCCACCCCGGAAGTTGCAATCCTTTAACAAACTCCAGAGTCTCCAAATAGTCACGCCAGATAGATTCTGACAATGCAATATTGTCTAGATGGGGAGATACATTCCTGGTGCTTCCTACTCTGTAATAATATATTTTATTAATCTATCATATACAAAAATTATCATCCCAACACACAATTGATATATAAAAATTATTGATGAGATATATTATATTCTTTTTTTATACTAAGTCTTTGAAATTCTGTGGTCATTTTACATTTCCAGCACCTTCCAATTCAGACCAGCTACCTTTCAAGTGTTCAGTGTCTACATAGGGCTGGCGGCTGCCATATTGGATAGCTCAGGCTTGAGCGACTGAGTCAATGTCGGTGCCATTTATGAAAATGACGAACAAAGTGAGGTCAAAGTCAAAGAATCTATTTTGTTCTCTGTAAGTTTGAAGTCCCTAATGAACGTAAAAAGGGAGATAACAAGAATTGAATTGGATGTATGAATCCAGTGATCTGTGAGAGACCAAGGCTGGAGACATATTTGGAAATCACCCACATGTAAGTGATACATAAAGAAGGGCATTGGAAAGAGTGTGTAGAAGAATGTACAGGTAGGGAAAGACTTGGAATAGAGCTCTGAGAGAGTTCAAAATTTACAGCATGATTTATCAGCCATGGCGCAATTGATACTTGGATGGATATTTCTTCATGATGAGGGCCATCCTGTACATTGCAAGATGCTCTACACCATCCCTGACCTCCAACGATTAGATGCCAGGAGTGCCTCTCCACCCCATCCTAAAATGTGACAGCAAACACAAAAATGTCCCAGACCTTGCCACCTGTCTCCTGGGGTAAATTTTGCCCCTGATACAGTGATTTACAAGTCGGATAGAGAAGAAGAAGTCAGTAAAAGGGTTTGAGAACAGATGCCAGTGAGGTGTGGGGGATGGGAAAGCCATGGGTGAGGATTGGTACACAAGGGATTCTCCATGGAGGGGAGGGGACGATGATGCCTGCCAGGCTTCAGCTTTTATCGGTGACCAAGAAGCAAGCAAAATTAATCTGAATAATGCATTTTATTTAACACAATATACAGATGTAAGGCATTTCACAATTAGCCTGATAATCTCTGGGGGGGTTGCTGAATTGTGTGAGAATGGTGAGCAATTCTTCCTTAAAAGAGGAAATAAAGTAGAAAGGAAAGGTCTTCAGTGGTGAAGGCGTACCACCACATCTTTGCCCACATACCTCATTCCTCGGCAGGCAAAGGGGTACTGGAGAAAGTATTTCCGATCAAAAATCTCAAATAACAAAAACACAAAGATCGGGGGATTAATATTTTTCAGAGAACACAGTGTCATATTGATTCCACTTTCTGAGACTTATTAAATTTTCTGCTACAGTAATTATAACCACGTATTGTTAGGGAGGTATAAACACAAGAGAAACTTATTACTGTTGGGATTATTATTAAAACTACAAAATTTTGCCTACAGACTAGCACAAGCAAAAAAGAAAGTTAATAAAACTCATTTTTAGGAGTCTGCTCGTGTCCTTGGGCTGAGTTCTAAAGCAGAGTAGGAAATTGA
This sequence comes from Sapajus apella, assembly GCF_009761245.1. Taxonomy (NCBI): domain Eukaryota; kingdom Metazoa; phylum Chordata; class Mammalia; order Primates; family Cebidae; genus Sapajus; species Sapajus apella. The sequence goes on from NW_022437036.1 coordinate 3,588,388, forward strand.
TACTCTGATAATTTTCATTTACAGCACTTTTATTAACAGTGTATCTTGTCTCCAGCAATTAATCTTGGCAAAATTTTTACTCCTTTTTTCTGAATGCAGGCTGAATTTTGAGTCTATTTCTTGAAACCCCTATAATGCATGAAAATGTTTCTTCATCTGCTCTGCCTTGTGAATTCTAAAGAAGGTGGCTAAACTCCAAAGCAGTCAAAATATTCCACTACTGCAAAAGGTTTGGTAAAAAACGCATTAATACCATGATAGCATTCACCTCTTTCTCTCTTTTCAAGAGGACATTTCCCATGAGCAGATACCATATGTCTAGGGAACTCTTGCAGGCCCTTAGTAACCACTGTTGTGTTTTCAGATTTGCTTTTCCCCTAACATAAAGTGATAAACCATGATGGAGCTGTGAACTTGCACAAGCATGGGGTTTACCAGGGAGAATGGGCTACTTTCAGGGAATCAAAGTTCATCCAAGCCGAACGACTCAGGCCAGTGCATTCACCCAGGACCAGAGCTAAAATAAAAACTGTTTTGCCCAATAATAAATGCAGTCTTTGGTCCAGTGAAAAATACCTTCTAATCCAGAAAATCCTCAACCCAAGAGTTGAGGTTTTACTTACTGCTGACTGAGTAGCAAAGACTCTTTCTTGGGATTACTCATTTGTTCATTTCAGGGTGCAAGCAGAATCTTGATGTGATTCCCGCACATGTAGGAGCAAGTCCCTAAAACACTGATTACAAACTACTCATGAGAGTAACTTGGAGCCTCCATTAATCATTCAGATTATCAGTTTCACCTCTAGCCCTACCAGAGCAGAAGTGTGGGTAAGGGAGCCTGAGGGTTGGGGGAGAAATGCCTGATGTTGGCGATTCACACAGACCTGCAGTGTATCTGGGCAGGGAAAAGCACCCGGCATCATTCCAACCTGATGAGAACATTTCTGTCTAGAAGCAACCTTGGTTATTTTAATGATGATTTTTGCTTTCCTCTGTGCAACATCAGTCTTTTTAGATAAAGTTTCTAAGAAAGTGCAAGTACACGTCTATTTTAAAATGTTAATTAATCACTATGTTTAACATGCATTGCCAGTCAGAACCAGGAACCACTGGGACGTGATAGCTGCTTCCAGGACAGAAAATAAGTTGGCAGACCCAACTCCATTTATTCTATGGATTTAAAATGCCTGATAAGGGTTACCAGCTTCGAATGGAGAAACTTTAATACAACTGGCTCATTCCTCTACCTGGACTGTTTACAGAAGGCTGATTCTGAGAAATGTTTTCCTCACTATCCTGAAGAATTGCTTTTGCCCCGAGAATTATATTTCCAAATTAAAGATACTGTGTTTCATGCTCTACTAGTTTTATAGTCAAAATTCAAGTTTATTTATTATTGTATTAGCATTTTAAATATTTCATAGGTCTAATAAAAATAAATAATATTGTATCTATTTGGTACCATTGACCAATTTAATTTTTCAGTTAATGACTAAGTGACTTTTAGGAATAAAACGTTGGAAATCTGGAAGCCAGATGTATTATTAGGTGAAGAAAGGCAGAGTTAATTGTAAAACTTTGCTAAAAAAAAAATCTCCAGCCAATTTCCATAAACCTAGTCAAAGAAAAAAATAAATAAATATTGAAGTGAAAGATACTTGATATAGTTGATATTAATAACTGTGTTTTAGAGTACCAGAAAAAGGAGGGTTACAGAATGGAAAAAAATTTTTGCAAACTACCCATCTGACAAAGGGCTAATATCCAGAATCTACAAAGAACTAAAGCAGATTTACAAGAAAAAACAAACCCATTCAAAGGTGGGCAAAGCATAGGAACAGGTACTTTTCAGACAAGACACATATGCGGCCAAAAACATGAAAAAATGCTCATCATCACTGGTCATCAGAGAAATGCAAATCTAAACCACACTGAGATACCATCTCACACCAGTTAGAATGGCGATCATTAAAAATCTGGAGACAACAGATGCTGGAGAGGATGTGGAGAAAAAGGAACACTTTCACACTGTTGGTGGGAGTGTAAATTCGTTCAACCATTATTGAAGACAGTGTGGCGATTCCTCAAGAATCTAGAAATAGAAATTCCATTTGACCCAGCAATCCCATTACTGGGTATATATCCAAAGGACTATAAATCATTCTATTATAAAGACACATGCACACGCATGTTTATCACGGCACTGTTTATAATAGAAAAGACTTGGAACCAACTCAAATTCCCATCAATGATAGACTGGACAAAGAGAATGTGGCACATATACACCATGGAATACTATGCAGCCATAAAAAACAATGAGTTCATTGTAGAGAACTCTTTGTAGAGACATGAATGAGTCTAGAAACGATTAGTCTCAGCAAACTGACACAAGAACAGAAAACCAAACACCACATGTTTTCACTCATAGGCGGGTAACAAACAATGAAAACACTTGGGCACAGGGAAGAGAACAGCTCTCACTGGGCTAGGTGCGGGGGTGGAGGGGAGGGGAGAGACAGCCGGGGGGTGGGGAGGATGGGAAGGGATAACATCCCTGTCTGATGTAGGCGACGGTTGGGGGTGGGGATGGAGACAGCAAATCACCGTGGTATGTATGTACCTATGCAACAATCCCGCAGGAAGCAGGATGTGCACATGTACCCCAGAGCCCAAAGTACAATTTTTAAAAAGTATCTTTTTAGCATATTTTAATGTTTTAAATATATTTTTATGTGTTTTGGGAATAATTTCATCTGTATATAACCAACGTATTCTACATATTATTTATTTTATAAGTTATGTCTAGTAAACCAGAGTGCAAATCAGTAATATACTTGTGTTTCTATGTATATAAACATACATATATATATATATATATACACATGAGTATATACACATATGAATGTACATAGCTATATCTGCCTATCTGTTTATTCAACCTAACTGAAGTTTTAATGCAAAGATTTTTGCTCAGTCAACATTCATGGAAATACAATTGATTTTTAAAGACATAGGATTTTTATTTGTATTTTAAGTTTTTAATAAAGGACAAATAAAAGAACAAGACTATTGAATCCAGAAGTTCTAATTAGAACCAGATTCACTAATTTGACAATCATAGTTTTCATGAGGACATTATCATCCTTTGCAAACAGGCAAAACAGAACACTGCATTTCTGAAAAGTTAACGCAGAATATATGGTAATGAGGGAGGCACAAGAAAATGTTTCCTAATGTTGACAGCTAAAAAGAAAAAATGCTTCCTACTATGGTCATGATAGAATAACAGGGAACTAGATTTAACTTTGCATCTCAAACAACTAGGAAACAAGCAAGAATATACGAAACAGTATTTATGAGACATTGTATACGAGGTGGTCCAGAAAAAGGAAACAAACAAGGTCATCCCTGCAAATACGGCATGCCACTGCTGGCGAGACTTTCCAGTCCAGGGCAAAGAGTTTACAGATGCCCAAGGGACCATAATTTGTGGGGAAAAATTCTGGGAAGTGAGGAAATTGAGCATTGGAGAGGGAGAAAAATAGAGAAAATGAGAGAACACTCTGAACGTTTTCAAAGGGGTCTCCCCAAGACTGTCCCTGCAACCCATTCTGTGCATACATATGAGGAAACCTCCAAGGCCAGGAAAGAACCCCCAGAGAGCAATAGGTGGAACAATCCCTGGTAGTCATTCACTCGTAGTCAGAAATTCTTTGTGTTTCCACCACACAGTGCAGTAGAAAAGATGAATGAAGTCATAGCAACAGATATTATCCAGAATTAAACACAAAGCAAGAAACAATGAACAAAGCACTAGAGAGCATGGAAAGTATATAGCAGTCTAATATGTATAACTGAATTCTGGAAAAGCAGGGATGAAAAACATTATATAGGGCCGGGTGCGGTGGCTCAAGCCTGTAATCCCAGCACTTTGGGAGGCCGAGGCGGGTGGATCACGAGGTCAAGAGATCGAGACCATCCTGGTCAACATGGTGAAACCCTGTCTCTACTAAAAATACAAAAAAATTAGCTGGGCATGGTGGCGCGTGCCTGTAATCCCAGCTACTCAGGAGGCTGAGGCAGGAGAATTGCCTGAACCCAGGAGGTGGAGGTTGCGGTGAGCCGAGATTGCGCCATTGCACTCCAGCCTGGGTAACATGAGTGAAACTCCGTCTCAAAAAAAAAACAAAAAAAAACAAAAAAAAAACATTATATATAATATATATATAACATATAATATATATGTTATATGTAATTATATTAATATATGTTATAGATATTATAATATATAATATCTATAACATATATAATATATGTTATATGTAATTATATTATATATATGTTATATAACATATATGTTACATGTATTATATATAATCATATATGTTGTGTATCTATAATAATATACATGTTATATATAATATATATTATATATATATTTGAAGAACTAGTGAGTAAAATATTTCCAAATTTGATTAATAAATAAACTCAATAAAGTCAGAGATCTCAGGAGCTAAACAAACCCTCAGCAGAAGAAACTGAAAGAAAGGAATACCAAGATGTATATAGCAAACCGGAGACAAAGGGGAAGAAAGCACTTGTTCAGAGGACCAGAAATAAGAATGGCAGCAGACTGCTCGTTGGAAACTATCTCATCCAGTGGACAGATGAGGATCATTGTTAAAACTTTAAAGGGGATCAGAACCCTTTCATCACTGAATTCTAGTCCATCAAAAGTATTATTAAAAATGAAGGAAAAACAGACCTTTTCCGCTAAAATCTAGGAAAATGCAATGCAAAAATACAAGCATTATAAGAAATGTTAAGAAAAATCCTCAGACAGAAGTAAGTGCTACTAGATGGAAATTTCAATCTACACAAAGAAATGAAGAGCATTTCTTGGTGGATGCATGAATAAATTCAATGAATTTATTTCTTGTCAATTAATCTCTTTTAAAGGTAAGTGCTTAACACAAAAATAATATCAATGTAATCTAGGATTTATAACATTTGTAAGAATAATGTGACAAGAACACACAAAGGCTCAGAGGGTAGATCTGGAGGTATATAACTGTAATGTCATTATCATAGATATAAAATAATATTTGAACATGGACTATGGTAAATATGTACTATATTAACATATGTACTATATTATGGTATAATACATATGTACATATGTATATATGCACATACATAATACTATGTACATATATATTATGTATGTAATATATGTATATATTATAGCATATACGTTAAATATATACCATCTTACAGTACATATAATACACACAGTACATATAGTATAGTATATATGGTAAAATGTACTATATTATAGTATATATGTAAATAAATATGTACTATAAACCCTGGAGAAAACTCTAAGAAAGAAGGTTTAGCACACAAGATAGTCAATAAAATTGAATCACAAAAATAAGAATTAATTGATACAAAAGAAGGCAAAGGAGGAAAAATGAAATGTAAAATCAATTAAATCTTAGTCCTGGAACAATTAGAAATTCATAAGGGTGAAACTGAACCTCAAACTTGACCTCCCTCTATATACAAAAATTAACATAGATTACAGATCAAAATGAGCTAAAACTATAATATTTTAGATAAAAGCATAGAAGAAAATTGTACTTACCCTGGCTTATACAAAGATTTTTTTCAACTGGACTCTAAAAATCACAAATTATAATAGAGACATTGAAAATTTAAACCTAAACAAAATTTAAAAAGTCTATTCTGTTAAGCCAACATAATGAAAATCCAAAGGCAACACAGAAACTAGAAAAAAATTGATATATATCTAATAAAAGATGTATGTCCAGAATGTTTAAAGAATTCTTAACATCCATTAATTAGATAACACATTTTTAACAAATAAGCCAAGACTTGACCATATGGTTCACCAAAGAAAATATATGGATGGCTAATATGCATATGGAAAAATGCAACATCGTTAGTCATTAGGGAAATGCAAATTAAAATCACAGTTACATATCACTACACACCCACTAGAATGGCCAAAATAAAAAGTGTTGGCAAGCATATAGAAAAACTAGAATATTCATACATTGCTGGTGAAAATGTTAGAACTAACCACTTTGGAAAATGTTTTGACTGTTTCTTATAAACAATCACCTACCATAAGACTCAGCAATTCTACTCCCAATTATTTGCTTAAGCAAAATGTTAACATACATGCACACAAAGCACTGTATGCAAATCTTTGTAAAAATTTATAGTAGCCCCAAATTAAAAATAGCATAAATGCCCATCAACCAGCCGGTGAATCAAGACACTGTTGTGTAGTCATACAATGGGACATATCTTAGCAACCAAAATAAACTGAACTACTGACACATCCTGAATCCATCTGTAAAAACATAGTAAGTGAAAGAAGCCAGGCTCCCCTCCCCCACCCAGAAAAAGAACTACATGCTGCTTGATTTTGTTTCTATGGAATTCTAGGAGCAAGCAAAATTATAGTGATGAAAGCAGATCTTTGCCGGGGGCAGGAAGTCGAGTGGGGCACTGACTGCAAAGGGAACAGGGCATGTCTTGAGGGGACAGCATGTTCCTAGCATGAGCTTGGCGATGGTTACCAGGCTGTACTTATTGGTCAGAACTCAACAAATTGTAGATTAAAAACACACATGCACGCACGCACGTGCACGCGCACACACACCACACACACACCCATACTTGAAATTCTTAAAGGCTGGCATGCCTGGAGCAGAGAAAGCAATGGAAAAGATGGTGAGAAATGAGGAAACAAGGACAGACCTGCAGTTCTCCACTGACTGC
>NW_022437036.1:3595210-3606029 GCF_009761245.1 Sapajus apella
TGAGAAATGAGGAAACAAGGACAGACCTGCAGTTCTCCACTGACTGCACGTGAAAATCCCATGGGTCTCTTTGAAAACAATCTCTCTGTCCATGCCCTGTTCCAGGTAGCTACATCAAAAGCTCCTTCTTGGGGGAAAAAAGCTCTCTAGTTGCTCCTAATTAGCAGTGATGGTTGAGACCCTCGGGGTGGAAAGACAGGCAAAACCCAGGTCAAGCAGAACCATATAGACTGATTCAAGGACTGCATGTCTCTTAGAGTTAATGAGAAACCAAAGAGAAGACATCGAAGTGAGAATGCAAAGTAAAAATATTTAAAGAAAATTACTCCGGTTCCAGAATGGGGGTGGGGCCGTTCGAGTTTGTAGAGGTCTGTTAAGAAGTCCTTAAATACCTAGGTCAAAGACGATGGTATGGTCTGAAAGGTAAGGATGGATTAAATGGAGTGGAACTAAGTGTGAATATTGATAGAATGTTGTAGTAAAGTGGGTATCAGCGCACAGTGAGAAGATCAAAGTATCAAGGACAGCAAAGGTGACTTCCCCAGTCCTTTTCAAAGACTGGGTATCCTGCTTTCTGACGTGTCCTAGAAAAGAAAGGACAAAAGGCATCAATTTATTTCTTCATTTTTTTTTTTTTGCATGAATCTATAGTTTCTGTTGGGTTTGAGCACTTTGTATGTTGGTGGAAAGCAAGATGTGATGTCCCCAGGGCATCAGTTTATCAATGGACCCTGATTTTCAACACTTCCCCAAAGCCTTCTCCATCTCTAGTGTGGTAAGAGTCCAAAATTCATTCTTGAAGAAAGCGGAAACAATGGATCACATTCACACACATGAAGCACCTTTGTTTTAAAAATCTTTAAAAAAGCAGACTCTTATCCAAATAAAGTGGAGGAAAAATAAATTTTAAAATTAATCTCTTAAAAGTTTGCACTGCCTAAAAATTCTTGGCTTCTAGCCTTTCTAAATCTGGTAAGAGACTTACAGTCTAGTGGAGGTTTCTATGCGGACAGACACACCTGAGCCAGTTTATCCCTTGAGTCAAATTCTTCCCACACAAAACTAAATAAGGCTTCTGAAATGTACTTCTAAGTGTTTCTATGTGTCAAGCCCAAACAATTCCCCAAAGGTTGGGAGGAATACTGGTGCAGAAATGGAAGCCAAGAGAATATATCCTGTTAGAACGGGTTGGAGGGGAGGATCCTGCTGGATTAAAATGGGTTTCCTGGGAGAATCTCTCATTTCTGTTTCATCATAGATAATCTTTCACCACCTCCAGAGGCTTCTTTCTAGCTCTGTTCACCCTTTGTAAACATCTGTGCTAAGAGCCAATGCAGACACAGTAGGCTGCCCTGGTTTGTAGCACAGAGCCACCAGGAGAAGCTGACGGTGGGCACATTCATCTTCCTTTTCACGTGGAGCAGATGGGTTAGGGACCTTGCCCCAGTCAAGCATCTGCCTCTAAAAGATTCTTCCCACTTACCGAATTCCACAGGCAGGTTGCTTACTTACGCATTAACAGATTCTTTTAATTTCTACTTGTCAACCGTCTCCCACCACCTCACTCCCCAGCCCACCCCCCAAAGAAAGAATCAAACAGAGAGCTTTCTTGCCTGATCTGAAGTGGCTCAAGCAGCAGCAGCTTCCCTCTGAGGCCAGGCTTGCCAAGCTGCCCTGTGCATAAGCCTTTAGGTCATATTTCCCAGCTAAGGCCAGGAATCGTGCTTCAAAGGAAGCCAAGAGACAAATGTCATTAACAGAGTTTGAAATCATGAAGATGGTCAGGCCACCTGTCTTTTTACTGCCAGTTCCTGTTAAACCATCAAAGGCTTATTTGTGTTCCTTTGATGCGGCCTGCAAGTATATTTCCTATGAACGACGGTAGATTAAATGTTATAAATGGACCCAACAGGCATAGCTGGAAGAGTACAAATTCCTCATCTTGGGATCAGCTGTATTTCCAGTTACATATCAGATTCTTACAACTGCAGCTAAGATGCATACATTGTATAAACTGGGTTACCTCTTTGAAGGTTACTGAACAATGTTACTGCATTTGTCAAAATTCAAAATGACCACATCTAGGTCTCTGATCCTGGTTACAGTGGTGTAGCTGGTTGCAGACAATACTACCACTGAGAACAAGAAAGAAACATGTAGGAAACGATCCAGCATGCATCTGTGTTAGAGCATTGACTGGCCAGTGAATCCAGGGAAGTCAGGATCCCGAGGATCCCCTGAGGAAGTCCAGCCTTCTGTGACGACAGGCTTCCAAGTTTTCCAGCAGAAACACAGGCTCTTGGTCCAGGGTAGGGAGTGACAGGTGGGGCAGAGTCTGGGCAGCGTGATCTGCCACAGGGGAAAATACCAGAGACACTTTCTGCTGTCTCCTTGAACTGGGGAGACAAAACTGGAAACATGGGGAATCCCGGGAAATGAGGTGCCAAGAACCTTTCGAAAAGGGGGAGATCAAGTGGTGAACACAACTCCTTGTAGTTTTGCCCTTGAACTGTGCAGGTCAATGAGCTGAGAAGCCACAAGGAGGATGAAGTAAAACAGGGTTTTTAGCAATGTTTAGAGCTAAAAGACAATAACTGTATCCAGAAGATTCTGCCAAGGAGGGAGAGATACAGTAAGCACAAGGGGCTGTCAGTCAGGACCACTGGAGGCTATTCCTCAAAGGCAGGTGTGCACTAAAGCAGAGGTGAACAAACCAACCAATGAGGTGGAAGCTGAACCGAACAGACACAATCGAAGGTGTATAACAACAGGGGATGCTGCCGTGGACAAACGGCACAGGGTCGTTTAAGTATCCACAGGGGAAGAGCAAGGGCTCTTGACTCCTAGCAGATGCCATACACAAAACAAGACCACATGGATTGTAGGCCTGAATGTGAAATGTCAAATAGCAAACCTTTGAGAAGAAAGCAGAGAATATCTTCATCACCTTGGGGAAGGCAAAATTTTTTTTTTTTTTTTTTTTTTTGGAGACAGAGTCTCACTCTGTCACCCAGGCTGGAGTGCAGTGGTGCGATCTCAGCTCACAACAACCTCCACTCCTGAGTTCAAGAGATTCTCCTGCCTCAGCCTCTCGTGAAGCTGGGATTATAGTCACCTGCCATCACAGCTGGCTAATTTTTGTATTTTTAGTAGAGACTGGGTTTCACTATCTTGACCAGGCTGATCTTGAACTTTTGACCTCGTGATCCACCCACCTTGGTCTCTCAAAGTGCTGAGATTTCAGGTGTGAGCCGCTGGTGCCCGGCCAGCCAATATTCTTAAACAGGAGACAAGTGGCACTGAGCACAAGGAAAAAGTGATTAATTAGTTAGCCTTAAAATTGACGAGACATCTTACATTTGTGCAAAGGTGAGCTAGAAGATTGGAGAAGTTATTTGAATACCTGTATCCAACAAAAACCCTTGATCTAGTTTGTAATAGAGAATGCCTACAATTGATTAGAAAAACAACAGATGTCCCAGAATTAAACAGAAGACCTGAACAGTCACTTCACCAAGGAGGAGGCCAAATGGCCATTGCAGGTGTGGAAAGGTAATTGCTAACATTCATGGTCACAGAAATGCAAATTCAACCCAAAATGTGATGCCACTGCAGACTCACCAAAATGGCTGAAGATCAAAAGACAGAAAATACCAGATATTGGTGAGGATGTGGTGCAACTTGAACTGTCATGAACTGCTGGTGGGTGAAGAGATGTTACAATACTTTGAAAATCTCTTTGGAGATTTCAAAGCAGAGCACTCGGGTATCTATGACCAAACAATTCAACTTTCAGGGATATGCTCAACAGAAATGCAAGCTTCTGTGCACTATCAAACACCGCATGTTTGCGCTCATAGGCAGGTGTTGAACAATGAGAACACATGGACACAGGGAGGGGAGCATCACACCCTGGGGTCTGTGGGGGGGACTTAGGGGAGGGACAGTGGGGGGTGGGGAGTTGGGGAGGGATAACATGGGGAGAAATGCCAGATGTAGGTGATGGGGAGGAAGGCAGCAAACCACATTGCCATGTATGTACCTATGCAACAATCTTGCATGTTCTTCACATGTACCCCAAAGCCTAAAACACAATAAAATATATATTTAAAATAAATGTTTGTAGCAGTCTTATTAGCAATAGACAAAACATGGACATCGCCCAAATGTATATCAAAAATAGAATGAATAAGGGGTTACTGTTGATATAAGGGGGTCTTATGCAATAATGAGAAGGTACACACTTGCAGTACACACACAATACCACGGGTGAGTGTTACAAAGAGTGTATGCTCCACGCTTCCCTCATACGAAATCCACAAATGAGGAAAACTCCGCTATGGTGACAGAAGACAGGATGGTGCCTCAGTGGGGTACCACCGGCCTTCTGGAGTTTTAGCTGTCTTTGTTTTTGGATCTGGGTGGGAGTTACCTGGGTGTGCTGTTTGTAAAAACTCATTGATCTGCATGTTTATTATTTATACATTTTCTCTATGATTGTTATACTTCAGTAAAAATCTTACTTTAAAAATGCCCATTTCCCATGTCCCAGAATTTCTTCTCTTAGAACTTATTCTACCAGCATGCTCACATGAAATAATGATGCACATTGAAGGTGGGATTTTTGTTTTGCTTTGTTTTACAGCATTGTTTATTTTTACCAACAATTGAAACAACTTAATGTGACTCTGTTTAAATAAATTAAGCTGCACATATACCATGCAGTATTATACAGCTGTGAAAAAAAATGAGGTCGGTCTATGTGAGCCAGTGAAAAATAATATCCGAATACGGATTAACTGCAAAAAGCAACCTGAAGAACAGTAAGCACTGTATTCTCCCGTTATTGCTAAACACAGCAGAGAGAGAAATCTACATATATCTGAAGAATTACACTAAGCTGGTAATAATGGTTGATTCCAGATTGAGAGGCAGAGTATTCAGATCTGAGCTGAGAGGGAGAGGTACATCTTTATATCCATTGTTCTCTCTTTGATTAAAAAACAAAATCACAATCATGGCCATACATTGTTTTTCAGCCTCACCCCATCCTACATTAAAAAAAAAGATGATCTAATGCAAAGAAAGCATGGTAGCTGCAAAAGTGATTGTTAATAATTTGTGACTAAATCATTCTTTTCTTTTCACACTGATGAATCCCAGGCGTTCCTAATTAATCCATGAGCATTAAACGTGGGTGAAGATCTGTTGTTTACTCAGAGCAATTGCATAGCTGCAGAGGCTGTTACATAGCACCAAGTGTCAGCATGGAGCAGGAGAGGATGACAGAAGAATCACCCCCCACCCACTTCATGGGGAGGAGCGGGGTGGGAGACAAGGCTGCAAGGCTGCAGGGAACAGTGAGAAGAACTAGTCACTTATAGATTAGCTATCCAGGCAGTTCTTTAAAGCACTGCAGGGATCAATACGGCCCGCTCATGTTATTGTATTCACAGGGGAAGGGGTGTGCGTGCCTGTGTATGTGTGTTCAATATTGGAAGTCCTTTTTCAACAGATCCCACTCTTCAGTGTGGTAGGAAATGAACTCAATTCCTTGAGTGAGGAGGAGTGGTCTCGGCAAGGAGAAATTTTGCTTTAAGCCAGTTTGGAAATTAGGTCAAAAAACTTGAAGCAAACACAATATGTACGTGGATTACAAAGTTTTTAATCCATGTTCTCAAAATGAAATTAAGCAGGAAGTAAATGGGGAATCAATTGAAGCGTAATGTGGACTGAGAACAAGGGTCTCAGCGCATGCCTTGAAAGAGAGTCAATGAGTGAGACAGGAACAGTGTGTGACTGAATGAGAGAGCCCAGGCGTCCCCAGATGGACATGAACATGCTGTCAGCACCCCAGGGTAGGTGGGTGTCAAAGTCCAGGAGCTGGTGCATTCTGAGATGTATTTTAAACAGAGCGGCAGATGCAAAAGCCATTAGCACGTAACAACATGGCGTGCAGGAAGTCCTTAGCAAAGCTGTCTTCATCAGAATCTGTGAGACGCCCAGGAAACAATGCTAGCCCCTTTAGGGGTTACTTCAAAAATCAGATGCATTTATGAAAGGGTTAAAAATGAGATCTATTCACAGATCTTTTCTGTATCCATAGTCACAGACACAGAAAAGTGTATGTCTGTGTGTATGATTTCTTTATGGTGTATAATTTATATGTGTATATATAATTTACATAATGTATTGTACAAATTAGTATATACATCATGTAATGGGTAATTTATAATGTTACATATATATTAGTGTGTCTATATATATATATATATATATATATACACACACATATAAAATCAGAGGAATTTCACTTCTTCATTTTAAGGATATTCTTTGCAGCATTGTTTGTAATAGATACATTGCAACAACCTGACAAAGGGTTGAACAAGGAAACAACTGTGCTTGCAATTGGATTTCCACACTATGAAATGCAAAGCTGTTGTCAGGAATAAGCCAGTTCTGTGTACGGACATGGAGAGGTTTCCAAGATGTCGTCACTGAATTGCAGCTCTAGTTCTATGGCATGACCACTTCTGTGCTCCACACGCAGGCACAGGACTCTATGCTTCTATGGTTGTGTGCCTGTCTTAGGAACATACAGAGAAAGGTCTGGAAGGACACTGTCATTCAATCACTAATGAGGATGGAAGGAGAATGAGGTCTGGCTTTGGTGGTCTAGAGCAGAGGAGCTTTATTCTTGGTTGTGATACGTGATATATTTAACACAGATTACATACTCATGTAATCTTGAATTTCATTTCAGTTCAGTGAAATAATGGATATGAGGCCGATTTGAAAATTACACAGCGGTATTCAAATACGATGGTATTAGAACAGATTGGGCGTCGTGTTCGGGAATATAGTGGGTCCAGAGCTGCACCCACGGCTCTGTAAAGATCTATATACACAGTGTCTACTACAATCTATGATTATCTCAAATGATGTTCATTCACTTATTCATTCTACAATATTTTTTTGTGCCAGGCAATATGATGTGTGCCTGGGAAACACTACATTTCTAGGCTGCTCGGAGAGAAAAGAAATACATAGAAAATAAAAATCATAGCTGGCCCTTCTGAGTGCTTGTCAGGGGCCACGTACTATGCCAAGAGCTTCACAGCATCCGCTGAATCCTCCTGCTAGGCCATGAGGTGGGGCTATGATTATTCCTGCTGAGCAGATGAGGAAATGGAGGAGGAAAGGCTAAGGTCATGTGTGTAGTCAAGAGGTGCAGCTAAGAAACAAAACCAGGCACTTTGACTTTACAGACTATTTACCACCAGGCTACAGAAATGATAAATAAAAAACGGCACTATACAAACGCAGAAGGGATTCCTGGAGGCAGTGTGGGTAGACTCAGAAAGAAAAGACATCTCTGCTGGGAGTAGTTTATGAGGCTTCACGGCTTTTAGTTTCATGAAGGAGCAAACAGAACACAGCAAAATTTCCACACTGGGGAGGGGGTATCCCCTTAAAGCATGAATATAGGCAGTTGTATGATTTTGAACAATCTTACTGAATGTTCTTACAGAAATAATTTAACATCTCCCTTCTTCATTTATGTACTCATCTTACAAATAAATATTTGTTGAGTAGCTGCTGTATTTCTCTCACTGAGTAGGCACTGAATATCTAGTCAAGAGCAGAAATGGTGCTGGACGTCTGCCTGCACAGAGCTGACCGTCCGTGGGTTAGGAATGACAGTAAACTTACAAGAAAAATTATATAATTGCTGACGTCTGATTCTAGCAAGAGGACAGAGAAGATAACAAAAGTCACTCCTGCTATTATTATTTACCTTCTTTTTAAACATTCTTCATCTGGTTCTCAGTGTGCATATTATTTTATTTTAAAAGATGATAAAACATAACACATATTATTTTATAGGCATGACCAAGCAAGTTGGAAAGAATGAAGAATTTCCACATGCAGAAAAGGAGAAAAAGCTTAAAACCCCAGGGAGCTAACCAGGTGAGCTGTAGCCGCCCTGGGGAGAACAGGTGTGTGTACAGAGGCTTGTTCATCTCTGCACACACACCTGTTTTTCTAGACCCATTCCACCTTCCCAGTTTCTGATTCATTCGGTCTTGGTTTGGGTGTGAGATTTTGCGTTTCTAACAACTTGCAAGTGATGCCCATGTAGCTGATTTGGAGATAACAGCAGCATTTAAAAACACTGACTTAGACATTTTTGCACCCCTAAGAGCAGAGCAAGGAGAGCAGGTAGGACTGACACCCTCATAAAACTAGGACCCTCCAAAGCCACACCCTTAGTTCAGACTAACACAGAAAAGCACATCAGCCTGCAACACCACAGCCTCTTATTTGTTGCTGCCTGGCCTCACTTGGGAAAGAAAAATAGAAGATCTCTCCTGAGAATTCATCATCGAGACCTGAATCTCAATGGATTTGGAGTTCAAAACTCAACTTTTATGTGATCTCCAAGCTTTCAAGTCAAAGATTTAACATAAAATTGGCCTAAAACTGGCCACAACACTAGGACATCTGACAGAAACAAGGACAAAATTCCCGTGGGGAACAGACCTAAATCCAGGTACACGAGAGTCCACTGAGCATAGATTTACAATTCAAATTGTAAAATGCATAAGGAATCCTCCACCATAAGTGGGTGTCCACAGGCCAGACAAACAGCAGGATGAAAGCCCAAGCACCGCAGTTGATGGGAAGGCTCTGTCATAAATCCAGTCCATTAAAAATGAATCCAAATGACTAAAATGATCTAGAACATAAAAGAAGAAGCAAAGACACGAGAAAAGAACGCAGTGTGATGACAGTCCCACGGGCAGATTTAAAAGGGGACCAAACAAAATGTACAGAATAAAACTGCAGTTACAGAAATTAAGGACTCAGTCGATGAAATAGCAGGTAAATTGCTGAAAGGAGAATTAATAATACAGAAACTACTCTTAAAGAAGCTTGGAGAAAAAGGGCCATGGAAAAGCGTGTCAAGATTAAAATGCCGTGAAAAATAGAATAGGTCCAACATATCTTTAATAGGAATTCCAGAAAGAGGGACCAGAGATAAAGGGTGGGAGGTCATCACTAACACAGAGGGCAGGGCCATCTGACAGGATACATTTGAAAAAGAAAGTCAGGCCTAAACATGTTAAAAACGACCTAAGAAAAGGACATTTCCCATGAAGGCAGGACCGTTAGACTGGCAACAGGATTCTCGGCAACAGCTGCAGAAGCCTGAGTGTTGTGAGGTGATAGATACCTTGAGTTGCCTGCCTCTGCCTGGATGTAAAGGGAAGGAAAGAAAAGCCTCCCTGGGAAGTTGTGATGAGCACCTGCATCCCACAGGGTTTGGGAACAGAGAGACTTATTGAGGCAGAGAGGACAGAGAAGAGCAGCCTAAGAATAAAGAACAGCCTCCAGAGGGTTCCCAGGGCGAAACATAATTGGGTAAAGAAATTGAAAGACAGGGCTAAGTTGGAGGCATGACAAAACATAGAGACATGGAATATGAGGATGAGCTTGTCGCTGTACATTCACGCAAATGACAATAGAAATAATACTGACCACCATAACGATATCCAAGGGCTTCCCTTATCTTCAGGTGTGTTTAAGTGTAGGACCACCCTAGGAGGCGGGGACTGTGGTCATCTTGGTTAACAGATGAGGCAACTGAAGCTTTAAAAAGGTGAAGCACTTGCTCCCAGTTACCAAAAGAGTCAAAGGGAGGGCCAGGATTTTAACTCAGGCCTTCTGGTGCCAGGGCCTCAGGGTAACAATCAAGATCTGACAGCGAAAACAGTTCCCTCCTGGTGCAGGTCCCCTAGGAAAGGAAATCAACAGCTTGGAGAGATGCTTCCACGGCCCGCAGTCCCGGGCTCACGTGGCCATGGATTCTCCACTCTAATTGGAGTTAATGACAAGCACGCAACTCCCCAGACAGACATGCAGACAAATATGAGGGCATGCAGATGAGTTTGAGTTGGGATTCATCTGCAGCAGAAATCAAAACGATGAAGACTCAATGTCATGATTCAGTAATTCTGATAAACAGAAAATAATTCAAAAGGACACTAATGGGATTGTATTAGGTCTTGGCAAGACAAAACTTAACTTGAGCCTAAATAAAGGGGGTTTTGTTAGGAAGAACAAAATAAGAAACTATTTCCACCTTTTAGGTGAAGTCTCTGTAAGTGGTGGTTATTCAGCATTATCCAAGGAAGAACAGATATCCTCATCATGCTCAACCAGCGAGTCTCCTAGATCAGCTCAGTGTTAGCAAGGATGGGAAAAGGAATGTGAACACCGAGTTTATCCTGAGAATAATATCACAGTGTTTGTCCAAGGATGGAATATCCATTAAGAAACTTTAGGATGTGAGTTGCCAAAACGTTACTTTATACCAGTGAAAATATTATCAGAAATTGCTCAATTACGGTTAACAATAAACAGTTGAATATTGGGATTTGGAGATTTAAACAATGCTGTATTTTAACAACTTAAGAATAAAATGTCATTTGTTTGAAATCTAAGGAAACAGCCAGAAAGTGAATAGAAAAAAAGAAATATGACAATCATGATAATCTTTATTATAAAGTAAAATATATTGCTTAGAAGGAAAATAATTAGGAATGGTGGCATGTAATGTAGAGCAATTCAGTTTCTGAGGACCCATCTCCTGTGGCTGTGACACAGCTGAGAGCTTGGTCCCCATCAGCATCCCCATAACCTCACCCCATCCCATTCCCCAACTCCATAACGTTACCCCATCCCAACCCCCATCTCCATAACCTCACCCCATCCCCACCCCCATCCCCATAACCTCACCCCATCCCCACCC
>NW_022437036.1:3606129-3629513 GCF_009761245.1 Sapajus apella
CCATAACCTCACCCCATCCCCATCCCCATCCCCATAACCTCATCCCATCCCTATCCCCATAATCTCAGCACTTCCACATCCCCATAAGCTTAACAATCCCCATAACTTCATAGAATCCCCATCTCCATAACCTCACCCCATCCCCACCCCCCAACTCCATAACGTTACCCCATCCCCACCCCCATCTCCATAACCTCACCCCATCCCCATCCCCATCCCCATAACCTCATCCCATCCCTATCCCCATAACCTCAGCACTTCCACATCCCCATAAGCTTAACAATCCCCATAACTTCATAGAATCCCCATCTCCATAACCTCATCCCATCCCTGTCCCCTTAACATTACCATATTTCATCCCATCTCATCCCCATAACCTCATTCCATCTCCACCCCCATAACCTCAGCACTTCCACATCTCCATAACTTTTACACATCCCCATAACTTCGTATCATCCCCATCCCCATAACCTCACCCCATTCCCATCCCTATGACCACAGTACATCCCTGACACCATAACTTCAACACATACTCATCCTCATAACTCATCCCATCCGCATTCCCATAACCTCAGCACATCCTAATGCCCATAACCCCATCTCATCCCCATACCATCCCCATAACCTCAGTGCATTACCATCCATTCTATGCCACTGCCCATTGGAAATTTTCACAGAATTACCATAGTTTTAATGTCAAAAGGCCATGTAATCCAAAAAGCGCTTTCCCATGTAGACTGGCAACATCCATAAGAACCAGCTTAGTTTTCTGTTTAACCTGGTTAAGTAAAGGGCCCTGTGAACACTCAGGTTTCACAGTGACATCAATGATTGATGGTGTTGTGTGTTTTATAGACAATGGTTTTGCAGTCAGAGAGCATCTAAGGAAAACAAGTTCACCTTGGTTTTTTCATCCACTAAGACTGGTGTCAGAAACTTATTTTTCTGTACAGGTTTGGGGCCATACAGTCTCTGTCACACACTTAGACTGTCATTGTATCACGAAACAGCCATACACAATATGTCAACAAATGGATGGGGCTAGGACACCAATCAATATTTATGGACACTGAAATGTGTATTTCACATATTTTTCACATATCACCAAATAGGATTTTTCTTTGATCTTTCTTGAACCATCAAAACATGTAAAAACTATTTCTTAGCTTGCAGATCATAGAAAAATCAACAGGGAGCTGAAGGAGGCTTGGGTCACAGCTTGCAGCCCTCTGAGTGAAGATACTATTCCTCATGGCCATGGGTCAGTTTGTCTCTATCAATGTGATGTTCCCTTGCGTGGGCACATAGCAGATGCTCAGTAAATATTTGTTGGGTGGAGGAATGAACAAAGGGAAAGTGAACAACTCACAGAGTTTTGTACATATCACATGAAGCAATGCGTGTAGAGGCAGAAGGAAGTCCATAAAATTGTTGCCCATCATTATTGATGGATTGATCTCATGTGGTTTGATGCTGATAGTATTCCGCCTCCGCCCCCCGCCCGACCATTGCTCTGTAAAACAACTCAATCTATATATGCATTTTTAGGTCTCAAATTTTCAACAGCAAATTTTGAAAGTGCTATTTTTTTTTTCTCTGACATCAAGTCAACAAGCATACTTTGAGGGCCTGCTATGGTCTGGGCATATTTCTTTATCACCTTTCAGCAGAAGGGGCGTGGATGTCGTCCAGCAGCCCTGAAAAGAGAGAGAGAGAGAGTAAATAAAGCCTCAATAATTTTCTGACCTATATTTGAATGTGGTTTAAGCCACTCATAAAATGGGCATTAGGGAGCTTATGCCTAAGTCACTGAGCAATATTCTAAGGTGTGTATGCATCCCTTCCTAACTTTTGATTTTCGACGACTGCAGAGGCTCCAGGGTAATTTGATACAGGAGGCAGGGAGATAAAACAGGGATGGGTCAAGAAGAGAGATAGAATGGGGGACTCAGAAGGCCATTATTGCTGCAACTAGGAAGGACATGCTGTATGCAATTTTTCTGTGCGTGAAATTCAACAGTTTATAAATGTCCCTGGAGCATTCCTATCATACAGATCGAAGTACAGCCAGCCCGATTCAAGAGCTGGAATCAATTTCCCTCTTTTCTATAGGACATTTTTCAATAGATGTTTGTTTTTAATAGAAGATGGGGGAATCAATCTTAGAAACGCTAAAGAAAAATTTGAGAGCTGCCAGCATAAATGGCACTGCAAAGTGTTCGATGGTAACACTTGTAGAAAAAAATCCAAGGAACATATTATTGGTAATAAAAAGTGATGTCATCCAGAAAAACAAATGGCTCTGTTTCCCCTTCTCAACTTAATAAAGATTTGGTAAGTTTCTCCCAAGTTTATCAGGTTGCACTAGGGTCCTAGTCTGGTCTTCTAAGTATCCGGCAATTTTAACCCCAATAGACATTTCAAGCAGGTGTAATCTGTGCCAATGTAGACCTAAGTGACTTCATAGCTAAAGTAGAAGGAAGTGCTTTGACTAAAGAGAGAAAACACTGTGAGACTAAAGAGAGTTATTTTGTGAGTGGAATGAGATATAAATATTAATTTATTTAAAATAAATGTATTTCATATATAATTTTCCTATTTTGCACCGTTGTCTGCTATTGCTGAGAATGTTGCATCATTTGACTCAAGAAAGGAAAGAATAAGCAAAGACAATCTGAAATCTCATGGGATACATATCTGTGGGAGCTGAAACAACCTTCCATTTTCCAACAGTGAATCCTGCAATTACTTGAACAGAGACAGCATACTGGGCAAGTGGCTTAGAAACAAGAGGTTGGCGAAAAAATAATAATAATAGAAAACACACTGGCAAAAAAATTGAAAGGGAAAAAAAAAGCATCACCACCAATCACAGCTGCAGGTTCTAAAATGCAATTGTAAAAATGATAACTTAGCATTCTCTTTTTCTCCTCTATCACTGAGCTTTATCTCAAACTTACACAGTTTACAAGTCAAAACAAGCTTTTGGCAACAGCCATGCCAACTCAATCATCTCTGAAAATCAAGCTGTGCTCCAGAGAGCAAGAAAGACTCTGGGGTCACATTCTTTTTGGCATATGGGCTTCTAAGGCACAGGAGAGAAGACACTATGCTTTACTTTTCTCTTCTTCTTCTTTATCTTGAATTTTCCCCCACGAGACACTAGAATGTAGCTGTCTTTTTGTCTTGATGTCTTCAGATACTGAGAGGTATCTTAGGTACAAATCATAATTGGATAGATTAGCGTTTTAGAACTACTACATATTTGATTTCTCTTGGGAATGAAACTTTAAAGTTTAAATGATGTTCTGAGTACCTGCCACACCCTTAACCACCTCCTGAATAGCATCTCGGTCACCCTTTATGCATGGTAAGTGTCATAAAACAGTGAGTTTTCCTATTCTCTCCCTCCCTCCCTCCTTTTCTCTCTCCTTTCTTCCTTTTCTTTCTTCCTTCTTTCCTCCCTCCCTCTCTCCTTCCTTCGCCCTCTCCTCCCCTCTCTTCCCCTCCCCTCTCCTCCCCTATCCTCCCCTCCCCTCTCCTCCCCTCTCCTCTCCTTTCCTTCCTCTCTGTTTCTTTTTAAATATCCTAGCCAGAACTCACTGGACTAGGGACTGAATGCTGAAACAAAGATGATCCCTATAATCTGGTCAGGAAGCCCTGAGTGGCCAGGTGCAAGAGGTCTGCCCAGTGGATGCCTCTCATGCTAGATAAAGGCTAAAAGGCCAATTTGACCCTCTCTGAAGAAGACAAAAGCTGGCTTAAGTATGCCAAAAATGCTGCTCAAATTGCCTCCTGTTTCCCACGTAACTGGATTCATATATTCAGAAAAATGGAAACTGAAGCCACCCACAAAATTTAAAAGAACAGCAATAAAAATGCAAACAAATGTGACAAAGTATGCTACACTTGTTTTACTAAATCTGTGTTACACGACACAGAACATGGAATGAAGCCACTACAGTGTTTTATTCCATTAAAATACACCAGTGTTGCTCGGCTTCTTTATGCAACTTGGCTATCTTGGGAAGTGGGATGTGGTTTCAATGGTGACCTTGTAATCTGAACAAGCCCAGGTCACTGCAAGCTACTCCCTAAATGGATTAATCGAACAGGACTCGGAAGTACCTGCCTTCACCTGTCATAAAGTTGCTTTTGTCCGTCTTACATAACTTCAGATTCTAAAGGGTATCAGATGAAACATCAACACTCTTTGCCGCAAATTGTGATGGAAAACCTAGTACTTTTAATCATGTTGTCAAAACCAAAATAAACCAATGTATCAAGTTTCTTCTTCACAATGTGGTTTAATTACACGAGAGTCATCCCTACCAGAAAAAATAATAGCTTGAAGAAGCACTTTCTTAATCACACCGAACCTGGTTAATAGTGTTTGCCTTGAGATAAAATGAATAATCACAAAGCTCATTAGAAGCCAACAGAGAAACAGCTAATAGGAAGGAATTCCCAGATGATGTGGAAGAGAAAGACAAATCTGTCACCAATATGTATAAGGTAAACATAATGGAGCCCATCGACATCCTGAAATGCCAAGGACCAGGGTTTTAGGGGTGAGCTGCCCCAAAGTCAAGGGCCAGGGTTTTGGGGTGAGCTGCCTCAAAGCCCTGGGAAATTCTTCCACTTCTCTCTATTCCTAAGAATAGTCAGAGATAACCCTTGTGTGGATCGTTCTTTTCATTTTCTCTTGGCCCAGCCACTGACCAAAGAGAAGAGTGAGTTAATAAATTCTCTTTCCAGCTCAACTATTTGTACACAGGATTTCTGATCATGAACTATAATTAAGTTTCAACTAAGATAATGTTGGTAAATTCATAAAAGGGCCTATCAGCAGCCAAGAAAAATGTGTTTTCAAAATATTTAAGGTTGAAATAATTATATGATATAAAGTTAAATAAAAAAGCAGGTTATAGCGACTGTCCCTCAAGGATGGTTTAAAAAAATGCATTTTTATCCCACTATTTTTTTGAAAACTACAGAGAACAAAAGTAAAACACGAAACAATAGCAAGGGGTTGGGGGGGAAGCTACGTCATCAATAAGAAAGGAAATGTACAAAACACAAATATGACGCCTGCTGAACACTTTGAAACCTGGATGGGAACAGGAGGGCAGTGAACAGTAACATACCTCCTCCAAGCCCCTAGATTTCCTGAGAGCAGTGAGTACAAACCGGAAGGCCTCCTCACTTAGACTGGCCAGAAAAGATTCAAGATGCCTGATAACATTTAAATTCCAGATAAACAGTACGTTTTTTGTTTGTTTGTTTTGTATAAGAATGTACCAACTATTGCATATGATATACTTATATGAAAAGTATTCATTGATTATTTGATATTTAGATTCAACTGGTCCCTGAACTTTATTACATTGTGTTTATGGCAAAGGAGGAAATTGAATTAATTACAGTAAAAATGGGCTCTGTCTTATAGTGTTTTCAGTTGTTTAGTTGACTGCCAACCTACATAAATAAGGACATTTCACTTAAAAATTTAGGCTGGGTGCTATGGCTCTCGCCTGTAATCCCAGAACTTCGAGAGGCTGAGATGGGCCGATCACTGCGGTCAAGAATTTGAAACCAGCCTGGCCAACATAGTGAAACTCCATCTCTGCTAAAAATACTAAAATTAGCTGGGCATGGTGCCATGCATCTGTAATCTCAGCTACTCAGGAGCCTGAGGCAGGAGAATCACTGAATCACTTGAATCAAGGAGGCGGAAGTTGCAGTGAGCCTAGATTGCACAACTGTCCTCTAGTCTGGGTGACAGAGCAAGATTCCACTTAAAACAAACAAATAAATAAATAACTTTAGATCTCTGGCTCCCTTTGAAAAATTTGAGGCTATGCCCACACTAGACTACAGCTTCCACATGACACGAGCAGGCTGGGGAGTTTTGACCGTGGTTTTGAATGTAATCTTCATGTTCAAGTTTATTTGCTTTTTGTTTTTAGTGTACGTGCCCCATTTAATTCGTTTGCATTACTGCTTAGCTCTTGGAAGTGTTGTTTGTTCTGTGTCTTTGTGTTTGGACGTCTCTCCTGTGGATCTGCAGGTGTGAGTCAGTAGCAGGAAGCTAAGAATGCCCCTTCAGCAACTTGGTGCCCCAGTAGAGAATCATCGAGGCTCCCCTGTTGTCCTCTGTGGTGCTGAACTTGAGCTTCCAGGCTAAGGAAATTGGCTCCTAACGTGGAAAAGGAAGTCAGTGTTACGAGAGCAGGCAGCTGTGACTTAAGAGCCTTCCTAAGAGGTGCATTGCGGTCTTGAAAGACAAAAACTCACGGATATCTCAAGGCAAAGAGGTGAAAACAAAGTGTAAGAATAGCCAAGACCTCCAAGACCAGCATGGCCTCTGGAGGCAGTTTCAGGTAACACAGCAGCCCCTACCATTTGATTTTTGCTGATTTCCCTGTTTTAAATTAAACAGCAAAATATTTCTTACATTAAAATAGCATGGCCTGGTGCAGTGGCTTACACCTGTAATCCAAGCATTTTGAGAGGCCGAGACAGGTGGATCACCTGAAGTCAGGAGTTCGAGACCAACCTGACCAACATGGTGAAACCCCTTCTCCGATAAAAATACAAAATTAGCCAGGAGTGGTGATGCATTCCTATAATCCCAGCTACTTGGGAGGCTGAGGCAGGAGAATGGTTTGAGCCCGGGAGGCAGAAGTTGCAGTGGACCAAGATTGCGCCACTGCACTCCAGCCTTGGCAACAGGGTAGGATCTGATTCAAAAAAAAAAAAAAATAGCATGGACAGATTCATTGTTTTTCTGTAGAAGGTAATTGATCTATTTCTCCTTTATCTGCACATATGCTAGAGAGAGATGCTGGAAGTGGGCATGATTAACTACTGTGGTGATGATTTTTAATATCTTCCTTTGAATTTTTCTGTATGACTTGAATTTTATAAGAGTTATCACTTTTACAAAAATATTAAAACCGTTATTCTTAAGTATAGAGAATCATCTAGAACTACTCCCAAACATATACAAGTATAGAAAAAAAGGGAGACTGGTTACCCCAAAATGTTAGTAATGGTCATCTCTGTGTGGTAACACTATAGATTGTTTTTATATTTGCATTTTTTGTGTTTTTCATACTGCCCACAATTAGTTTGTATGAATTTCACTTTTAAAACACAATAAATAATATATCTTAAAAGAAAGTGAAAAATTTCCACCCCAAAATCCCTGAATTTGGGACAAAGCGTGAGCTCCTTTGGTCTAAGTTAGACTGGTTGTAAATGTGGTAAAAAGGGAAAATGTCTTTTATTCTTTTTAATGATTATTCTGAAGTCTAATATGCCCAAGTCTCTCTCCTAAGAAACCATTTCCCCTTCTAATGGCTCTGTGTAGATCAATAAATCTGTCCTTTTCACAAAATTATTTCAGCTTTGTTCCCACCTACCCTAATTTTATTTGGAGAGACCAGAAAGCCACTGAAACTATCCTCCTTCTTGAAGCTAATGTATTCATTAGTTATAATTGCCTCCAAAATGTCCTCACCAATCTTAGTCTCCTAGTTACTTAATGGTTTTGATTGGATGTAGAACACTTTTATCTGGGTTAATTTACTATTCATAGTACAATGATGGAGTATTCATTTTGTTACCCAGATTACAGCTGTAAATGGAGTTATATATCATCCATGGGAAAGCTACATGGGAGTTTAGTGTTAAAATGCCTTTCAGTCATCTTAAAGTCGAAAACAGCATTCCTGACAAAACTTCGTCATTTTCTGCCCAAACTTGAAGTCCATTACCCTTATGTGAACCGCTGTGCAGTCAGTGCCTGGGCTGCCCTCCCCTGTGACCCTTTAAAGCAATCCTCCCAGATTTGAGGTTTATTGGGACCCCTGGGGAGAAATAATCTACCACAAGAATGCAAAGATGAGAGTCCTGGAATCCAAGGCATGCGGAAGTCATGAGGATGCCTGGGTTTGCCGGGACATAAGATGCTCTTAGAATTTCCCAGGACCCTGGCCCAAAACCTGACCTCCTGCCTACCAGGCTGTCTAGATTCTACCCAGATCTCCATTTAAAATCTAGTTCTTGCGTTCTTGCAGTCCTGACTGTTGCTATGTAAATCATATCTAAGGATTTAATACTGCTGGACCTAAGGCCGGTTCTGGCTATGTTAAAGTCGCACCTAAAGTTCACCTCCCCAAAAACCCCAGAAAACTTAGCCCTCCTGCCTTTACTCTAAAATCAGAATCCTCTACTTAAAATTCTTTCTGCAACAGTGGAGACAGGCAAGTTTCCATTCTGACCAGTGGAAAACTACTTTCCCTAATCTCCTCTGGAACTCTGAGTTCTGCCATCTGAAACAAGGGCACACAATTTCTACCCCCATTCCGCCCACTAATTATGGGAATGTCTGAAAACATGAATATTCCTCGCCTGAGCCTGGAATGTGTCTCCCATCGAGGTCTAGCCATCTGAGAATCATGGTCCAGGACAGAATTATCATCAGAAGTAAATCAAGGCCTGGCATCCAGGAGGAATCTGGAGGGGCTTCTATCGACTGCTCTCCAGTGGATCCATCTGCTACTGATTTCTGGGGTTTCCCTGGAAACAGCTGGTGACATGGTTGATATTGATAGGGAGACACAGGGTAATCGAGATGGCAACTGAAAGCTCGAACATCCACCAGAATGATCCAGGATCTCCAGCGTCTGCAAGAACCCACTGAGCTCTGGAAACCAGAAAAGGCTCCCCAGTGCAACTGGGGCAAAATTCCTTGCAGGACAAGATGACAATGGAACTGCGAATAGCCTTCTTTCTCTGATGGTGTATGCATCATGAAATAAGCTGCAAAGAGATGTCAGCCTTTTTTATCAGCGCATAGGAGCCTGCAGTCTTCAAGTATTTAAAGAATGAACTGGTACATAAGGATACATATACACAAAAATATATTATGGCATTGTTGCCTGGCCAGAAAAAATAAGAGAGAAACTGAAGATGAAGTGAAGGTCCATCAAGGGGGCAAAAGTTGCTAAACTATAAAATTTTCCCAGAAAAATTAGTATGCAACAATATTTTGAAAGTCTTCTCTATACTTGATTGACTTGGAGGGATTCGTAAATGAAATATGCTGTTAGAAGCTCAAAAAAAGATTAAGGAAAGTATTAATTAATACCTAGAAATACTATGTGTGTGTGATATATTGAAAGATTTGCATGAAAAAAACATATAGTCACCAAATGGTTGGCAGGGGGTTATATTGGGGTGTGGGGGGCTCAGGAGATTTTTGCTCTATTTTATTTTTATATGTTGTGCAATTTTTAAGCTAATGAGCATCAACTAGTTATGCAATCAGAGAGAAAAAATACTAAGTGTTGCAGGAATGAATAAAGCATGTTCGGCAACAATAGGAAAGAAATTAGGTTTTGCATCCTGCAGGCTGGGGACCGCAGGGTCCCTAGCCAGCCTCTGTGTAGGGAGAATCTTCCAGCTGGAGACATGGGACTAGAGGTCCCTCCTGGAAATGTTTAGTGAGTGCAGAACCATCATTTTTCTTTCTAACCCCTTCTCTGAGCTATCAGTCTTTCCAACAATGATCTGGGTATTTGGGGAGCCTAACAGAAATACAGTTTTCATTTTGTAAAGGAGAGAGCCAGATTCCCACTGGAATAGCAATCCAAAACACACAGAAACATCTGTTTGAATAATGAGCTGTTTGTAGGACATGTTCAGAAGGCAAGAGTCAGCTGCTGATCAGATATGGACATCGAAGACCCGGGCTCCGGTGGTGCAGACAGTGTGGGGTCTTGATCAGTGTCTGTGGAGGCTGCACACATCTCTCCAGGGCCCTCCAAGGTCCTGTGCACTCTTGGTGCTAAAATTAGCTCACCCAGGGTGAGAAAGACCGCTCCTTCTCGATTTTCAGGGAAACAGCCGCCATCAGTCCAGAATTGTCAACAGGCCCCCTCATCGGCCCTCCCACCTTCGGGGAGTAATTATTGCTCTGAAGATGCATCTTACTGGATGGTAACTGAGACAAATGTTCTGCTCTGTGCATTTTCCAATTTTAATTGAAGGAAAGTACCTAATTGTCTTGGAGCAGCAGTCATTATACACTGGCTTCAGGCTGGCCTTTTGCAAGAGGTGACTCCAGGGCTTTTTGGGCAGTCAATATGCTAACCAGTCATTACAGCCTGTGATTTCCAAGGGGAGCAGACAGCTCCAGACCCAGGATCAGCACCAGCCCTGGCTGCCGCTGGAGGGGAAGAAGGGTGCCTGTCACATTTTCCAAGAAGTCAATTGAACACAATATTGGTAACTAATGAATTGCAACATCTCCGTGACCCTCGATTCCAACAGTAAGGGTGAGGTGTGTCTGTGCGCTGTGAGCAGAGACGTCTGTGCATTAATTTTCTCTGTGGCTTTGATTGGTTTAAAGCAGATAGGGGAAGGGGAAGCATATGGTGAATGATACAGTCTATATACATGTCTGGGGCTCTAAGGTGGGGGTTGTGATATCATACGTGCACAAAATAATATGTGCATGCATACATTGATGATGCCTGCAAATGAAAGGTCAGGGCCTCCCACTGGGGCCAAAAACCACATTTGATGTTGGACAGCCTGGGGAACATGCCCACATTTTAAAATGCAAAGCCGCTGCAACAAGTGAAAAAACTCAAAATATCAGTATTACCTGAAATGATTACTATAGCAGAATCCATTAGCATAACAAGGGCGAAAATCAACAGCACTAACAAAATAAATCCAGAAACCAAGGTGATGGGCACCATGGCGGCTCCTGCATCCGCTTGAATGAGGAATCCACAAAAGTGAATGAAAAGGGGGGTAGTGGTGGTCAGAAGTGTCGCCAAGAGGGTGGAGAGCACGTGTGGGCGGCATCCCTCAGCTTTGCTGACTTGGTGATGTGCAGCTGTCTTTTCAAAGGGCATGCTGACCTTGGGATGGCGCTGAGATGAGAGGCTAAAAGCTGATTGTCGGAACTGCAGAGATGCTCCTGGGCTCAGCCGGTTAAGGTTTCTTGTCTCCACCCCAGCTTCAGAATATTTCCAAACCTGCGTCCATCCACACAGTCCTCTGCTCCCCTCCTTCCACCTCCGTCTCTGAACTCCAAGGCCCTCGCTGAGCTGGCCTGACCCTGGCATCTCCATCTTCTGCTCCTTTACTCTTTGCTACAGTCTCTCTAACCCAGCCCTGCAAGCGTGTTCACTGTCCCATCATAAGACCCCCGCCCCTGCCCTGTACTCCCTCCAGGAACCCTGCTGACTAGGCGGGACCCTACCCAGGAAGCTGTCCCTGGTGGACAGTGCAGGCCTTGATCTCCCTGAGTGCAGCTTAGAGCTCTGTGTCTCCTTGCCCATCCTCTTGCCTTGGCACCCAGCTGGGCCTCAGGGCAGCCGCCCTGGTGCTGTTCATTTCCTACTCTGGTAGTGATGCCTGAGTTCATCAAGCTCTAATGTTCAGTGCACACAACAGCACCTGCCAATGCCCCTTTCACAGATGAGACAGCTGAGACTCAGGAGAAAGAAGGGAGAGTCAGGAGCAGGCAGCCGTCTCAGAAGCATCCCTTTCAACCATTAAACAGTGCCACCGTACAACCTTTCCATGTCACATCTGTGTCCACTCGCTTCTCAGAATCAAAGGGCCAACACCTGGAGGGGAAGAGGATGCAACATCCCCTCTGTTGCATCCAGCATGTCCCTCTGCAAGCCCTGTGAGGGTCAGGCGTCCTCCACTACCCTTGGCCACTGTGATGGTGAATATTAAGTGTCAACTCGATTGGATTGAAGGATACAAAGTATTGTTCCTGGGTGTGTCTTTGAGGGTGTTGCCAAAGGAGATTAACCTTTGAATCAGTGGACTGGGAGAGGCAGACTCATCCTCAACGTGGGTGGGCACCGTCCAATCAGCTGTCAGCATGGTTAGAATAAAGCAGGCAGAGGAAGGTGGAGGAAACTGACTTGGAGTCTTCCGGCCTTCATCCTTCTCCTGTGCTGGGTGCTTCCTGCCCCCGACCATCAGACTCCACGTTCTTTAGCGTTTGGACTCTTGGGCTTACACGAGTGGTTTGCCAGGGGCTCTCAGGCCTTGGGCCACAGACTGATGGCTGCACTGTTGGTGCCCTACTTGTGAGGTTTTGGGACTCGGACGGAGCCACCACTGGCTTCCTTGCTGCCTAACTTACAGACGGCCTATCATGGGGCTTTACTTGTGATCCTGTGAGTCAATTCTCCTTCATAAAGTCCCTTTCATATATGCATCTATCATATTAGTTATGTTCCTCTAGAAAACCCTGACTAACACAGCTACCAACTGACCTCATGTGCCAGAGTCTTTTGTTGTCTCTTCATGTGACATGAAATTAGGTGACTGGACACAAACTACCTGAATCTGGAGGAGCTAAGTCCCCCAGGCCACTTCCTTCCCTTCCAGCCCCACTGCTTATAAGACTTAGGATGCTGAAGTTGCCAGTTCCAGAAGCCCTTCCCGCCCTCCTCAGACCTCAGGCTCCTCCACATACCCCGGGATGATGGTCGATATTGAGTGTCCACTTGATGGGATTGAAGGATGCCAAGTACTTTTCCTGGGTGTATCTGTGAGGGTGTTGCCAAAGGAGATTCACATTTGAGTCCGTGGACTGGGAGAGACGGACCCACTGTCAATGTGGGTGGGCACCATCTAATCAGCAGCTAGTGCAGCCAGGATAAAGTGGGCAGAAGAACGTGGAAGCACTAGACTGGCTGAGTCTTCCAGCCTCCATCTTTCTCCCTTGCTGGATGCTTGGATGCTTCCTACCATCAAACATTGGAATTCAAGTTCTTCAGCTTTTGCACCATTGGACTTACACCAGTGGTTTGCTAGGGGCTCTCGGGCCTTCAGTCTCAGATTGAAGGCTGCACTGTTGACTTCCCTCGTTTTGAGGTTTTGGGGATTGAACTGGTTTCCTCCTCCTGAGCTTGAAGATGGCCTGTTGTGGGATTTTACCTTGTGATCATGTGAGTCAGTTCTCCTTCATTAACTCCCCTTGATAGATACATCTATTCTGTTAGTCCTGTTCCCCTAGAACACCCTGACTAATACACCCATCGTCACTGTACCTGCTGTCCCGGGTTGTAAAACCACCCAGACCTTAGTGAGTTACCCTGTGGCCCCTATGTCTTGTTTGGGGGCAGCTCTTGCGTTCTGTATCTTCACCATCACCCTAGTGTCCAGCACAGCATTTGACTCTTAGAGGTGCCAGAAATGGGTTTTAACTCTCTTTTGATGCGGAACAGCCATGCAGAACAGGCGTCATCCTTGTCCAGTATGAGCTCTCCCAAGGGCAGCATGCTTACGGAGCAGCCACCCGTCAGAACCTGAACAGTTCAGCCCCCAGAGTCACTCCAGCTCTCACTCCCTTGAGTAGTCGGGGGCTCTGGGGCTTAGTTATGTGAGCATGACTTTCACAGCCAGACAGACCTCGGTGGGAATCTGGTCTCTTCCCCTTCTCCACCATGTATTCCACTTCTCAGATTCCCAGGGAAAACAGGGGTGTGAGGCCTCCTCTGAGCCTGTGCTTACTCTCCATCCAGCAGCACTGGTTAAGAGCGTCCCAGGCCCTGCCCTGTGTGGTTACCATGTAGCTAAGGAAGAACCAGCTAGCCCTGTCTCAGCCATCTGGATGTAGACCGCCCAGGGCAATCAGACACGTGACATCTTCATAAGCCTCATAATTAGTGCTTTGAAAGAAATAAGCAAGGTGTGGTGACAGAGAATTGCAAGGGAAGGCTGCTTGAGAGGACTTGGGCAGTGGAATTAAAGCCAAGACCTGAGACAGGTCAGTGGGGCCGGGTGGGGTCCCGCAAGGGCCGGGGAGAGTCCTTTAGCTGGGGGTGTCACACTTTGCGATGGCCCTCCCAAGATAAAGGCCAGGGAGACTCAACACCGGAAACTGGCAATAGGTCAGTGTGACGGCCAGGACCAGAACTGAGTGAAGGCCAGTGATGGGAGGAGGTGGGAGACGCCTGGCCTCCTCTTCAGGCTCCGCGGCCTACGGAGCTGCAGAGACAGACGGCAGGCCCTGTACTGATGTAATATTAGCTCTCCCTCTCCTTTCAAGCCATAAACCCTAAACACTTCCCTTCCTCAGCACGAGTTCTCAGCCACGGCCAGGCTTCCCTAACGAGCGTGTGCTGGCCTCAGTGACGCACTGCCAACCCTGCTTGTCAAGGGGAAGATGGAATCCATAATTGGCCCAGACTGGGGTCATTATGAGTGGTCATTATCTCATTCCAAGCCAGCCCCCACATGCAGATAGCTTGAAAGAGCTCCCGCTACATCCACTGGGCAGTCCACTGATTTAACAAGTCAGAGGCATGCCCGGGAGAGAGCTTCTCGTGGTAACCAGTTCGTCCAGAAGCCAAAATCGGGAGTCCAATTGTTTCAATAAAAATAGACACCAAGGCCAGGAAGTTTAAATATGGTGCCGTGTATGCCGCTCAGGCGATGGGTGCACCAACATCAACAGATCCCCCCTAAATAATTCGCTCATGTAACCAAATACCATCCATACCCCAATAACTTATGGGAAAAAAATAGACACAAAGGGCACTGGGAAAGCTTCCACCTATGATTGACTTCCACTTGGAAGGCGAGAGGCGGGCACCAGTTGGGTCCCACTGCCCCGTCTGAACTCTCAGCCCCAACCCCACCCCCAGCTGAATCTGCTGGATCTCCCATAACCCACGGGAGTTCCTACTCCCACTGGGGAAATCAGTCTGCCTCTGTGTTTATTGTGACCACTCCCATTTTTACAGAAAAGGAAGACAATCATATGACCAAAAAACCTGTTTCCTCGAATTATGAAAACATATCTCTATTTTTCCACATTAAATGAATTCCCGAAACAAAGAACATTAGGCTTGTCACATTGGAATCACCCACATTGTCTCTGTCAGGGCTGCTTTTATTTAGTCATTCAACACACACTTATTGAACTAAGTGCCCAATCCTAGCCAAGCAATGATTCTGGTTCTGGAAAATGGCAGAGAAGAAAAAATACAAAAGTCCTTCCCTCCTAACCCTTGGATTCTGGTGATGGAAGGCAGATAATAAACGAACGTACAAGTAAACAAATGCATGAATGCATCCCTAGCACATCCTGTGATCCATGCGTGTCTCGGGGTGAATATGTTGTGGATGATGAGTAGACAAGCTGGGTGCCACAATTTTAAAGGCATTGCTCAGAACGAGCCTCCTGGAGAGGCAGTCTCCCTCGGGGGAAGGCAGGAAGGAGGCGGGCAGTTAGCTATGCAAACTTTTCTGAAGAGCACTCGGGAAAAGGGCAGAGGGAGCTGCACATGTCCTGGGTCAGAGCTGGCTTGGCACATTCAGCAGAGAGCAGGACGGGCAGGCGCTGTGGCCCTGTGGCTGAGGGAAGGAGGTAAGGTCGGAGCCTCGTCAGCCACTGAGCAGACACTGACTTCCAGTCAGATGGACGGGAAGCCACTAAGCTTCTATCAAACAGAAGCAAGGCTACAGGCT
Source organism: Sapajus apella (assembly GCF_009761245.1). Classification (NCBI taxonomy): domain Eukaryota; kingdom Metazoa; phylum Chordata; class Mammalia; order Primates; family Cebidae; genus Sapajus; species Sapajus apella. Next base: position 3,621,655 of record NW_022437036.1, read on the forward strand.
CACTGCGTTAGACATTCCTGCAGGAGAAGCAGCCCAGAAGCAGGAGGCCCAGTTGGGAGCCCCATGCGGTCCTTCGGATGACTGCATGGTGGCTCGGTCCCTGGTGACAGAGGCAGAGGTGGTGGAAATGCCCCTGGCTAGAAGGTAGAGCTGGCGGGACTTCCCCTAACAGAGCTTGGAAGAAAAGACACTGAGAGTTTTGATCTGAACACCAAGAAGAAAGGCAATGCTGGCAGTGCTGGTCGGGGACGAGGACGGAGGTGCCCGTTAGGGCAAAGCCCGTTATCCTCCCAATGCAGCGGCCAAGAGGCAGCCAGAAATGCACCTTGGGAGATCACGGAGGAGGTCCCTGGAATGAAACAGGAACATGACGCAGGCAAGGTCATCTAGCAGGGGTACCTGGGAGAGAAAAGAGGCCCAAGGACCACCCCTCACATGCTCCTGGGAGCTGGAGGAAGAGCAAAGGCAGAATGTTCCAGAAACCCAATGAGAAAAAACTTCAGGGAGGTGATAGGTGAACCCCATCTCCTGCTGCAAGCACACGAGAAGATGAGGATGCCTTGATTCCTGGATGTGGGAATGTGGAAATCTGCGCTGTCTCCGGACAGAGCAGAGAGGATGCAGGGCTTGCCGGCGGAGCCCTGGCCGGGGCAGAAGCAGCAGTGCTGGCCGGCCTCCAGCTCTAGCGCTCCCCGGATGGCTGCGCATTTCTCAGGGGACGCCTTTCTGTAGATCCTCGGCGTAAAGCAGCTAAAGATGTATTTGCCAGTGTGTTGCCTAAGACTGAAAAGTGCAACCCACCCACTTCAGAGGGGGTGGCCATGAAAGGCAGGAGGGTGGATGAGGTGCCCCAGGGAGAAGGCTACTCTGCTGCTGTCCCCATAACTGGCATTGTCCCCATGCCTGGCCCCCAGTTCCCAGCTCCCACCAAGGCTCCGCCTTACCCAAGCATATTTTCTCATCGAGTTCTTATGTCCTTCATTCCTGAAATCTCTCTTTAGAATCTAATCCATAGACCTCTGTATCCTCACAAATCCTGCCCCTTTCCTCCTCTCTTCAACCCTCCCTCAGGTGAAATGTTCCTCCCCAGCCCCAAGTTCCCCACCTATGCTAACTCTATGGATAAAGGTTGCTCCATCTTCATCACCTTCAGTGAAAAGGGAGAGAGGAGGGGAGGGATGGGGAGTGGGAGGGAGAGAGGGGAGGAGGAGGGGGAGAGAGATGGGGAGGAGCCCAGATTGGGTGAAGCAGCGTTGACAGAAGAGCCACCTTGACCCTTCCTGCTCGTTCCTGCCCACTCCCAGGCCTCGTCCTCTCCTGCCCCCAGCTCCCAAGGGATTCGGCTCTGCTCTCTGGAACTGGGTCCTCTGACAGTTCTCTGAATGCTTCTCCTCCCCTTTTTGCTTAAACTACTTGGACTGGGTCCTCTCTTATGTCCAAAGAAATCCTAAGATGGTGAATGCAAGGTGGTGAGGCGTGGGCTCAAGGGATCCTTGGGCTCGGAGCTCCCCTTCCTCATCACTTGTCCAGCACCCAGCAGACCCCACCTGGGGTTTTAATCCAGCCCTCCAAGCTATCGCCTTGCCCCCTTAGCTCAACACATGAAACCCCTCTTCAGGACAGGAACAAAGACACAGAGGTTATTTCTCCTCATTGTACAGCCACCATGGGTAGGGCCGGGGCTGAGGCTGTCCATGCTTTAGGACCTTGGGGAGACACCCGCTCCAGGACGGTGTCCGGCCAGGAAATGCTGAGAGTCAGCAGCTCTGCGGTCCTGTGCGGGTCCCTTAACCTCTCTGATCAGCAGTTTTCTCTCCTGTTAAATTGGGAAGGCAGCCGCCTTCGTATTGGTGACTGTGAGGGTTTCGTGAGTTTTATGATGCCCTAGCATGAAGGGGGCTTACAATGATGGGTAGTTATCCCCGTCTTTTTTTTCCTAATCTACTGTTCTATTGAACTCAGTCTGGGAAAACACGTGCCAGGCACTTTGCACCATCCCATCCTACTTCACCCTCATTCCAGTGCTGGCAGGCAGCTCACAATCCCCATTATAAAGGAGGAAAAACTGAGGTGGCTCATTGGTCCTTTTGTGGAACCCAGTGTCTGTCTTGGCCAGGATGCAAATGACTGCCTTTTCTAAGAACCCTATCCCACCGAGATTGGCCCTGGTGGGGTGGCCCCGGTACACAGTGGCCAGAGATTGCACTTAGCATCCATGACCTCAGATAACATCATGCGCCCAAATTCAGATACGTGCAGAACATGCTCCCCTGAATGTAAAGTCACTCAAACCAGGCATTTCCCTTACGAAATCAAGAGCAGGTCTTTATTTTTATCAGTAACTCATGCTTGTGACCTTAAGCCAATGCACAATACTTGATTAGCTAACTGATGAGGAAATGAACCATAGTAACGTTTGACCTTTACGGAGCATCCGATACCATATGAAAAATACTCAGTGGAGGAAAAGAAAGCCATGCTGGCCCCCACTTCATTACTTTGTATGCCTTTTGCCATCTCCTTCAGTTTGGGCTCAAAACAAAATACTTTCTCTTGTCCGGAAATCATCCTAGAATCATCCAAATCGGACACGATTGGGCTAGGGTCACTCGTCGGACAGGGCCATTTGGACCTCCCATGGGGATGGAGGGCAGGACAGTCCCATGTGAGTGGGGTGGGCTCCAGAGGCAGCTGCCCCATGTCCACACCGACTGCTGCAGAACGCATCTGAGTGCGCCACGGGGCAGCTCTGAGCTCCTCGTCCGTAAACGGAGGTGGTGCTGCTCCTGCCAAGCACCTTCATTTAGTGAATGAAATGAGACAAGGCCGAATGGGCTCACAGGACACATCAAGCGCATATGGGCTCCTCTATGCTCAGTCCCCAAAGCCCAGAGCAGGGCCAGAAGCTGTGGCCAGTGCCCTGTCTCTCAAACTGTCATGTACACACGAAGCACCTGGGGACCTGAGTAACACATACATTTCCAGTCATCAGGTCTGGGGCTCTACCAGAGACTGATTTCTGAGGGGCTCCCAGGTGACCCAGGAGCTGTCCCTCTGGCCATGCTTTGGATAGCAGGGACGTGCACAGCCCAAATCCACTTTTTCCAGCCTGCAAAAGTGAGCTACTTCATGCCTGGGCCAGCAGTGAGGAATGCTTGACTCAATCCTGGACCACCTCCTTTTCCTCTAGAGCTCCTCGAGTCGTGAGACCCTCAGGCAGAGGCAGCCGCAAGTCGCTGATCAGCCCCTGCTCCGCTGCAGGCAGGGGCTCTTGCTGGGTTCGCTGCTGCACCTGCCACTGTGGTGGAGGTGCGGGGGACAGCTCCCTCGTGGCTGTTTCTTAGTTTTGTTTTTCCTTCTACCTCCCGTGCATCTTATTCACAATTCATCAATCTCTCATCCATCCATCACCAGCATTGCTCTTCAGAAGGTTCTTGTTGGCAAAGCAGTTGAGCAGATGTTGTTGTTCACCAGGACACCAGTGCTCTGTGTCCTCAAACCATTCTCCTGCCCTGACTCTCATCCCTGCCTGTAGGTCATTTCCTCCTGAATTCAGAGAAACAGCAACAGTGATTGGAGGCATGGCTTTGCACCACCGCTCTGGCTCAACTCCCAGGTGTGCCATGAGGAATGGGGCAACAAGCAACTTGTAAACTCTCCGGAATGCCTCCCTGCTGTGGACACTGTCCCCGCAGCATTCACAGGTCCAGTTCATGCACTTTCTGTCCTCCGTGAGTCTCCGGGACTGCAGACCCTCAGGCTCCCTCCCACCCCACCATCACAGCAGGGAATGCGGAGGGCACCTGGGCCCTGTGTGTGCCCCTGCAGTGACACGTGGGAGCTGGAAGATGTACATGGGGGCTGCTGCCTGGAATCGCCTCCTAAGAAAATTACTTGGATCCATCCCAGTAGTTCCAAGATCTGCATCTGGGGGAATCCAATACTTACCCTTCAGGGCTCATGTCAGAGCTGGAGCTGGAGAAAGTGTGCATCCCTGCATCTCGGGTCTCCTCCATGGGGCGTGGTTTTTAGACCGTGGTCCTTAGAGAAATGCGGTTGGGATGCTGGTCTACATTGTCTTCCGAATTTACTGGGGGCTGCCCTATGGGCCAGCAGTCACCATGTCCCACACCAGCTGAAACTCCTGACGTGCAGGCGGAAGAAGACCATGAGCAGGAATTCCCTAATTTCTGCACAGAGGACAGACTGCCCAAACCAATAAATCCATTTGCCTCTCCAAGGCATTGTCACATACTCCAGGCCAGCCGTGGGTTGCAGAGGAAATGTATTAAGTCCACATTCACAGGGCATGAAAGGAATATTGAGATGTTACAGCAATCAATGTTTCATAAATAATAGACATGTGTAGCCACATTACATATTCAAAGCAGCAGTCAAGTGGTCGGGGAAAATGATCATTTATTCTGTTGAATTTCTGCAGAATGAATTCTGGGATAGATCAAACAAACAAGTTATAAAATAGGAATTATAGATAATGAATGCCTGCTTGCTGCAAAGGAGTTTGACTTACTTCACACATAATTAAAGCAGGTGAGGTCGGGGTTGAGCTTTGGGTGATTTTAGGAGAAGTCCCTGTATTCTGTTCATGGAACAAGAGTAACTCTTTGCTTATTTTGTAAAGATCTGTGATCGAAATGACAGATTCAAAGTATTTCATTACTATGTTGTGGTGAGTCAACATCAGTAATTCAGCCAGCAGAACAGTGGTCAGCATCTTCACGTTCTGGTCACCTGAGGTGGAAGTTACTTGTCCCCTCTACAACCTTCTTGAGAATCCTCTGTTGCCTTGGTTATCTTGGGCTATGACATCAATTTGTGAGTACAGGGCTGTCCCATGTTCTAAGGTGGCTGTTTTCTCAAGGAGGCTATAGAGCTTGGCCATCTTTAGAACGGTGTGTATCTATCTCGTTAGGAGGCAGAGGCAGGTGGGGAGGCCAGAGGGCTAGGGCAGTTCTGCGAGCATGCACTGTCCTCACCTGCTAGGTAAATTCAACCCTGCAGGCTCTTTCACTTTACCGATGTGAGCAGATGGTGGGTCTAGAGCTGGGGGAAAGAAAGAGGAGTGACGTTGAAAGGATCTGAAGTGTCATTTAGATGGAGGGAGAGAAGCTCAGGGAGTTATCCCGCAGCGCAGTGATGATGGGGAATAACAGTGTATTGGATACTTGCCGAGAGAGTAGGTAAGTGTTCTCACTAGACACCCACACACAAGGTATGTATGTAAGGTAATGCATATGTTAATTACCTTGGTTTGGTCATCCCACAATGTTATAAATAGATAGAAATACTTTGTCCACTATCAATACATACAACTGTATTTGTCTAAATAAATAAGTACAGTAATGGCGAAAAGTCCAGGCTTGTCTGACATTCAGAGAGATCTGGGTTCAAATCTTGAGCCTACAATATTCAAGTTGTGTGACCTTGGACATAACCTCTCTGACCTTTCATGTTTTCCCTTGGGATACGGAGACACTGATGCCTGCTGCATAGCACTGATGAGAGGAAGAAGGAAGATGATGAAGGAAAGTGCTTACACTTTGCTGATGGGAGTGGGGGGACTTACTAAAAGACGGCTACTCTTGCAATTCTAATAATCATCAAACTAGATCTCTTCCAACGTATCAGATGCTTCCTGGGTATGTTGTACCCTGCTGACCTTAGAAAATGTACATATAATTTCAGATTGCTTGTGACATCGAAGACACCACTGTGCACAGCACAGGAGCATCACACCATCTTCCAAAGTCATGCTTGGATCTGGCCAAGGCAGCCACCTGGAAGGCAAACCTCCACTCCACCACTTCTCCCCAACCCGGCCGTGCTGGGTCAGGCCCTGTGCTGAGCCCGCAAGGCAGCTGCTATGGTAGCCCCTGAGAGCATGGCAGGAGCACCTGGGTGCAAGGCCAGGGGCTGCCCCTTAGGCCAGGACCCTCTCTGGCATGTTTCCTCACCCATTCAGTAGGGAAAGCTCAGGGGCCCTCATCGCAGGGCTGTCTGAAGCATAACCAGGTTCTGGGATGCATGTGGAGGGCTTTGCACTGCGTCCATAAAAGCTCTCAATCACCCAATAAGCAGCGCTGTTGTTGTTGTTTTGAAAGACCTTAAAGTTGCTCTGAAACCTTTCAGAAATGCTGGCAAAGCAGCAAGCCCCTAAGCCTCTGAAATTCTTTTTCTACATTCGTCAGCTTGGAGGAGCTGCAACATGGAGTGATGGAAAGGGAGTGTTGGCGCAGCACCCTTTCTCCTGGGCAGGACGGGGAGAATGCCCAGGTTTCCCAGCCAGCCTTCATAGCCTGGGATAGCTGGGGAGGATGGGGAGAATGCCCGCGATGCCCAGCTGGCCCTCAGCCTGGGATGCTCCCTCTGGAAAAGATGCAATCACGGGCCTCAGATGCCGAGAACAGCTGACTGTAGCCTCCTTTGAATAACTTTGGTCTCAACTCCAATGTGAGTCATAAGAGGATGTTCTAAAGCTCTTGGATCCAGGGGATCTGCTCATCTACAAACAATGAAACCCCAATCTTAAAATGCCCGAAACACCAGGGCAGTGATCTGCCTAGTCCTCCTGGAAGTCCAGCAGGTGGGCACATTTCACATCTGACATCATCTGCCCCTGCTGGCTGCACCTCCCACAGGGCTCCACGTGTGGCCTCCACCTGCAAGACACGTGGCCACAGCCTCTCCGTGCCTGGACACGCAACACAGTCAAAAGCAGAGAGTGAATGTGGCCTCCCTGTGCCAAAGCTCAGGAGGCATCTTATCAGATGAACTTCCACTGCTAACCTTTCCTTATCACGGTCTGACCTGCAGAGATCTTCTTTACATTGTCTAAACCAAGGCCACAACCAGGACTAGCATGGCCAGCTTCCCCAGTGGCACAGGGACCTCGCGGCTGAGGACTGAACACACTAAGGAGCTGTGTCAGAAGAGAGAGCAGGGGAAGTGGATGCTGGAAGGCAGCCAGCAGAGCCTGGCCAGCTCCCTCCACATTCTCATGATGAATTTTGCGTTTGGATTGCAGGTGGTTCAAAGCAAGTGGCTGCTTTCTTCAACTAAGTCATTTTAAATTAAGTCCACAAAGTGAATATCAATGTTTTATTTCATTGTGACAGGCTGTCAGTAAACTTAAGGAGTAAATTTGATGGTGGATTTTTTGTTGTTCTTATATATTTTTTGGCAACCCTTCACAGACGCATAAAAAATTCCCTTTGTACTGGCCCCGTAAGAGCCTTTTTCCAAGAGAAACCTAGAGACACACAGGATTTTCAGCCCTAGCAAAAACAGCTCTTGCATCCTCACTGCACATCAAAGAGAGACAGCCTGGTTCTCATGGCCAGGATGGTCAGTCACAATGTTACAAAAAGTAATGATTAAGTACTACACAGTGGATGGAGGCACTGGAAATTCATCAGCCAACAAACAAAACACTTTTAATTACCAGACTCTCCTCTGTGCTGCCTAAACAGGAGTCAGAGTCCCAGACAGCTGTGGTTTGTGGGGAGGGACAGGCAGAGACGGGCAGGGTTTAAGGATCACAGTGACTCATGCCTATACACTCAGCAGTTTGAGAGGCTGAGATGGGAGGACTGCTTAAGCTCAGGAGTTTCAGGTCAGCCTGGGCAACACAGGGAAACCTCTGTCTCTATTAAAAAAAAAAATTAGCCAGGCCTAGTAGCATATGCCTCTAGTCCCAGCTACTCCAGAGGCTGGGGTGGGAAGGTTGTTTGAGCCCAGGAGGTTGAGGCTACAGTGAGATGTTGTGGGGTCACTGCACTCCAGTCAGGGAGACAGAGTTATATCCCATCTCAAAAAAAAAAAAAAAAAAAAAAAAAAAA
>NW_022437036.1:3629613-3665711 GCF_009761245.1 Sapajus apella
AAAAAAAAAAAAAAAAAAAAAAAAAAAAAAAAAAAAAAGATGTTTTACAGAGGTTCTCCACCTTCTTTTAAAGCAACAGACACTTCAGAAGTTGTTCAGAGAGCCAATTCAGGGAGGAGACACAGGAAACACCCAGCCCAGGTACACTTTAAGAGAGAGGCTCCCCACTGACACTTAGGTGGCACTTTGTAAGTGCGAGGCCAGGCTGTGTGACCTGATTCCATGTCCCGCAAGGCTGGGTGCTGACTCATCCCTGCCATGGAGCTATACCTTGAAGGGATGCCACCAGAAATCTGGCCACGTTTGTAAAGGAGATACCACTTGGTTTGGGTTGCAACCCACAGAATGGGCTGCAGAGCCAGCGCCCTCAAAACCAGTCTCTCAGAGCCCCAAGCTACCTCAATTCCCAGCACCCCTCCCCTCTGCTCCCACTCAGCACCTCAGTGGCCTCTGCCACGTCAACTGTCCATGGCTTCTTGAAATGTTCTCTGTCCTCGGCTTCTACACCCTGGTATCCATCTTGGTGCCTGCGTGAACAGACATAGCTGGACAGGATCTTGTTCATGCCCCAGGATCGGCTCAATGCCAGGCTCCAGGATTCCATCCCTGCCTCTCTAATCAGAGGGCCTCTCCCCTGTCTCTGCTCAGCCATGTCCTCATCCTAAGGTGACACCAGCCCCCTTACCTTTCATTGTTTGCACGTCTGCTCTCCCACCGATCACAGCACCCTTGAAGGTGTGAGCTGAGTCTGTTTCTAGCAGGTCCAGTGTGCTGGGGTAGAGTTAACCCATATGTGTTTGTTCATTCTCCATTTGCTTTTTTCTCCATATCTAATCATCTAACACCTTGTTTTCAAAATGTGTTTTCAGCCTAAGCCTTTTCTTCTGTTAGTTCTGCCTTGCCCTCTCCCACCTCCCCGTGTGAACTTGGATTTGCTTTTATGTTGCAGTGAGGTATAAATGAATCCATTTTATAGATTAAATTCCAGCTAATTTGACTTCTGGGTCAGTTTCAGCCATTCAGGGTGTTAACATGCCCTCCTGCAAAACAGTGTTGGTTTGTGCAAATCATAAAATGGACTTTCACTGGAAGAGGCCTGGGAGAAAAAGAGAGAGGCATTCAAAGTTTCCAGAAATCACACAGCCTCTGGTGTGGTCTCTCCTTGTTCACCCCCCATCCTCCCCATTACCACTGAGAACTGAAAGTCCATAAAAGGTGTGAGGCACGGAGAACATGCAGTTTTGTTACTTCCTGGAAAAGCATCTTCTTAGGTGTTCCATGGGCTGGTTTGTGACACTAAGGAAGTTGTTCGCATTTCAGTTTGTGGGTAGATGAATTTATTCCACGTCACACAAATGAGAAAGAAAGTGTTGTTAAGGGCTTTTTCTCCCTAAAACTGTGGGATCACTTGGCCCCCAGAACTCTGCAGGGGCTCCTAGGGTGCCTCCCTCAGGACTTTCGGACAAGGAGAGAGAGCTTAGGGCTCTCCTGGGCTTAGGTGCTCAGGGGTTTTGGTGTGGACCCAACTCATGGTCAATAATCTGATTCTATGATATCATGCTAATTAAATGGAAGTGCAAATGTCTACCTGGGCCAGAAATAACAAGGCTCAACAATTTGCATCTTTGTGGTCATGAGAAAAGGGCAACAGCCTACAGTGATCTCAGCGTCCTATTTCTTCATCTAGTCACTCTCCCGCTGCACTGAGGCATGCCACTTTCCTCGCCCACGGTCTCTGGGGTGGGGCAATGTGAAACAGAGGGCTCTGGGGGGGACCCAACTGCCAGTCCCTATTTTTGCGCCTCTGTGAAGCGCCTCACCACCAGCAGCACATGAACAAGTAGACCTCCTTTACTATTCTCAGATGGGCAAGTGTTACCTGCGAGGCAGAGGCCCCGCCATGTCGGCATGTCAGCACTACCTTGCCCCCTGTAGCCAGGAGATGTGTTGCAATGGACCTTCCTGATTTCAGGACTGCAATCTGAGACCATGCTTTACATCCATAGCCATTGTCATTTTCAGAGAAACAGATATTATTATCCTGGCAAAAGGTTCGTAGTCACAGTTGGATGTAAATTTCCCCCAAACGTCCATATCCTTTGAATGATGGCACCATGAATGTTGACTTAAAAAAAAAAAGGTTCCAAATGGAATGCTCCCAGATTAAAATATAGTATCTATCTTTATTCACATGATAGTTTATCTCAAATAAAATCTCCAAGCTACATTTTAGGAAGCAGATTCAGTGGCAGGCCACAAAATTTATCTCTGGAGAGAAAGACATGAAAATAAATATAAAAGTCGTTGCCATCAGCACAAAAGAGGGAGGGAATTTATAGAACTGCTGCTTTCCTCAGATTTGAAATCTGCGCTCCTCCAGGCATCCCGAATGGCTTTTACCAGGAGACTGTGTTTGACGAAAAGAAAAATGGACCCCAGTTAGCCCTCCCTGCCTATCTGCTATGCTCACGTGTGCCAACAGCTTAGCCCTCACATCATAACCTGTTAAGTAATGCAGGAACAGTTAGGGAATTGAAGCATACAAAACCTGGAAGAAAAATCACAGCAACACATTCAGCCATGGCAGAAAGCAGCGGCGGTCACTGTTGAGTATTTGCTGTGTGCCTGGCTGTGTGTAAAATACTATCCTCATTTCTCAGAGAAGGAAGCTGAGACACAGAGAGGCTGAGAAACTTGGCTAAGGTCACACAGCTCATGGAAAACTCAGGATGCAGATGCAGGGCCTGGGTGCAGGGCCACAGCTGTTATCCCTCTGCCTGTATGCCCAGCGGCTCTGCAACTGGTCGATAACACCCCCCCTCCCCCCTCACACACGACAGCAGTTTGCATCTGCAAGACCCAGGTCTGGGGTCATCTCACCTTCTGAAGTCTTTAATCTCTCCCCAAATCATCTTTTACATGTTCTATAACTTCTAAGACAGAGGGAGCACTGCACTCATCTGTAAAGAATCTGATGAAAAAATAAGGATTATTTTCCCCCCAAAAGTGCCCATACCAGCTGGCCTTGCAATCCCATCTGCAGAACTACACAAACTCCCTAAAGCTAGTCCCTGAGCCACCAGCTAAGAGCTACCATAAAGACCCCCTTTTGAGATCTTGCTCATAAAGATACTAAGCATTGGTTGGTTTGATTTAGCTTGCTTTGTGCTAATTAATCTCAAGTTACTCAGATCTACCATAGAGAAATTCTATTGATTGCTACTAGATTTGCTTTGTTTACAACTCGATTCATGTTCTAAACTGAATCAGGTTCTGCAGAAAAAAAAACAAAACAAAAGCAAACAAACAAACAAGAAAACCATCAAATGCATCTCCTCAAGGAGAAAAATATCATTATTATAGCTTTAAGATTCCACCTACAATTTTTACCCCCCAGGAGCTTACTCTACTCAAGAAGGGGGCATTAACTAATTGGTTAATTGCCATGCTGATGAAGGAGGCTGGAATCCATGCAGCCAATAAAAGGCTTTATCTTGGCCGAATTTCTCCCGTATCCACATTGGAGGCAGGATCCCTGCCACCTGCCGATCTCTTAGAATCTGAAGGAATTAGGTGCTTAATTCATCTCTTGATCTGTTGCTTAAATTCCCATCTGGAGAAATCGCCCTCCTGGCTGTATTACATCCAAATTAAATGTATTTGCTTATAAGCCCAGAAGATGAGAGCAATCTCAGTGCCATCCGCATTACAAAGGGAATAAGATATGACTCGGGGTCTCTGCAGTTGTAGGAATGGGTCTGCAAGGACTAAATCACCTCTAATACACTACTAATAATTTAAGGAACACATTTCTGTTTGGCTTTTGTCCTAGCAGCTGATTTTTTTCCTCTCTTTTCAATCTATTTTTCTTCATCATGGTGTGATCACTGCCTCTGTGCTAAATTTGTAGTGAGATGCTGCAGACTTGTGGCCTGTACCCGAATGGATGGGGAGGAAGAGGGAAGGAGGCTGCTGGCTTTTCTTGCTCACAGCCTGGAGAGCAGAGATGGAGCTGTGCACCTCCGGGGCAGGCCTCCAGCAGCTGGGGAAAAGCTTCCGAGGATAGCTGCCCAAATTCGGCTCTACCTGTCCTATTGTCAAAGCAAGAGTGAACGGCAGCTGGGTCTCAGCCTTTCATCTCTCCGGTGCGGGTCCACAGAGCTACTTCAAAAGGCTGTGAGTGGAAGGGAGGCCTGTGAGTCCAGGGAAGCTTTAAAATATTTTAGACTTTGAATTGTGTATTTTCACTTCTACATTGTGACTCAGTAACTCCCCACCCTTTTCCACAAATGCCACCAATCCAGCCATTCCTTTCTCAAGGGGGACTATGTGCTTTGCAGGATTTGGGAAAGGTTCCCTGTCCCAAAATCATCACCCTATCCTGGTAAGCTTCATAACTAGTGTGCCCTTGGGGCTTATCCTAGTGGGAGACTTTGAGAAGGACGTCAGTGTCTTCAAGGGGAAGCAGGTGGAAACACTGTGAGATAGATATCTCCCCAGTCAGGCCTGGCTGGGCAGGGGGAGGCAGAAATGGAAAATAGAATGAGTATTCCTGGGATCCTGAAGTGTGGGAGTCTGTAGCGCCAGCACCAAGGAGGCACTGAGCTCAGGGCAGAGACAGGAGAACAGCAACACATATTATTGATCATGTGACTTTGAAAATTATTTTAGAAGTGACTATTGTTATTATTATTATTAGCACTTAAGGACAAATTTACCCAGCAACTTTTAGCAGATACTTACTGAACACCACAATGTACTGAGCAATGAACAGAATGAACAAGAATCCCTGCCTTTATGGAGCATACAATTTCACAGAGATAAATAATAACAGCCACCATGTGGCACTGGGGACATGCCAGCTACTGTGCTAAGCACTTTTTACATATTAACTCATGAATCCTCCAAATAGCACTAGGAGCTAGACTTTGCTGTTATCCTTGCTTTGCAAATGAGGAGCCAACTGAGAAGTGTGAGGTTAAGTCTCTTGCCCCAAATCGCCCAAGTGGTGACCTCGGGGGCTGGACCCAGGCCTCGTGGCTGTGCTATGCCGTAACATTTCCTGATGTCACAGTTGGCCAAATTTGCAAATGTGGATATCATATACAGAACCTTAAAACCTACTGGGATGTGGTATAATTGGAAATCACATGAGGGAAGTGGAGAGGGAGGGTCTATGTAGGGCAGATAAAGAGCTTCAGAGTGGCAGTAACGATCTGGCTGTTCCTATAAAATATGACCCAGGCAAGGATTTACACCTCTGATCTCCAGTTTCCATGTATGTTCTTTACAAAGAGAAAAGTCTCATTGCAGCCATCTGACAGCACCATTATGACATTCTACAGACAATATGAAAATGCTTTGCAAACTGAACCAATGCAAATAGTAGAATCTGAAACACTTTTCCTTTCCTCTGTTTGAGCACACGAGTGCCGTATACATTCCACAAGCTTCACATTCTCCCTGTGCCTACCCTTCACATTCATTTCCACAACTTTGGAACTAAGGTGTTGGGAGGCAAAGCAACCTGCCCACGTTTCACACTGGGAATTAACCTGCTGTCTCATTCTTTTGCTTCACATGTCCCAAACTGATGATGAATATACACATTTAATATATACTTCACTAAAGTAGAAAACCTAGCTACTCTTTGCTGAGCACCTACTGTATACCAAGCACAAAGAGGTATCTTTGTGTATCTCATTTAATCCTTGCGACAGCTTTCTCTGGTAATTCGATTACTTTACCATTGGACTGATGTAAAAAGATGAGGTTTAGAGATGATAAATGATCAATGAGTATAAGTTATCTCAGTTAGCAAGTAGTGAAAAGAAAGAGCCATCTTAATCCTTACACCTCTGACTCTAGGTCAGATTTGACCCATGAAATTGTGAGAAAAATAATCTTCAGCCTCTCAGTTTGGGGACAATTTGTTACTCAGCATTAGAAACGAAATAGAAATGAAAACCTGACCTCAGTAGACCATGTGACAGCCTTTGCTACTGTATCCATATCTCTCACTCATGTGTGCTCAAAGGAAAGTAAGTCTGTTTCAGATTCTACTTTTTGCGTTGGTTCCGTTTACAAAGCATTTTCATGTTTATTGCCTATAGAATGCCATAATGGCACTCTCAACTGGCTGCAAGAGGACTTTTTCATTGTAAAGAAAATATATGAAAACTGGAGCTCAGAGGTGTAAATCCTTGCCTGGGTCGTATTTTGTATATTAATGCCATATTTTGTGTATTAATGACACATTTTAGGATTGGAAATAGGGCAATGGAACTAGGATTCTAATCAGATCTCTCTCCAAAGTCGTATCATTTGATACCACAACGGATACAGATTTCTGAGCTGAAAGTTTTTGTTTTGTTTTCAACCATCTAAAAATACTTTTCCCCTATCTTCTGGTCTTCATTTTTTTCTGAGATGAAATAACCAGTTTTCTGAATTGTTCCTTGCATGTAGCATGTTAATTTCTCTGGATCCTTCCATGTTTTTCTCCTTGACTTTCGTTTTTGGCAGTTTAATTATGATGTGTCCATCTGCTGCCTTCCTCATATTTATCTTGATGGGTTAGCAGATGTTCCAGTTACTATCGCTGCATAATAAACCATCCCTAAATTTAGTGGCTTAAACAATAGCCACCTCTTTTGTTGTTTGTTTTTTAATCTCTCACTGTCTTTAGCTCAGGACTCAGGATGGGCAAGTTTGTCACTGCTCGGTCACATCTAGAGCTTCAACTGAGGACTTTAAGCCTGAGGTAGCTCAAAAGCAGGAGCAGGAAACATCGGCAGCCACCCTCACTCCTGTGTCTGGCCATTGGTGCTGGCTGTCAGGTAGGACAGCAGTGGAGCTATCAGCAAGAATACCCTTAGGACCTTCCTTCTCAGGTGGCCTCTGCAGCTTCATCATAGGATGGAGGCTGTGTTCTAGGAAGGGGCAACCCAAGCTCTACCACCTTTTATGACTCATCTCAGAAGTCACAAAGGCTTCCTTTCCTAAATTCTTAGCTCCTACAAAACTCAAGGTGAAGGAATATAGACCCTTGGGTGTCTGTCACAGTGGTCTCTGAAGGAGAAAACGGAGAAAGTAGTTACATTGAAATCCAGCACACGTTCTACACTGGGGCGAACTGTGGCAAGGAACAAGGTGACCCTACATTCCAAGCTAACGGTTAAATGGAGGTGATAATAATTCATCAAAGTCGGCTTTAGCACTGAAAGATCTAGAATGAGACCTGATCAGCTGTGGCAGATTATATTTTCCAAAGTATCCAAAAGGATATCTGCCACAACACATGTTCTTTGAGAACCTTGTTACTTTCTACCCTTGAATACAGGCAGGTTTGGGTCATTTGTAACCTTGGATTGTAATGGAGTGGTGTGGTGTGACTCTTGAAACCTGGTCCTACAAAGCAAGGTGGTTCTGCCTTGTTCTCTGACGTCTTAGGTGTCATGCACAGAACTCGACTATCCTGAAGCTACCACGAGGGTTCGACCCCATGTCAGCACTTTGGCTGCCAACCCAGTTCAACTCCAAGCTGATGACTAGTGTCAACTGCTGGCCATAGTGGTGAGTCATTGTGGTCTGGTCATTTGGTCATTTGGCTGGTTGAGCTTTGAAATGATGGTGGTCCTGGCTCACATTTTGTATGAATACCATAAAAGACTAGCTGGTTGACCCCTTCCCAAATTTCTGACCCACAAAATTGTGAGAAAAATAATCTTAAGCCTCTCAGTTTGGGGATGATTTGTTACTCAGCAATAGAAATGAAAGCATGATTTCAGTAGACCATGTGACTTGCAGCAATCAGGGTGACAATGGACAGTCCCTGCAGACACCTGAGAAGGGATGTGGGAAGGTTCCCAAGGAGCCCTGGGTATCTACGGCTTCCTGTTTTCCTCCATCACAAACACACAACACACTGTGTCTCTACACCTAACCTTTTGACTTGGAAAGCAACAGAGTGAGATGCCATCTCACGCCAGTTAGAACAGCAATCATTAAACAATCTGGAGACAACAGATGCTGGAGAGGATGTGGAGAAAAAGGAACACTTTTACACTGTTGATGGGAATGTAAATTAGTTCAACCATCGTGGAAGACAGTGTGACACTTCCTCAAGGACCTAGAAATAGAAATTCCATTTGACCCAGCAATCCCATTACTGGGTATATACCCAAAAGATTATAAATTGTTCTATTATAAGGACACATGCACACAAATGTTCATTGCAGCACTGTTTACAATAGCAAAGACATGTAACCAACCCAAACGCCCATCGATGATAGACTGGACAGGGAAAATGTGGCACATATACACCATGGAATATTATGCAGCCATAAAAAACGATGAGTTCACATCCTTTGTAGGGACATGGATGAACCTGGAAACCATCATGCTCAGCAAACTGGCACAAGAACAGAAAATTAAATACTGCATGTTCTCATTCATAGGCAGGTGTTGAACAATGAGAACACATGGACACAGGGAGGGGAGCATCACAAACTGAGGTCTGTGAGGGGGAACTAAGGGAGGGACAGTGGAGTGGGGGAGGGAGTTGGGGAGTTGGGGAGGGATAACATGGGGAGAAATGCCAGATATAGGTGATAAGGAGGAAGGCAGCAAACCACTTTGCCATGTATGTACCTAAGCAACAATCCTGCATGTTCTTCACATGTACCCCATAACCTAAAACGCCATAAAATATAAAAAATATAAAAAGCAAAAAGAAAAAAAAAGTGATCTGAAAGCTACCACTGAGTTTTACCATCCTAAATACCTATGTTATCTGGTGAATCTAACTCCAAGATTACTGGTATGAACTAAAATTTTCCTCCCATTTCTTATACAGCAAATGGGACAGCTCAGGAGGAAGACTGGAGCAGTTATACACAAAAAGGCAACACACAAATGAAGCAACCACATGGGCTCTGTTTATCTGGAGAAAGCGTGAGCAATTGTGGTGCCCTAATACAGAATGTCAGCCAGGAAGATGAGGAAGGCAGACCTCCCTAAAACAGTGGTGCAAAACATTGGTGGTCACCTTAACAGGCATGCACTGACTGATATCCTTCAGAATAGGAAGGAAATGTGAGATCTTAAGAAGGAATTTCAGGGGTGGTCTCACCTTTACCCCTTGTGATTTGAGCTTGGTCAGTATACAACTTATTCTTCCCACCAGAGTGAGAAAAAGAAAAAAGGGAAACAAATTGAGCTCTATATGTTGAGGAATATCATCTTGGCTTTTAAATTATGGAAAAATTATAGCAACATGAGTTTTCCTGAAACTTTATTACTGTATTTTTCTAAAACATGACAGAGTATTCCTTCTGGTCTAAATACTCCCCATCACTCTGAAGGATCTTCTCACCTCAAGGTGGAGCTCCCCAAATATATATGTTGGGTTTGTTGTTAAAAATCCACCTGCAGCAGATAGGCATGAAGTGGGTGGCAGAAGGGGAGGGGCGGTGCCGGAGATTGGGTGCTCAGCCATGGGCTGGAAATGAGCAATCAATATGCTAAGTACATGTAAGCCCCATGCAAATCAGCACCTAACCTTTTTGAAGGAAATGTCTGCACCCTTTCCCACAAAGAGCTGAGTAGGGACCACAGTTGGGGTTTTCCTGCACCTGTATGCTGTAAACTGGAGAGTAAAGGCAAGAAAGCTAATCATTATCTTTTAAGATTTTAAAACAATGAACAGAACGTGTTCTCCTATTGTATCTGAGCAACCAGGAAGCTTCACACACACACCTCATACATACACACACACCTCATACATACACACACACACCTGCTTTCTATCTAACTAGTAATTGTGAAAATAATAAGACCCCAGCAAGGGATGAGGGGTGGAGGAGATGGGAAGTTTCAGGCACATCTGTAAAGAAGCTGGCTGTCACTTTTGCTTGCCTATGGGTTTTCAATACGTACACAATGCCTATTCAGCTGCCACATTCACCAATTGGACGTTGTCGGGGAAATTACAGGACTTGTTTAGATTTGTGATCTGTGACAGCCGACACTGTACAGAAAGAAGAGGAGAAGGTCAGACCCTGGGAGAGAAGAAAAACATATATTTGGGGAATAAATGAATCAGGATAGGCTTCATCTTCTAAGGATTTACACCAAAACAGTTACAGGTCATAAAAGAAAGTAGCTCCCTCCCCAGGTTTTTGCAGTGGGTCAGGATACAGAATCTGCTAAAACAAACGTGGCTTTGCCGTCACACGGTCAAGGCTGCTGGTGTGAGGGGGAGGGGAAGGGAGTGGGGAGTGGTCAAGGGGGGAGGGGGAACTTTGGTTTTTTCCTCACCATCTTTAGTTGACTTTTGGAGGATTGTGTTAAATATTATCTCTATTCACAGCATAGGTCTGAAGGATTTACCTGACACAGCTGAGTCAGACAGCCTCGACTGGGGTCTTGTCTCCTTGGCTTCACATTGTAACTTGGGGTTTCAGTATCATGACCTCTCCAACCTTCAGTCTCAGCTATCAAAAGGGCAACATAACAATAAGCCTGTGATGGCCGCCCTAGCTCACAGCCTGGTAGATAGGAAGGGCTAAACACACTTTCCACGGATTTTTCTCCCTCTTGATATTAGCTTTTGCTTCCAGTGTGCTAAACAGCATAGCTTGGCCCTGGGGACACATTTGGTTTGAAGCCCAGGCAACGAGCAGCCTCTGTCACTTAGGCCTGTCAGGGGACTTGTCACTGTTTCCCAGAGCCACCTCCTGCCACGTCAGCCAAAGGACTTCTCCAGGGTCCCGGCAGAGGTCTCCTGTGAAGGCGGCTGTCAATACACCTTGTAGAGCATCCACTCAGTGCTCAGGAAGGGCCTCTTGAGTGGGGGTTCTCAGACAGAGGCTCCACTTTGTACATTCTGAAGCATATCCGGCACAGAGCCCCTGTCCTTCACCAAAGGAGCTGAGGCTGTGGAAGGCAAGCTCATTTGACATTGTGAATTAGAGACTCACTTGGCCACAAACACTCTGAATGCAGAAGCAGAGCCACTTGGCTGCTCCAGCCCCAGGTCCATCTGCTTCTCTGTGGCTAGTTTCCCAACTACAAGGTGAGATGCCAGCATCCCAAGGGTAGAGGTGCCAGCCTCGAGCCAGGATGTGCCTTCAGCCAGCTCCAGACCCTTTTCCCACTAACTTTCTCTGTGATGACCACGGTGCTGTAAGCAGGTATGGTGTTCCTTTGCACCTAATGGTACGTGTGGATTCCTGGGAGATAATAAACCTGGGAAAGAGAAAGATCTATGGCTGGGCTTAATAACAATTAAATGGGTATTCAGGTGCCAGTAGGTATAAGATACTGAACCCAATTCCAAGAAACCATCTTGACTTTGCCAGAACACACAAAGACATGAGTGGACTGGTGTCTGAGCAATCTTTTCTTTTTGCAAAACAAGAAGAGCCCTCTGGAATCCTGGAATCCCATCCCTATAAGGAGCCTCCAGATTTGAGAATGGTTCAATCTCTAGCTTGGCAAAAACCCTAATTCATGACCCTGGATAGTCACAGGGGTTCCTGGTGCAATAGAATTTGACAATTTCCATCTGGCCAGACACAAACAAAGAAAGGAATAAGGGAGAGACTCTAACTGAAACAAGTCTCCTTTCTCATTTACCAGCAGGTACCAGTGTGGCAGGCTCATGCCTCATGCTCATAGAGAACTAAATAGGAACACATTTCAAGAGGGTAGAAGAAAAACCCAAGCTGAGCTCCAGGAGGGACTGGGCTCCGTGAACCTTTAGTCCTCCCTGAATTCGCCTGGTTCCTAGAAAACAGGCATAGCTCCCAAAAGTTTCCAGAGGGAGGTTTTTTGGTGCTTTCAAGACAGAAACCAGTGTGGAATACGTTCATTAGGAATTTGTTAATTGCATCAGAGATCGATGCAAACACAGCATCCCAGCCTACACTCAGCAATGTCCTCTGGCTTTTGCTGCTTTCTCAGTTCAGCACCTGATGTGGGGTGGGATGGTCCACTCCTGCTTGCTGAGCCACCTCTAGTCTTTTGCTAACACTCCCAGTGCTACTACGCTAAGACAAAAGGCTCTGGGAACAAGGGCAGAAAGTTTCTGTGGGCGGCAACGCTTCCACCAGAAGGTCAACTTGCACCAGTACGAGAAATTCCTGGGCAAGAAATGACTGAGTGAGCCACTCTATGAGGATAGTCTGTTCTTTTAGAATAACGCACTGGTCATTGTGTCCCAGATCACTCAGTGTGCTTTTCCTCCCTTCTGGTTAACTTACTTAACTCTGCTGTATTTAGAAGAGGTTCTTTGCACTTGTCTATGCTCTGGTAAACAAAGAAGGAACAAGGTATCCCAGCTGACAGATGCTGGTTTGAACTGTGTTCCCTTTGATGGCAAAGGAACAATCCTCCTTTATCAAGGCACTTGTATTAGTTCATTTTCATACTGCTAAGAACAAATACCTGAGACTGGGTAATTTATAAAGGAAAGAAGCTTAATGGACTCACAGTTCCACATGGCTGGGGAGGCCTCACAATCATGGCAAAAGGCAAAGGAGGAGCAAAGGCACATGTTACATGGCAGGAGGCAAGAGTGTGCAAGGGAACTGCTCTTTAGAACCATCAGAGCTTGTGAGACTTACTTTCATGAGAACAGCATGGGAAAAACCCGCCCCATGATTCATTTACTTCCCACGATACATGGGGACTATGGGAGATACAAATCAAGATGAGATGTGGGTGAGGACACAGCCAAACCATACAAAAATTATCAAAAGAGTAGAAGGCTGAAGCCAGGATCACTGAGGTTCTCTAGGTCACAAACCTCCCTGAAAAACTTGAGCACCATGACTTGCTTGTCAGTCCTACCCCTTGGGAAGCTTCATCCCTTCAGTGGTTCTTTTATTTTTCCTCATGACCAATTTCATGTAAAGCAAATTCCCTGGGCCAAGCACAAAGGAGAAGTCTTTCTTGGGAGAATTTTCTGGACATAGATATTTTGATCTTATCTCCTCTACTTATCTATTTATTCCATAAAGTTCATCAATTTAGTTAAGACATACTGGGACCATACAGAAATTCTTCTGTAACTGGCACAAGTCATAAGAAAGCATTTTGTAAACCTGTGAATGACTTTAGAATGTCTTCCCTTAGAAGGGTGACCAAGGGGCTATAGATACACGTGTCTAAGCTTTGTATTAGCTTTGATTAGGAATAAGATTGTATGAAGTTCAGTGACTGGGGGTTCATATAAAATGAAGTTTTTACCATTGTAAGCAAGCAGGACTTCTTTTTATGCTTTGTTTTCAAAGAGAGAAAATGCATTCTGAGTAGTCATCTGTTTTTGGAAAACACAAGGTTTTATAATTTATAACTGGTGGCCTTGAAATAATGTTCCTCATCTCCCTACCTCACACCATATATATATATAAAGAAACTAAATCCAGGTTGTCTAAGAGAGCTAAGTAGAAGAGGGGACCCTCTCTATATACATGTAGAAATAAAATACTAAGAAATATTAAAAATGAACACTAACATTGAAGATGAAAGGACCTAGTAATTAAAACATAAAGGCTAGAAAGCATAATGGAAATCAATATTTCATCTTTCATTTAGTTGAACAAAATTTCACTGATTTTTAAGCACCCAAAATATGTGTTATGTATCTTATATACCTCAAGGAATGAACATTTATTTTTACCCTATGAGTCATCTGGATCTAAAGACATTGTTGGGTAATATCCTGATTTCTCTCATTCTGACTGGAAATGAAAATGAAAAAGTAAAGGACTGCTTCTCATGCCTGGCTCACATGCCTCTGGAAACACAAAGGGGAGCTCAGCACAGCATGACCGAATGACGATGTTCTCATTCTGTGAACTGTGGGTAAGGCAAAGTGCTGCTTCAATACAGGAGACATTCATTGCTGTGGGCTCTGCTACTTATTTGCTTCTCTCTGAAAGCATTATCCATTTTGCATGATGGAACTGTCATCAACAGATTCAATGCAACCTATTTTGTGGTCTTCCATATTTTGTTTTCAGGAAAACAAAAGCATCCAGGATAGAATTTTGATGTTTGGGCACTATTTTACACCTGGCTTGTTCCCCCCAACAACTGCCCCCACCACCACTATTTCTATCTTTTAGGTTCCTGAATGGTGAATCCAAAGCCCATACAACACCCAAATCCAGCTGGAAAGTGGAAAATTAACTCTGTTTTCAAAATGTGAATGGTTTTTGTGTGCCATGTGTTTAAGGCTTGCAGCTATAAAGCTCAGGAAAGAAATAAGTTGGACACGATAATGTGTGTAGTGTATTCCAACTCTAAAATGTTAGAATCCATCCAACAATAGAAATTGGCTAAATAAATTATGTTACATCCATAAGATAGAATATTATTTGGGCATTAAATGTGATGTGGGAGAATACAAAATGACAATGGGAAACTGCTTATGATATAGGAAGGGGGAAAACAGATTATAAGGCATTATGTACTATATAACAGTTTTGTTAAAAATGAAAATACTGTGTCTGTGCGCACATACCATATGCACATGACGAAACAGACTGAAGGATTCAACATTTTTAAAAATCACTGTAGTTAATTTTTAGAACACAGGTACATTTCGTTTTTCTCTTACTCCTTTTGTGTGTCTGAAACCTTTCATAGGGAACACACAGCGCTTTTATAAGCAGAAAAACACACAGTTCAGTGGTATTAAGTATATTCACATGTGCAACCATTATCACTCTCTAGCTCTAGAACTTTTTATTGTCCTAAAAGGAAATCTGTACCTATGAAGTTGTCACCTACCATCACTCTCTGCCCCTAAGTTTCAAGTAACTGCTCATCTACTTTCTGTCTCATTTGATATGCCTGTTCTGGACATTTCATGTAAATGAAGTCATGCAACATGTGGCCTCCATGTCTAGCATCTTTCACATAGCATAGAGGATTGGAGGTTCATTACTGTTTCAGCATGTATCAGTAATTCATTCCTTTTTATGGCTAAATAGCATTCAATTTTGGGGATACACATTTTACTTATTCATCCATTACATTTGGGGTTTCTACCTTTGGCTATGGTAAATTGAACAACTATAAATATTTATGTATAAATTTTTGTTCAAATGCTTGTTTTCAATTCTTTGGAATTTGTACCTAAGAGGGTTTTTTCTGGTTCATATGGTAATCCTGTGTTAAACTTACGGAGAAATTGCTAGACTGTGTTAAAACAAAGTGACTGCATTGCTCTACTTTTCCACCATCAAGGTATGAGAGTTCCAGTTGCTTCACAGTCTCACCAACACTTGTTAGGTTTTTCTTACCATTACTATTATAGTTGCTATCTTAGTGGGTATACAGTGGTGTTATCTTATTGTAATTTTGATTTGAATTTCCAAGATGATATTGATGGTGAGCATTTATTTATATGCCTGTTGACCATTTGTACATCTTCTTTGGAGAAATGTCAAGGCTTTCATCCATTTTTAATTGGGTTGTTAGTCTATATGTTGTTAAGTTATAATAACTCTTTGTATTCTGGGTGCTAGACACTTATCAGATATATGATTTCAGAATGTTTTCTCGTTCTGTGGATTATCGTTTTACTCTTAATAGTGCCCTTTGATGCAGAAAAGATTATTAAACTGATAAGGTCTAAATTATCTATTTTATGTTTTTGTTGTTTGTACTTTTGATGTCACATCTGAGAAACCACTGCCAAATCTAAGGTCATAAAAATTTACTTCCTTGGTTAAACTGATTCCAAAGTATTTCATTCTATCGATGCTATTGTAAATGGAGTAATTTTCCTTAATTTCCTTTCAGATGATTCATTGCTATTCATTATTTTTCTGTTGATCTTAATAAGTTCATTAATTAGTTCTAATAGTTTTTTGTGTGTAAGTTCTTTTAGGTTTTTTAAAAATATATAATATTATATCATCTGTAATTTAAGATGGTTTTATTTTTCCTCTCCAATTTGGATGTCTTTTAATTTCTTTTTCTTGCCTAACTTCTCTGGACAGAATTCCAGAACAATGCTGGAAAGACAGTGAAAGTGGGTACCCTTGTTTTGTCCGTATTCTTAGGGAAAAGCAGCAGTCTTTCACCAAGCATGACGCGAGCTTTGGTTCTTCATAAATGCCCTTTATCAAGTTGAGGGAGTTCCTTTCTAGTTCTAGATTAAGTTGTTTTCTTATTTTGTTTTTATATTTTCTTGACAGGGTGTTGGATTTCATCAAATGTTTTTCTCTTTTTGCATCTATTGAGATGATCTTGTTTTTCCCCCTCCTCCTTCTACTAATGAGGTACCTTACATCGATTTAGTTTGATATGTTGACTCTCCCTTGCGTTTCCGAAATGAATCCCACTTGGTTAAGTGGATAGCCTTTTCAACATGTTGCTGGCTTGGGCTTGTTGGTATTTCATGTCTATATTCTTGGAACATATTGGTCTGTTTTCTCTTCTTTTGATGTCTTTCCTTGACTTATATATCAAGGTGGTTCTGGCCTCATAGAATAAGTTGAGAATACTCTCATATCTTCAATTTTTTTGGAAGAGTTTTAGAAGAATTGGTATTTTTTCTCCTTTAAATGTTCAGTAGAATTCACTAGTAGGGCCATCTGGTCCTGGGCTTTTCATTGGAGGTTTTTGTTTAATAATTCAAATAGTTAAACTTTTAAAAAGAATGTATCAAAACAGAAACTGAAGATTTTACTTCAAAGGTGCAATTCAATCACTTCTAACTTTGGCCAGGGCTCTAAGCTCAAGTTGTTTTTCCCTTTGGATGGACAATCTTGTCATCCAACCAAGCAAGCTTCCTTATCAGTCATGAATATTGCCTTTTCCAACTAGTTCATCAAATTTTGGAAATACAAGTTTTCTCTGGCTTTTTATTTTGCCCTCAAGTTCTCTTCATCCTATGGACCTGCTTTAGAGTAAATAACTCACTAAGCAAGAAAAAGGAAAGATAAACAAAATATGAATCACATATAATGCCAGGGATTGAAGATAAATGAATAAAAATGTGATTCCAACTTTGAGAAGTTAGGAGTGAAAAGAAGGGCAAAGTCAAACTCCAAACATTACTCCACTCTGTATGTCAGTATGGGATATAACTGTTTATTCTGCTGAGTACCACAGACACTGTGCTGAAATACTTGTGCTATTTATAATCCAGTGCAAAGCTGATATGTCCTTGGCATCTTGAACCAATCTCCACCACTCATCAGATCTTTACACACAGGAGAAAACTCACATTCCTGAACACCTCTCAGCAATGCTGCTGCTGTTTGTCATTGAAATCGTTTGGTTATTTTGGTACTTATCAGTCCCTCTCATGCAGTTTCTGATTTTATAATTTTATAATTTTCTTAGTAGTCCAATACTAGGACATATTTTTTGGTGTAAATATAACTATTCTGAAAATATATCTTATATCTTTGGTCGCAATAAAATTTGTGAGAAATCCAATTCTAATACAGAAGGCTAACTTCCTACAAAAATAACTATTCACCTCACTACTTAGTCAATTACTCAAAAAGAAGATATGTTTTCCTTCAAAGCAAAATGAACTAAAGACACGATTCTCAAATAGGCAGATGAGATAATGCATTTGGAAGCACAGAGATTAAAATGGTGGGCTCCCCACGATCCACTTCCTAGCTGTAGAATCACAGCCAGTCACTTGAATGTTCTCAGACTCTGTTTATTTCTTTGTAAAAGAGGTACAACAATAGAACCAGCCATATTGGATTGTGGAGAGGATTCAATGAGAAAAGCCAGATAAGTCAGTTTGTTCTGCATGTGGCATGCAGTAAACAGTGCATACATAACTAGTGGGAGGAGTATCAGCAACAGCAGCAATAGGAACCCCAGAGCTTAGCGTTTTTCTACATAGCAAACCTTCTGCAAAGGTATTCCGGTTGTGTCCAGTGTCTGGCTTTAGTGCTCATCTTCTGTGCCTGTGTATGCAACAGTTATTCATTCATTTACCCATTCAACAAATAGCTGATAAATGGTTACTGCTGGGCGCTGTCCCAGGTCATGATGATGGAATAGTGCTGGGGTATCTGACTTAATTGTTTCTAGCAGAGATCAGCAAACTTATTCCATCAGTGGCCAGATAATAAGTATTGAAATTTGTGGGTCGTATGTATGCTGTCACAACCACTCTGCCACCGCAGTGCAAATGCAGCCACAGACAACATAAACATAAATGGGCATGGTGAATATGACTTTACAAAAATAGATTTGGCTGAAGTCTATAACTTATACACTTCTATATATAGCCTAATAAAAAAAGATAATCAGATAGGTATAATAAAGCATGAAAAATACTCTCTGGCCTCCACGAGGGTCAGGGAAGGCTTTCCAGGGGAAGAGACATTTAATCTGATTCTTGGTGGATAAAAAGGAGACAGCCAGGCAAGAAGAAGAACGGGATTCTAGGCAAAGGGGATAGTGTGTAGAAGGCTGGGAGATGCAGGCTGAAACAAGAGACAGAGAAACAGAAGGAGATGGAGACAGAGACAGAGCAGAACAGTGTTCTTAAGGAGCTAACCAAATTGACTAAGGCTTGAGTGCTGGGAGAACCAAATCAGGGCATCCCAAGATGAGGTTAGTAACAAGTAGGAATCAGGTTGTGAAGGGCCTGGGCATCAGGGTTAAAAAGTTTAGACTCAGTCCTAGAGACAACGGGAAGTCCTTGAAGGCTGGCAATGGAGCAGGTCAGGATGAGTTTTGTATCTCTGACTGCCACATGGAGAATGGGTTAGAGAGCAGCAAGTGCATAGGAACAGAACCTGGAGAGAAGGCTGCTTCAACCGCCCAGGAAGGAAGGAGTGGTGGTAGCTGAGCCACGATGCGGGAAGAGGGTAGTTTACAAGTAGCTGTGGTCATGAGATGCTTGAGAGGTAAAAAGTTAACAGATAAATTGGGGTGGGGTGAAAGAGACAGCGGAACGTTTCTGCCTTGAGCAACTACATGTGTTAAGTCTCTCCGAAGCTTGCCTGACCTTCAAGGCCATGCTTTGGTCCCGCTTTATCCTGAGACCCCTCTCTGACCTGTTTTTCACAGAGAGATGAACACTCATCTGGACCACTTTGCTCCTTCTCCTCACCCCTGGAGTAGACCTCTGACCAGTGGTCTGCACCTCTCCAGGCGTGGCTGGCGTGGTGGTCAGGCACCTCCATTTTTAGCCCTCAGTAAATGCTTGGCTATCATATCTTAACTTCTGTAATGGAGAATGAGCTTAAGTGAAAATTAAAGAGATTAATTAAAGGCTAAATATTCAAGAAAGTTGACTCCAGTTTCAACCAAAGTGTAATTTTTGACAGTGAGATAATTGCATGCCATAATCTTTTGGTTTTGCAGGACCACAGGCTAAAAAAAAATCTCATTGTGCTCATTAAGGAAAAGAAAATAGATTTGCAAGATTAGCATCTTCTACTTTCAGATGCATCATTTTCATGTTCATTATTGGCCAACACAACAGTTCATTCCCAAGAAGGATTAAATGGTTTACTTGATATTTTGAGCTAAAGAAATCTCTGAATATCAAGTCTGAGGAGACATGCATTGCCCTGTCACTTGGAAACGGGGTTAGCTTTGCCCTCAGTGTACAAAAGGCCCCATAAGGCATCTTAGCACTGAGGTGAGCCCATGTGGCCGTTGTTATTTATCCTTTTCATAGTCCCAAAGCCTAAGGAAATGCAGGTAGGAACATGAGGAAGACAAGAAAATTTGAAAGTAACAATAATCAAAGTTGGTTTGAAAATAGTCTGGTGGTGGTGATGAAACCTTGCTCATAAATAATCCTCAAGATCACAAACCTATGTGCAGCCCATAAAAGCAGGGAAGAGGATAAATTCTAGCATGGGAAACTGACTTTTCTCCTGAGGCCCTCCAAACCATCCCAATTAGATCATTTTCCCAATATATATGTAGGCCTATTCTTTTTATTTCCCTGAATTTTAAACCTAATTTAATTTCTAGATCATTGTAGAGAACTCATACATTCTAACAAAATGATGGAAGCAAACTCACACCAGAAAGTATTTCGGTGACTCTTTCACATATAAAGAGCTGTAAGTACACCAGAACTAGCCTAAACTTTCATTCTTCTTATGGCATCCATGCTGAATTCGGATAGCAAAAAGTCACATAAGAAATTTTGTTTTCATGGAAACCCATTTCTGATACATGACATTCATACAAGGCTAAATAAACACAGCATCACTAGAAAATAAATCCAAATTTGAAGACTGAAAGGGCAGTCATATATCTTGAATATTCTGAATGTCAACTTTTTGATGGAAAAAGTAATACAGTAGCAGTGACTGCAGACACAGGTCCACTCTGGGTGTCTCTGGCGCATGTTCCAAGGTTTAATTTGTTGAATCCTTCTGTTTTCTGCTCCCCGGTGTCTAGTGGCATTTATTATGTTCTCCTAAAACTGCAGCTCATGAAGGCATCGGAAAGGTCACTGTTTCCTGGTTGTTTTTGAAAAGAGGATAAGTTAACGTATGTTCTCCAATAAAAGATGATCTTTCATGTGCATTTGTTTCTGAAATTGAAATGTATCTTGCTCATGTTCTCTGGGAGCCATTGTTCATCCTCTGAGTGCTTCTGAGAGCATCATACAGCGGCAAGCTCCCCTGCACTTCTGTAACGAAGGCCGGCTTTGTTCCCACTTTTTTCTGCTCACACGAAAATAGCACTGAGGCTCCAAGTGGCCCCGCTCCTCATGAGGCTCTCTTCTGAACACAACTGCACTAAAGGCCCCCGCCGCGAAGAAAGACAGAGGTCATGTAAATTAGTGCCTCACAATCCTTGGTTAAGAAATAAAAGAAATCATTTATCTTCTTTTAACTTAAAGTTTTGTGGGCTTATGATATTATTTGGCCTACTCTGAAAAGGAGAACTCCACCATTGAGCTTTACTGCAACTAGGAAATGTTGCTATTTATTTTGTATTTTAGAATTCTGCTGAGATGATATTTTTACATGCTGGTCATTTCAGTTTTAATTGTTAGTGAGATTTTTTTCTTCCTTAATGTGGGGGACGATGACCATCTGTCCTCTGGTTTCACTGAAAATGGAGCAGGGAAAAAAGAATGAGCTTTCTTCTCAAGAGGAAGAAGTTCTGTGAAATGTCGCATCCCACTGCTACATGGGCAGCAGGACAAGGCCGCTGTGGCAAAGGCAGTGCTGATAGAGAAAGGACAGTGGCCAGGAGGGCTTTGCTGTCACCAGGTAGACCAGCTGTCCTGCACGAGGACACTGATGAAGACGAAAATACCAGAGGCAGCTTGGGGTCTGATCTGGGTGCAGGACGCGGGCAAGGACAGGATCAGGAAATAAAGATGAGAACAAAGGTGTGGACTCAGACACAGGGCTCAGTCACAGAGAGGGCACAGCAGAGGGTGGAGAGTCCGTCCCTCCAGAAGTGGAAGTAGGTGGGAGGGCTGAAGCGGGCCAGGTGGAGGCAGTGAAAAGAAGGCGACTCGAAGTCAGGTGGTGAGGTCCAGACATGGGCAGGGTATTTTACAAGACCCGCCTTGGACCCCTCAGCTCACACCAACAGCGTGCAGACAGTGCCCTCTCACGGGGCTTCTGGCATTTCTAATGTGTCTCTGGGGTCTGAGCTCTGACATGCCTGCTCCCTCCATCTGGAGCACTTTTCCTTTGTCACCTTCATCATCCCAAAGTTCTTCAGTGCCCATGTGCAACCTTTCCTGAAGGCCCCATGTACTCAGGGACTCATCCTGGGCATGTCCAATTCATCATTCAGTGTAACGGAACAGGGAAGGAGAACCGATGTCACCACTGCAGATCAGCTCAGGGACACCTTTGAAAATGTGTATTTATTGAAATAACAAACAGGTGATGAATTTTCTCAAACTGCACAAACCCATGTAACCAGCACCCAGACCAAGCAACACAACATTAGTGGCCACCCCTAAAAACTCCCCTCAGTCCGCACAAGGACAGCCACTCTCAACTTCAGGAACGAATCAGAGTGGACACTGGCAGACACCCCATGGCTCCCAGGACCTTAGCAGCACAGCCTGTCCGCTGGAGGTGGAGACGCCAGACCAGCTGGGATCCAAGGTGAGCAAGATCCCACCTTGCATCTGGCCTGGAGCCGTGTCCTCCCTTTCATCACAGTGCTCTGGCTACAAAAGCAGGTATGCAAGGCTAAGCTTCAAGAGGAGAGGAGGACAGCTGGGACTTCGGTCATGCTCAGCTGGATAAAGCCGGGGGCTTGAGTGTGACTTTTTCTTCAGGCTTCAAATTGCTCATGACAAAACCTACTGCAGCTGCCCCTAAGCCCGCGAGCAGATTCTACCAATCCTCCTGCATATGATTATGCTTTGGTTGTTTCTTGATTTAGCCCCTTAGTGTTCACATTCAAGAGGAAAAGAAAGTTCTGCTTTTCTCTGGCCTCAAGCAAAAAGATACAGAAAGCGCCCTCAAGCGTTTGTGCTTATTATCTCTGAGGCAGAGAACAACAGAGCTAATGCCTCCCAAATGTCACGGAGCCCTGGAAGACTGTGGGCCTCCATTATACAGCAGCCTTTGGTCCAAAGGATGCTTCAGACAGTCTGAAAACGCACACCAGATTGCAAGTAAACACACTGCATTCAGAGGAAGACGCTTTGTTCTCCAGGTCAAGGCAACTCCCACCAGGCATTTTCGTCCTTCAGGGAAGGGACTGTCACGGCCACGGTCTCTGCAAGCCGCTGTGCGAGTGATGAATTCCAAGGCACCTGCGAATCTCACTGCCTTTGGGCTGGGACAGCCTCTCCAAGGACGGTGTGTGTGCATGAAAGGCAGCTCCTGTGTTTCTGAAGCTGATGCTTATGGCCCGTGGGGAATTGATTGAACAAAACCAGACCTGCCATAGGGCCCTGGGAAGCAGAGGGCATTTGCTAGGGAAATTATGGATGGGGGAGTTTGGGAAGGTCCCTCAAGACCATGTGCTTATTCATACTGCCCTGGTGAGTACCTGCAGGCTCTGGAGCTATGCGGGTCACAGCACAACCCTGACCTTTACCAACAGGATCTCTGTGCCATGGCAGAGCACTGTCCTGTGAAGTCCCACTGCCCGGGGGCTCACTGGGAGTGCATCAGGCACAGTGCTGGGTAGTTACGTACCTGTGTTCCTAACCCACACAACATTAGCAAGAGGAAGATACTGCCTCGCAGTGTGGAAACTGAGGCTTGGAAATGCCTAGAAAGAACCCCTATCTGGGAGGGGCCTGGGCTGGATCCAAGCCAGAGCCTGAGCTCTCCGCTACCCTTGGAGGTGATACCATTGGCATAGATCCTTCGTACTCATCCCTGAAGAACCCACTTCCACCGGCAAGTGGCTAATTCAGACCCCAAGTCAAAATTCACAGGGATGCCCACCTGGTCCTGTTGAAATCTCACAGGGTGGCATCACAGGTTAGAACATGGCCCAGGCCTTGCCAGTGCAGACAGCAGCTGGTCTTTCTTCTAACTGGCCAGATTAGAGGGGAGGTCTACTGGTTTTCTTTTTAATTGAAGTAAAATTCACATAACGTAAAGTCAACCATTTAAAGAGTACAATTCAGTAGCATTTAGTACATTAGGATATTGTGTGACCTTCACTTCTACATAGCTCCAAACATTCTCATTCCCTAAAAAGAAACTCATTCATTAGCAGTCCCCGCCCATTTCATTTTCATCCAGGGCTGGGCCACCACTCACCTTCTTTCTGCCCCTGTGGATTTGCCTGTTGTTGGTATTTTGTTCCAATGGAAAAGCACAACACGTGACCTTCCACACTGGCTTCTTTTACTTAGCATAATGTTTCCAGGGTTCATCTGCACTACAGCATGCATCCACACCTCATTCATTTCATGGCTGAATAATATTCCACACAATCTGCTTTCTTTTTTTTTTTTTTTTTTTTTTTGGAGACGGAGTTTTGCTCTTGTTACCCAGGCTGGAGTGCAATGGTGCGATCTCGGCTCACCGCAACCTCCACTTCCTGGGTTCAGGCAATTCTCCTGCCTCAGCCTCCTGAGTAGCTGGGATTACAGGCATGCGCCACCATGCCCAGCTGATTCTTTGTATTTTTAGTAGAGACGGGATTTCACCATGTTGACCAGGATGGTCTCGATCTCTTGACCTCGTGATCCACCCGCCTCGGCCTCCCAAAGTGCTGGGATTACAGGCTTGAGCCACCACGCCCGGCCTACAATCTGCTTTCTTAAAAATAAGAGACAATGTATCCTCATGGAAAGAATACTGACCCCAGAACCTGCGGAATTCTTGCCCCCATTATGGGACTCCATGCTCTACATCAGACAGAACTGGGTTCAAATATCGGCTGCCCTACTGTGTGGACTTACTGGAGACATTTAATTGGTATATAATCAGGATCCATAACATAATAACTTTACTTCCCCTCCCATTCATGAGAAATTAATTTCTGCTTCTACAGATGTAAATCGGGCATTCGACTGTACACAGTAGATGTGTGCCTGAGTTGCTCATGTAAATTGACTTTGAAGGAATCAAATCACATTTCATATGCACTCAGTAAATGAATTCTTAGGTGGACAAAATCTATTAACTAAGGAAATCTACTCTCAATTCAAGATGCAGATGAGTGACTTCAATAAACGTATTTTTCCCCAGTGTCTGGCACAGTGATTGGTGCATACAGGTGGCCAAGTGTGTGTAGAGGGGGAAAAGGAAAGCTGGGGTAATGAACCTGATAAGCTTCAAAGGAAACTTCTCCCAAGCCCAGATCCTCAGAGGTCAGCACTGCTAGACTACGGGGAATGTGGTGGGTAACAGACACAAATCTCTTTCTAATCAAGCCAACAAAGATGCATGTTGAACGTCTGCTCCATGCCCGGCACTACAGGGCGAGGTTAGAAAGGCAGCAGCAGCCGTGGCTGTTTGTTGCCTGCAGTTTTACTCCCTTTGGAGAAGCAGAAGTGAGAAATAGACAATGAGGAGAAGGGCTCTTGTGGCTCAGATCACAAATTCTGGCAAAAGCTAACAAGTCTAGACTTGACCAGAGAAGACCCAGCAGTGCCACAGGAAGTCAGCTGGGTGTAGGCCACCCATTGTGCCTCTTCCGTGGCTGGAATAATCAAGAAGACACTGTTGGAGACTATTAGGCTTCAAGCATAAGAGTGCTCCTCACAGCCAGGTGGTCCTCAGTTGAGCAAAAGCCGAATCTTTGTTAGAGATGATGCCAAGCCTTTCTAGGAGCCCTTAGGTTCT
Source organism: Sapajus apella (assembly GCF_009761245.1). Lineage (NCBI taxonomy): Eukaryota > Metazoa > Chordata > Mammalia > Primates > Cebidae > Sapajus > Sapajus apella. The sequence continues at coordinate 3,654,876 of NW_022437036.1, forward strand.
GAACCATGGACGTGGATCTTTTCCGCCCCCATCCAACACCCCCACTGAGCACACTGAGCAGTGGTACTTGAGACCGTTCTGGAAGATCGCTGGCCTGCCTTTTGCTCAATCATAATGCAACATTTGGTTTGGAATTCACACCAATGATAACCCACACATATCATTCCTGAAAGAAGTGAACAGGCTCTCCTTCTGCAGAATTCAGATATAAGTACACAAAATCTTAAAAACATCAAAATCTAAATAACTGAAAAATAGTGGTGTGATTCAAAGCAAAAAAAAAAAAAAAGTACCAGGTAAGGAAGACTTTATTCAAAGCTATCACAACTGGGGAGAGGCCAGAACTCAGTATGAGCTTAACCCAGCTGAAACTAAAGGCAGGCGGGTTTTTGGCCCTGGGCTGCCCTGGTGGAAAGAAGGTGGTGGAAAGATGGTGTGGGAAAGAGTTGCTCAATGAGGTGTGTCCAGCCCGTTGACTTATTCCTGAGTGTACATGATTTTTCTAGGATTAGGCCATCTGGATTGGCAAATTGGAGCCCATTGAATATAATCACTGAAGTTACATTCCTAGTCTCTCACAGAAACTGGGAGACAGAGGTGCTGTCTCCTTCCGTGGTTCCCCTTCCAAGGGGTGGCTCTCAGGTTCTTGGGAAAGGCATTCCTGGGTTGTAAAATGGCAAGAGACTTTTAAAAATATTTACATCTCAATGGGACAGAGAAAGATTTTGCAATTATGAGTTGTCCACAGTAGATGCTCTAGAAAAACAGAGACCTCAGGACCTAGCGGTATGAATTGGCCCCTTAAATGTCTAGTCAAGCTGAGGAAAGGTGAAGGCCCTCTTGCTTAGGGGTTTCCAAAGCCCTGTTTCTGACAATAAAGCTCTTCTACAAAAGCACTTGCTGGATTGTACGGCATGAGTCAAAATGCTTCTTCAAAAAAATGACTTCACCAAAATGTTTAATTTTTCCAACAATCCCCCTGAAAAACTGAGGAGATAAAAGCTCTTCATTTCAAGATACTGATTAATGTTATGAGCTCCAGCTAAACAAAGTTGTCTAGACACCACCGCCAGTGGAGGTGCTGCAGATTTCAACTTTCAAAATATTTCTAAAGGTTACTGAACTGTATTAAACAGAATGAATAAATAGGCATTGCCTTTGCAGCTCAGAGTCAGACCCCAAAAACCTCTGAGCATTGTCAGTATCCGGCGTTTATCGTCTTTGTTTGGGATCTCTGGTCAGCAATTCCTAATTTCTGAAAATAAGACACTGTTTCCTAATGATGCCACGAGAGGGTCAGCCTGGCTGGGCTTCATAGCTTTGCATACAGCCGCGGGATAGAAGTGCTCTTTTCTGAAGTCACCAACAGAATGCGAAGCAGCAAGAGCCAAGAGAAAAGCGGGCTGGCAAGAGGGCATGCTCTTTGTTGCTTGGACTCTGTTGTATCCCAGTATCAATCAGGCTAACCAGCTCTCATCCCAGGAGTAGCATGCAGGCAGTAAGTGGGTGGAGTCCAACTCACAGCGATTGTGTGTGGCTCATCCCAGTGTTTCCAAAATGAGGACACTGTATATAGATATCTGGATTTCCAGTTGCTTTGGGACAGTGACATCCTTTGATGAGCAGAAGAGCACACCTTCTGTGGGCTCCCACAGTCCCCACTGTCCTCTCATGTCTCCTATGCCTGGTTCATTGTACAGAGCTGCTGGTTGTTTGCATAATAAGCCAACCCTAACTTAGTGGTATGAAATAATACCAGTCGTTGTTGTTATTATTATTTTTAGACAGAGTCTTACTGTCGCCCAGGCTGGAGTGCAGTGGCATGATCTCAGCTCACTGCAATCTCCACCTCCTGGGTTCCTGGATTCAATCCATTCTCCTGTCTCAATAGCTGGTATTAAAGGCATGTGCCACTACTCCTGGCTAATTTTTGTATCTTTAGTAGAGATGGCATTTCACCATGTTGGCCAGGCTGGTCTCGAACTCCTGACCTTAGGTGATCCAGCCGCCTCAGCCTCCCAAAGGGCTGGGATTACAGGCGTGAGCCATGGCGCCTGGCCTATTATCATTATTATTAATTATTTCTCACGAGTCCTGCGCGTTGGTTGGAACCAGCCAGGTGTTCCTCACATGGGGTTTCTCACGTGGTCAGAGTCATACAGTGGCTGGGGATGGAGGAGTCTGAAGCTCCCTGGCTTACAGGTAATGATGGTCACGTGTCCTCAACAGGAACCTCAGCAAAGCCCCCTTGCTGGAGTCTCTGCACTTGGGATCTGCACCAGCTTGGGGCTGTAGGATAGCAGCTTGGTTCCAAGGGCGACGGTCTTTGGAGAGATCCAGGAAAGCTATATTAAGTTTTCCAAACTAGCCTCAAAGGTCACTTTGGCTACATTTTATTCACAAAAGCAAAGTCCCAAGGCTAGTTCCTATGAAAAGGAAAGGGATCAGAATCAGACTCCACTGCTTGATGGAAGAAGCGTAAAGAATTTGGGAGCACGTTCTAAATCCTCCCCAGTGTTACCTCTGGCCACAAAGCATTCATATTTCTCCCACATGCACAATTCATTCATCCCATCCAGACCTCCAAAGGGCTGCTTGTTACGCTCCAGGCTCAAGCTGGAGAAAAAGATGTCAACTTCTAAATCAAGTTCAGGTTCCGATGAGGCTGCTCCTGGGTCACTCTTGAGTCCAGCTCTTGAGGCATCATTACCCTCAATCTGAAGACCCATGAATGGAAATGAATGCATCACCTGCCACCCATCCACTCAACACAGCGGTGGGCAGGCATAAAAACCACCACTGGAGACATTCCTGTTCCAAAAGAAGGAAAGACCCATGAGTCACTGGTTCACATGGATCCTGAAGTCCAGCCGGGCATGTGTGGCAGTTCTTTGTGCAGGGCTAAGGCCAACTTCCCAGAAAAGCTTTCCATGGCTCTTGGCTCTGCCCTGGGCTCTGGAATCCGCTGTCTGAACGATTCTTCCTTCACCATGAATATGTGGCGCTTGTTTGCATCAGAACTGTTTTCTCTTCTAGCTTCTTAAGTGTAGACATTTGAGAATCTAAACCCTCCTTTCATTCTTACTGTCCCCATCCCCTTTAGTCCCAGTGGACAGTGTTTCTGTCAATAGGATTCCTTCACAACTCTGCAGGTATCTTCTAAAACTTAGTGGACTTCATGCCATTTGATGAAAGCCACACCCACATGTCTCCTCTACGCCAGGCTTCCCGGGATGCTGCTGAGGAACAAGATCCCAGAGAGGGCTGGAGATGCCACTCATCCACAGAGACCGTCCTGGAGATGGCTTAGATGACCTCTGTCTCTTTGAAAGGGTCTTCAGGTGCGGCCCTAAACCTTTCTGAGATTTTACAGAGGCTACGGTCCAATCTGTGCTTTCTTCTTCCACCAAGCTTTACCCACAGAGCCCTGGATCCGGGCAGTCTGCCTGGAGGTGGTTCCATTATTTGAGAACCATTTGCTCCTCAACAGGCTGGAATAAGAAACAGTTTAATTTTCAGACCCACCACGTACTGACTCCTCTGTATTTAACAGACTATTCTTTAGCTCCTCCATTTCCTCTCCCATTTTATCACAGGCAACTAGAAAAAGGCCAAGCGGCACCTTCAACGCACTGCCTGGACACTTTCTTAGTAAACCATCTCCTTCATCATTGCCTATTTTTCTGCGAGCAGCAGTGAGGCCAAACCTCCTGCCACCTCATATCAAAGGTCTCCTTTCTCCAGCTTCAGGCATTTTCCCTTTAACCCTCACAGCTCCTCAAGTCCTCCAGCCTCTGCTGGGAGCTCACGACCCTTCCTGGTCCCCCCTGGCCCCTAGCTCTGAAGCCAATGCCACATGTACTTGGCTTCCCTATGCCAGCACCCCACGCTGCCCATTACCAGTTCTGTCCTAGTTACCCCTTGCTGCATGACAACCAACCACAAATGCAGTGACGTAAAACAACGATCGTGCACTATGATGAGCCCTCTGGCTTCAATGTCAACCTGGTCAGCTGCGCAGTTCTCACTGAGGGTTCCTCGTGAGTTTGCACAGTGTCTGGGGCTGCAGTAATCTCCAGGACCTCCTCTTTTATATATCTGGCGGTTAATACTGGGACCAGGTAAAGGGTGGTCTGTTGTTTTGCAGAGAAAATAATCATTTCTAGTTGTCTTGAGATAATTTGAATTATCATGTGTTTGCCAGGGTGGTTCTCCTGAACCACCAAAGTATATCCTTTTCATTGACTTGGAATCATCCAAAGTAGATCGAATTCCTCAGTCCGTCAATAACGCAATGTGCGACCACAGATGTAACAAGCTAACCCAAGTCCTTGTGCAGATTTTCATTAGTTTGTCATTATTATAATGAGGCTGACAGACATTGCCCAGGACCATGACAAGGCTCCTGTTCCAGGATTTTAAGATAATTGGTTTTGGGTGAGAGGTTGTGCATTTGTTGCCATAAGCACGCGTTTGTAAACAACATCCAAGAGCATCTATGTCAGCTACTGTTTTAGATGCCGGGACAGAGCGAGGAAGAGCAGTCTTGCCCTCACAGAGCTTAAATTGAAAACAATGTACTTTATATAAAAGAAATGTATGTGGGTAACAACAACAACAACAAAAACAAAACTCTACTTTTTCTCTGATTTTAAAACGAAGAGTCAAAAACAAAGAGTTTTACTTATTAGCTTGTCTGCACTGGAGTTAAGGGTGGAGCGGACACAGAAGATGGAGACAGACTCCCAGTGAGAACGCCTTAGACTACAAATCCCAGGTTCCATATTAGTATGTATGGTTTATGTCCAGTCATGTCAGAGTAACTGAAATCTAAAACAAAATAAAACAAAGACCAAATGTTCTACGAGCCCAGAGACAAACATGGTATAATGTATATTCCTTAGGAATCTTTATTAATATTAACATGGATTTTCTTAGGAACATTGTTTTAGTGACCTTCGCATGTGGTGATGTTAGAATGTCCCAAAGACAGCTTTAAATGAAAATATTTGCAAATCCCATAAAAATGATTGTCTTATTACAGTTCAAATTATGTACCGTACAAAATATTCACAAGAACTGGGGTGCTTTGCAGCAGAGTATAGAATAGAATAGGGGCTCCACATTTCATTGTGAACACATCAGCATACACTTCCCAATGCAGAGAGCCACTTCACTACATAGGCATTTGATATTCAAATCTATCTTTGCCAAGCATTGGTAATATTGTATGCCTCGCATCTAACTTTTTCTGAAAAAAAAAAAAAAAAAAAAAAAAAAAAAATCAAGATTTCAAGGTTGATCCTATTTTTAAGAAGCAATTAACTAGGTAAAGCCACAAAAAATAGAAATGTTATGAATATGAGCATTCCTTTATACTTCTAAACAATTCTTTACAAACACACTTACTGAGATGAGACGTTGTGGGAAAACCAGTAACTTTGACGTAACGTTGAGCTGAGATACATGTGTGTTATCAATACTTTGTCCAGTGCTTAGTAGGGACAGGGAAGAGGGACTCTTCATACTGCATCATTTTACTGGTCAAAATATTTGTAAGTGCAGTGGGCTTCTGTGTTTTTGTCTGGTGGACACTGTTCCTTCTCCTTTGTATAACAGCACTTCCATCTCCCACTGGGAACCTCGTGCACCGTTGTGGAATTATTGATAGGATTATCAATCAGTGTGCAGGGTAGACCCTACTCAAGGGATGAGCCCATGATCCCAGCTAGTACTTTGGACTTTCTGATCCTTGATGATCAATACAAGAAGAAATATGGCTTAGCGATTGTGACCTATCATTACTAAGCTCAACAAAAACATACTTTTGCTTCTATGTAGATTTATATTACTGCCTAACTTCTACCTTTCTGCAAACCACTACCTTGGGTATTGTATGAGTCCATTCTCATGCTGCTATGAAGAAATACCTGGGACTGGGTAATTAATAAATAAAAGAGGTTTAATTGAATCACAGCTCTTCAGGGCTGGGGAAGCTCCAGAAAACTTACAATCGTGGCAGAAGGGAAGCAATTCTTTACATGGCTGCAGCAGGAAGTGCCAAGCAAAAGGGGAGAAAGCCCCTTACAAAACCATTGGATCTTAAGAGAACTCTCCATCACATGAGGGTAAAATGCCCCAAGGATTAAATCACCTCCCAATAACATGTGGGGATTATAGGAACTACAAGTCAAGATGAGATGTGGGTGCAGACGCAAAGCCTAACCATATCAGGTTTGACCATAAAAGTCTAACGCCTTTACAACCCAGACGGCCAAAGTAACTGTGGTGGGGAGGAAGGCACTTCCATTTAGAAACAGTGATACCTTTTACCAGGTTTGTTATTGAAGCCTTTTTCTATTCTCAGAGGAATCAACTGACAGGCTTATTAAGAAGGGGTGCCAGCTTTCAAAGTCAAAGGTGTATTTGGAAGGATAGAGAGGAAGACAGAAAAGAAGCACCTACTAGCAATGGGAAGTGACCTGGGTTTCCTTCACTAGATTATGAATTTCCTAAGAATGGGACCTACAGGATCTACGTGTTCTGTATCTGCATATTTCATGTGCCCAGAATAGTGCCTCATACACAGGATTTAGACTGAGTCTAGAGATCAAGAGGCAGATTTCACAGTCAGAAAATATTATTTTTCTACCTACCAAGATTTAACTGCGAAAGCGACCTGAAATATTTAGTTCCTAAGAAATATTACATACAGGAAAATAAAGGTAAGATGATGGCAGTTTTCTCACTAAAAGACAACAGATGAGAAGACAGTGGAAGCAACTCCACTGAGGGAAAACAAACAAAAACCAACCTGTCAACCCAGAATTCCACTCAGATCCAAAATATGCTTCAACAATGAAGGTAAAACAAAGATTCTCTTATACATAAAGAAGCTGAAATGATTCATCGTAAGAAGAGTTAGCACAAGAACTGTTAAGGAATGTACTTAGGCAGAAGGAAAATGATAATGGATGGAGATAGGATTTTCACAAAGAAACGAAGAGCACCTGAAGTGGTAAACGTGAGCAAATATACGCTATTTCCTCATTATTTAAATATTTTCAAAAGATAATTAGCAACAATCTAGAATGTAACAGCAATGTGGAATGGTGTTCACAATATATGTTAAAGAAAATGTAAGATAACATTAGCACAAAGGCCAATAAAAGAGAAATGAAAATATCCTATTATAACACTCTATTTGTGAAGAGACATCATATTGCTTAAAGGTAGGTTGTGATAAATTAATTTTATATAATATAAATGTAAAAAACAACATTAATGTAACAAAAGAAAGAGTTCTAGGTAATAAGCCTTTAAAGGAAGTGAATTGTATCATGAAAACACATCCCATGCAAAAGAAGAAGGAGCAGGAAGAAAAAGAATGAGACAAAAGATGAAGCAAATAGAGAACAAATAGAGGGTGGCAAATTTAAGCTTCACCTTATCAATAATCACAATTGATATAAATATTCTACGCATACAAATAAAAGGCAGAGAAGTCACATTTGATTAAAAAGTAATATCCAATATATGTTGCCTAGAAGAAATGCACTTTACAGACAGAACTAAGTTTAATGTAAATATTGGAAAAGATACATCATGCTAACATGATCAATAAAAAGTTGGAGTATCTATATTCATGTCAAACAAAGTAGATTTTCAAGCAACAGTATTACCAATGACAAAGAAGGTCATTTAATAATGATAAGGGGTTCAATTCACTAAAAAAATTTCTAAAGATTCATACATTTAAATAACAAACCTTCAGAATACCTAAAGCAAAAACTAAAAGTCGTTTTAGGAAAAAATAGAAAAATCCACAATTGTATTCAGAAATTTCAGTACCTCTCCCTCAATAATTGATAAAGTTTACAGAATATCAGTGAGGTTATAGAAAAAGGAACAATACTACCAACCAATATTGCCTAATTGGCATTTATAGAACATTTCACCTGACTACAACAGAATACATGTTCTTCTTCAATGTGCACTGATTGACCAAGTTGGACTATAACTGAGGAATAAGATATGTCTGTATATATTTTAAAAGAATCAAATAATACAAGATATGTTCTTTGATCACAATAAAATTAAACTACAAACCAATTAAAATTAAACTACAAATCAATCACAGAAGGTATCTAGAATGCTTCACATATTTGGAAATGAAATACTTCTAAAAACACTTCAAAAACACAAAAGGGTAAACATAAAGCACTTTGAACTGAATGAAAATTAAAACAACATTACAAAATTTAGATGCTGCTAAAGCGGTATTTAGGGGCAAATTTATAGTGCGAAAATGCCTCTATCAGAAAAGATAAATGTTCCAGATCAATGGCTGTAGCAACACCCATTTTAAGAAACTGTAAAAAGAATTATTTAAATCCAAAGTATACAGAAAAAAAAGAACAGAAATTTTAAGAATTAGAAAAACACTAGAAAACAATAAAACCAAAACCTGATTCCTTGAGATCAATAACGTGATAAAACCATAGCCAAAATGAGCAAAAAGAAAAAAGCAAAGATGCAAATTACCAATATCAAAACTGAAAGCAGTGTTTTCTCTGCAGACCCTACATATAATAAGAGAATACTGTGGATAACTTGGTCAATAGATTTGGCAAATTAGGTGAAATTAGCAATTTAAAAAAGAAACATACTATAAAACCTCAATCAAGAGAAAATAAATAACCTATATAGCCATATATATTTTTAATAAATTGAACGTGTATTTTAAAACCTTTCAACAAAGAAATTCTAGGTCCAGAGGACTTCACTAGTGAACAGCACAAAACAATCAAACCTACACAAAATAATCCAGAAAATCCTAGAAAACACTTTCCAACCTATTCTCTGAAAGGAGCATTGCTCTCATAACAAACCCAAATACATAATAAAACTACAAACCATCATCTCTTATACCAGCATAAATTATTTTTATTTTAGGAAATCAAATGTAACATTACATACAAAAGATAATACATCACTACTAAGTCAGTTTTATCCCAAGAAAGCAAGAAAGATTTAATATTTAAAAATACATCAATGTCACATTAAACATTAACAGTCTAAAAAATGAAATCCATGTGATCTTTGATAGGTTAAGCAACATTTGACAAAAATCTAACATCCATTCCAGATAAACAGTCTAAGCAAACTATGATACAAAGGTATCATTGAAATCTTATAGCTAACATCATATCTAAAGGTGAAAAAATGAATATGTCCCTCATAAGACTAGGAAAAAGACAAGTATGTGTGCTCTTACTATTGTTACACCACGTAGAAAATTCCAAGGAATCTACAAACGTCCCCTAGAACTAGTACATGAGTTCAGCAGGATTGCAGAATACAAAATCAACAACAGAAACCAGTTTCATTTCTGTACACATACTAAGGACAAACAAGTTTCCTAAATAAAAACACAGTATCATCTACAAATGCTTCAAGTAAAATACTTTAGGTATGGTTCTGACAAAACACACCCATGATCTATGTGCTGAAAATTACAAAATATAATAGAAGACATCAAAGACCTAAATAATTAGAGAGACATCTGTGTTCATGGATTGGAACACTCAGTGAAGCAAAGGTATGAATTCTTTCCACATGGGTATGCAGGTTTAATATAATTCCTGTCAAAATTCAAGCAAGGTTGTAGTCATAATAGACAATCTTATTAGAAACTTCACATAGAAAGGTAAAGGCTCTAGAACAGCTAAAACAAAATTGAAAAAGAAGAGTAAAGGGGGAAGAACCATTCTGCCCTAGGGTAAGTCTCCCTGTATAGCTACAGTGATAAATACAGTGCACCATTGGTGTAGCAGCAGACATACACATCAATAGGGCTGACTGAGTATCCAGAAACAGACCAATACAATCATGCCCAATTGATTTTTGGCGAAGGTGTGGATGTTATTCAATGAAGGTATTCTAGCATTTTCAAAAAATGGTGGTGGAACAATTGGACACCCATAACCAAAACTCTGAATCTCAACCTAAGTTAAACAATTTATTTTAAAAAACCAAAAATGAAGGACATAAATGTGAAACATGAAACTATAAATTAAAAAAATCACATAGGTGAAAATCTTGGGATCTAGGGTTATGCAAAGAGTTTTTCCACTTTACAGTAAAAACACTTGCTGAACCTCATTGAAATGAATCATTTTGCTATGCAAAAAAGCCTGTCAAGAAAATAAAAAGACAAATTAGAGAACAGGAAATATCTTTGCAAATTATATTTTTTTAAAAAATGGCTCATATTTTACATGTATAAAGAATCTGTAAAACTCAATATTTTTTAAAAAATCCAATTAAAAATTGGGCAAAAGTCATGAACAGACGTTTCACTGAAGAGGAGACATGATGGTCAAATAAGCATCTGGAAAAGTGTTCCAGGTCATTAGCCACTTAGGATATGGAAATCAAAACCACACCCAGGATTCACTACACACCTCTCAACAGGGCAGAAATTTTTTAAAATAATAATTACACCAAATTCTATGAAGCTGGAGAGAAACTAAATTGTTCCTACATTGCTCATGAAATGTAAAATGGTATAGTTATTCTAAATAATAGTTGGAAAGTTTCTCATAAAACTAAAAATGAATTACCAAAGATCCAGCAATCATACTCTTGGGCAATTATACTAGAGAATGAAATGTATGTTTATGCAGAAACTCGTACATGTATCTCATAGCCTGTGACAGCCAAACGCTGAAAACTACCTAATGTCCTTCAGTGGGAAAATGGTAAAAGTAACTGCAGCACAACAAAAATTGAAAAAAGCTCATCATCACTGGTCATTAGAGAAATGCAAATCAA
>NW_022437036.1:3666111-3732013 GCF_009761245.1 Sapajus apella
TGAAAAAAGCTCATCATCACTGGTCATTAGAGAAATGCAAATCAAAACCACATTGAGATACCATCTCACACCAGTTAGAACGGTGATCATTAAAAAATCTGTAGACAACAGATGCTGGAGGAGATGTGGAGAAATAGCAACACTTTTACACTGTTGGTGGGAGTGCCAATTAGTTCAACCATTGTGGAAGACAGTGTGGCAATTCCTCAAGGATCCAGAAATAGAAATTCCATTTGACCCAGCAATCCCATCACTGGGTATATACCTAAGGGATTATAAGTCATTCTGTTATAAAGACACATGCACACATATGTTTATTGCAGCACTGCTTACAATAGCAAAGACTTGAAACCAACCCAAACGCCCATCAATGATAGACTGGATAAAGAAAATGTGGTACATATACACCATGGAATACTATGCAGCCATAAAAAAGATGAGTTCATTTCCTTTGCAGGGACATGGATAAAGCTGGAAACTATGATTCTTAGCAAACTGACACAAGAACAGAAAACCAAACGCTGCATGTTCTCATTCATAAGTGGGTGTTGAACGATAAGAACACATGGACACAGGAAGGGGAACATCACACACCAGGGCCTGCTGATGAGTGGGGGGACTAGGGGAGGGATAGTAGAGGGTGGGGGAATAGGATAAGAATAGCATTAGGGGAAATGCCTAATGTAGTTGACAGGGTGATGGATGCAGCCAACCACCGTGGCATGTGTATACCGACGTAACAAGCCCGCATGTTCTGCACATGTTCCCCAGAACTTAAAGTATAATAATAAAAGAAAAGTAACTGTGGTTCATTCTGTGGACTACTACTCAGAAATAAAAAGGAACAAACTACTGATACATGCAACAATTTGGACTAACTTCACAGAATTTATACTGAGTGGAAAAAGCCAATCTTTGAAGGTTGCATACTGTATGAATCAATTTTTATAATATTCTTGAAATAAAATTATAGAAATAAAGAAAAAATTTGTGGTTTCCAAGGTTTAAGGAGTTGATAGGAGCAGGGAGAAAGTAGTTGTGGCTATAAAGGACAACATGAGGACCCTGTGCTGATGGAAACGTTCCGCATTTGGCTTTACCAATGTCATATACTGGTTGTAATATTGAAATTTTGCAAAATGTTACCATTGAAGGAAACAGTAATGGGTACATGGAATCCTTCTGTGTTATTTCCTACACTGCATATGGATCTACATTTATCTCAAAATATAAAGTTTAATTTTAAAAAGAAAAAATAGAAAAATATTGGACTTCAAAGTTAAGAACATTTATCCTTTTTAAGGCACTATTATTAGAAAAATAAAAAGGCAAGCCACAGACTGAGAGAATCATTTCCAAAACATTCATCTAACACAATACCTGTACCCAGAATACATAAAGAATCCTTACAACTCAATACTAAGAAGATATTTAAAAAGAAATAAAAGACACAATCAGGCACTTCACCAAAGATGATGTATATTACTAAAGGAGCACATAAAATAGTGTTCAATATAATTAATCATTTGAGAAATACAAATTAAAACAATTGACAACTTTGTGCAACTGACACATAGCTTAAATAAAAAACACTGAGAATATCAAGTTTTGGATGGCAGTGGAATGAATAAAACTCATATATTATCAGCGAGATAGAAAATGTTTCAGCCACTTAAAAAATTCCCTTGGGAATTTTTGGAAAATGTCTTGGAAATTCTATAAAGTCAAACTTACACTCAATGAATGACACAGCTACCTCACTCCACAGAAAGTTTTGTACACAAATGATTAATAGTCAAAAAATATAAGTAACCCAAATGGAGAAATGAACTGCAGTATATTCATATGATGGAAAATTATTCAGCAATACAAAGGAACTACTGATATATACAAAACATGAAAGAATTTAAAATGCATTATACTTAATGAAAGAAACCAGTTTCAAAACACTACATACTGAATTATTCATTTAGATAAAATTTTTCAAAATATGTAAGTTTCAAAAGAATTAGATCTTACAGTGTTCTCTGATCACAATGGAACTAAATTGGAAAGTAATGTTAATTAATATCCATAACCCTGGAAAAGCCGTAAAGATTTGGAAATGAAAGAATGTATTTCTATGTAAGCCATAGGTCAAAGCAGATATCACAAAGGAAATAAATTATTTTGAATGAGGTACCACTTCACACTCACTAAGATGGCTAAAATAAAGAAGAATGTAACAAGTGCTGACAAGGATGTGGAGAAGTTGAAATCATTTACTTGTCTACTGTGATCATAAAAGGATGCAGCTACTTTGGAAAATCTTTTGACATTTTTTCAAGATAGTCACTTATTACTCAGCAATTCTACTCTTAAAATCTATATGTAGTATTTCTAGTACAAACCACCAAATGTCCATCAATTGATGACTGGAAAGATAAAGGTCTATTCATACAATGGAATATAATTTGCCAATAGAAATAAATGAAGTGCTAGTATCTGCTACAATGTTGATGAACTCTGAAAACAGGATGTCAGGGGAAAGGAAAGGCCACAGATTTTGTGACTATCAAATAAAATGTCCAGATTAATCAAATCCATAGAAATATAAAGTAGGTTCGTCAGTGATTGTCAGGGACTGGGAGGTGGGAGGAATGGGGAATAATGAAGGAAATTAATTTTATTACTTTATGGAAATTATAAGAGCAGTAACTGGTGAAATAGGAAATAGACAAAAGTAGAAAAAAAATGAAAAACATCCAAAAGTTATGTATTTGGAAAGAGTAACACAATGTTTAGATGCCTGATAATAGTAAACAAGACAGAGAAAAGATAAATTACCAACAAAAGGAATAAAACTATATATATCCTCACAGATTCCCACAAGCATGAAAAGGAACCACTATAAACAGCTGTTGCGGATTAACTTGACAACTTAGATGAAACGGAAAGCGCAACTCACCAAAACTGATGTGAGAAAAGACAGAAAATCTTACCACAAAGATGTTAAATATTTGATGTGGATAGGCTAATTAGCCTGATTTGATATTTCCACAATATGTACCTGCATTGAATCATCCACAAAATTATACAATTATTATTTGTCAATTAAAAATATAAGGAAACTTATTTTAAAGGAACTGTAGAAAAAAGAGAAACAAAATCCGAATGGTCTTGCTATTGCTTACCTAGGGTGATGAACAAGCCCCAGTATCTTCATTTGGTTGCTATACATTTGCCAAAGCTCATATAATTACATATTTAAGACAGATCAATTTCACTGTCTGTAAATCTTACTTCAGTTTTGTAAAAATAGAATATAGTGAAGGCAAAACGCCCAACAGAATGCCCGGTGCACTGTATCAGCTCTATGAATACACTGCAGCTCTTGCTATTATTAATAGTATCAAGGCCTAGCACACAAAACAAAGGCTTGGAGGCTTGTCCAGGCCCCCGGGATACTGGAAAATATCAGCAAATATGTGTGACATTCAGAGTTTTGAAACTGCAACAGCTCAACATTTTTCAGTGGGAAGATCCGTTTGCGGGGAGATAGGTTAGACAGGTGAATGAAGAGCGAACTGTCCATCGTGGAGATAAACAGGCTTCTGTGGGAGGCTAGAGGTAGAAAGACCTTGTCTCTTCTTGATTATTGCATTTATTACAAAGGACCAAGTTCACAAACGCCTTAGTTCCAACAAAGGGAGCTTCAGGCATCTTACTAAGGAGTTGTGCTCAGCAGGAATAAACAGGGCATTGGAAGAGTAAGACACCTAGCCCCTTGCAGACAGGAGAAAAGGCCCCCCAAGGGGCTCTCCACATGCCAGAGATTCCACATTTTGTATCCCTGCTCTGTGTGAGGCACTGATGACACTTAACTGACATCACAAGGCACATGTGACAACTTTCAGCTTAAGCTTCATGTAGCATGAATTATGATATGAAACATACTCCTCTGCAACATCACAGGCATCTGAATGCCTCTCTCTGCGCACTTATCCTTCACCCAAGTTCCCCCTGGAGCTGTTTTCAACTGGCCAATAGCCCAAAGGAAGCTGTGAGGGGAGAGTCAGTCCAGAGTCAGCAATCCCTGGACTTATGGCCACAGGGTCAACACCAAGCGTCAGAAACAGGTTCAAGTGCCCTAGAATCCACTTGGAGAGACTGACAGTAGTACCAGATCACTCTGGGAGGTGACAGTAGTCCCCGAGTGCTTTCTTCCAAAGTAAACTCTAAATACAGTGAAATGCACAGATCTTGAGTGTTTGGCTATATGTATGTCATTATATATGCATAAAGCCAACACTGAGGTCACGAGCTCCTTCAAAACCCTGCAGACCCATGTTTCTGGGCAATGTTGCACCACACGTGAAAGTGTGGTTGCTCATGAATCGGGTTTGTTTTCTACAACTATAACATTGAAGGGCAACACGGAAAAGTTTATGTCCAGCACAAGGACTGCAGTTTTATTTTTTCCATCCAAGGCAACTTTGATGACTCCCATTAAAGGTTTGTACTCAGCAATGTTCTCAGAAATCACTGCACATTCAGATCACCAGGGAAGCTTTCAAAACTGCAGCTGCCTGGGTCTCACCCCTAAAGATTCTGATAACATGGACGGGATGGTCTCAGGTGTGGTAATTTTACATTTTTTTCTCAGGTGATTCTACTCTGCATCCAGGGCTCACAACCCAGCTGGATAAAAACTCCCAGCCTAGAGGAGGCAGAGCAAGGGCTGGGAACAGAAAGCTCCAGATCCCAGCCTAGGTTCTGCCACTGATCACCTGTACAGCTGAGCGTTTTCTGTTCCTCAGTTTTCTTATCTGTATAAAATCATAGCGTTGGATCCCATCAGCAATTTTCAACCCATTACAGAGGTTGTCTGTGCCGTGAGACTTAAAAACATGACAGCCCTGGGGACCCCATTATGGAAAAAGGAGGAATTAGGAGCCGCCGTGATTAAGCAGAAATGCAAGCCTTGGTCCCATGTTTCCCTTCCCCTTCCCATGTTCCTTGGAAGCATCTTTGCAGGCTCTAGGGCCCTTAGAGAGTCGCTGCCTTATAGCTCTAAAGTCCCTGTCACATTGTCTTTAAGCATTTTCTTCCACTGGTGGGGTCTCTCTTATGAAATGGGAACACGCATCTCCGGCCCACCGCACATGGTCACACACATCCAATCTGCAGTAAGACCAGGCCAACATCTGCAGCCAGGCGTTGGCATCTGTGACTACCTCACTGTATTAGTCTGTTTTCGCACTGCTGTAAAGAACTGCCCAAGACTGGGTAATTTATAAAGGAAAGAGGTTTAATTGACTCACAGTTCATCATGGCTGGGGATGCCTCAGGAAGTGTATGATCCCGGTGAAGGAGAAGAAGCAAGGAGGAGAAGCCATCTTCTTCACAAGGCATCGAGGGAGCGCAAAGGAAGAGCCAGCCCCTTGTAAACCCACCAGATCTCGTGAGAACTCACTGTCACAAGAACAGCATGGGGGAAACGGCCCTCGTGATTCAATTACCTCCACCTGGTCTCTCCCTTGACAGGTGGAGATTATGGGAATATAATTCAAGGTGAGATTTGGTGGGGACGCAAAGCCTAACCATATCACTAACTGCAGATAAACAAGAGATTTCTCTCCTTTCCTTTCAGTGACCCAAGCAAGCCATACTCAGAGGGTGCTTAAAAAAAGGAAGACAGGAGAGACAGGAGTTGGCTGGAAGCCCAGTGAGGACATGAAGGTGGCCTTTCTAGGCCAGCAGTGAGCTGAGCTTGGCTCTGGCTAGAAGAGGTGAGGAGGAAAAGTCTTTCTTTGTGGCCCAGTGAGGCCCCTCCTGCTTGTGTCTCATGAAAGTACTCAAAATCAAAATAGAGTCACTTGTGTTTAAAAAAAAAAATCTGAAAAAGAGAGCCATGGAAGGCCATGAAGAGTTCTTGTGCATAAAGGCCTGATGACAGGAACCATCACAAAAGACTCCACAAAACCCACAGCCTTGCCCAGAGGCCCCCGTAACTTTACACACAAAACCAGCTCTGCAAGGACGCCTGCCCAGCCACTGCCTGTCCAACCTCGGACTGGCATCACCCTTGCTATTCATCCTCGCAGCCAAGGAGAAGCATCTGAAAACGGTTATGTAATCTGTTTCATCTTTCCTTTAAAAGCCCTCGTCTTTTTTGACCTCCCTGAACACGCACATTACTAAGGTGAGCATGTTTCTGCTGCAGTGACCTATTCCCAAGTAACTATCGCTGTCTTTTAGAGAGCCTCCCTCTGTTACTTAGATTGACAAAAGGTGTTCAAGCTCTGACCCAGCAAGTCAAACTCTTATTTATCATACAGAATGTCCACACCTGTGTGCAAAAGGGAACATGCAAAGATGCCCACTGCGTCACCCTGGCCTATCCCCCATCACCACCATCCCACACTAACCATGCTTTCTCCACCCTGGGCCTTTGCTGTTTTGGAGCTTGAGAACTTGTCCCTCCTCTCCGTGACTGACGCCCCTCAGAGTTCATGTGTCACTGCCTCCAGGAAGCCCCCCTGATATCCCTATAAGGCCATAGCCAAGGACATGTCCAACCTACAGCGAATCCTGTGAGAATTACTCTGTGGCTCCCTGTTTAGATGGAAAATTAGAAAGGGCATTTCCCCGGGCCAGCACAGTGCTGAAGGTTTGCAGCCTAGGGAGGGGATGGGGTGCCCCCTGCCAGGCAGGCACAGTTCTCCACTCAAGTGCAGTTTGGTCAGTGAAGTGTGGACTAGATTTCAGGTCCCTCCCACTGCACCCCACAAACGCAGGGTGCCCCGAGTCAATGTAGGGACTGCACAACCACGCAGGCAGCCCCATGACATCTCCACAGTGCCCTGGGCTTTGCCTTTTGCAGCAATTCCCATACTTGTCAATTGACATTTTGTTTCCGAGGTCCTTTGATGAAAATCCGCCTCTCCCTCTGGACTGTGGGCTCCAGGAGGGCAGAGCCACATTTGATTTTGCTCACCTGATATTCCTAGCCCAATCCTTGGTTATTGGTAAGTGCTCAAAAATATATTGAATTAATACTCAGCAGGCAAAGCATTGGGAGACAATGGGGCATGTTGTCACCTGAAAGAACCACTGGCATGGGGGTGCTAAATGACAGTTAGACTCAAAGGCTGGGATGTGTCATGAAGGGGTCTCTCAAAGGAGAGCCAGCTTCCCAGACAAGAAAGAGTTCATTTCACTTTACTTCCAAAGCCTGCACACCTCTTGCTTGCAAAACATACCAATACTAACGTAAGATGCATCAGTCTAAACACCTGAGAGATACAGCCATCTGCACTCTTGTGCCATTTAAAAAGCAGTTTTACATTACTGAATGAGATCAGACATCCTTACATCATCATGAAAATGAAACGCAGTGAGAATAACAAAGGATTCACACATACACATATACATGCATGCATACCACCAGCATCTTTTACAAAATAGAATGCCCCTTGCAATTTTTTTTTTTTTTTTGAGACGGAGTCTCTCTCTGTTGCCAGGCTGGAGTGTAGTGGCATCCTCAAGGCTCACCGCAACCTCCGCCTCCCAGGTTCAACCAATTCTGCTGCCTCAGCCTCCTGAGTAGCTGGGACTACAGGTGCGCATCACCACACCCAGCTAATTTTTGTATGTTTTAGTAGAGACGGGGTTTCACCATGTTGGCCAGGATGGTCTCGATCTCTTGACCTCATGATCTGCCTGCCTTGGCCTCCCGAAGTGCCAGGATTACAGGCGTGAGCCACCGCGCCCAGCCCTCTCACTTTTCACAAAGCAGCGGGTCTGGGCGATCTTCCTATGTCGGCAAGTGTAGATTCACCTGATTTCAGGGAGCGTGTTTATTTATATGCCTCACTTCATTCTACCTGAATTTATTTACCCTGTCTCCTATCCATGGACATGCAGAAGGCTACTACAGGCCATGCTGCAATGAATATTGTGAAATATGCATCTTTGCATACATATGTGACCATCTCCATAAGATAAATGACTAGAAGCAGAATTTCTGGGTCTAATTGTGCACACAGCTCTAAATGAAGCTATAGTAGCCAAAATCTATAACACTAAGCCACTAGTTTGATCCACACATTAATGTTTTATTTGCATGTTTATACATGCACATAAGTGTGTATGCATCCATAGATACACTTATATAGACACAATTTATTGTATCTTTCCCACAGGTCCTAACACTGAGGGGCTCGTGATCATAGCACACTAAGAATGGTGTGATCTCTCGGGAACGGAGATGTGGCTGACTCCCAGGGCTCACAGTGCCCATCTCCACCCTCCTAAAAGGCCGGGGTATTCTTCCTCTCTGTTTCATCTTCCACCACTGTCTTAATGTCTTCAAAAATCACTCTCCCTTTTCACAGGACTCCTTGATCTTAAGCTGTCTTGCCCCTCCCTTTACTCAATAGACTTCAATTTCCAAAAGAGAATGATAGCTGCATGAGAAATGCTATAAAAGTTTCAGGAGGGAGCAGGTGGAGAAGAAAGGGGGAAAGGAATTGGGAACTCATCTGAGAAGGCTGGCATGAAAGGAAAAGAAAGGTGACTCCAGCTAAAAGGCACAGCCGGGGCAGGTGAACTGGGTGTTTTTCAAGCCAGGAGAGACCTGAACCTGTTCAAGTGCAGAGTAGGGAAGAACCAGGAGGCCAGGGCATGGAAGGGGCCAGGGACCACAGAGGAGGGGACACTCTCGCCCACCTGTGCCCTGTCCTGCCTCAATGGGCTGATTCCAGTTGTCCTCAGAAAGAACTCACATCTGCCTCCTTTGGGAAGGCCCCCTGGCCCTCCTAGCCAGAGTTAGCACCTCTAGTTAAACTCCATTTGTTTATTCATTCATTAATTCCTTTACTCATTCATTTATTCAAGTTACATGTATATATTGAGCACTTGCCACTATTCTCGATGCTGACATTATCAGTGCAATGCCATTACGCATGGAAATTAGACCTATACAAAGGTGAGGTGCCTCTCAGACAGGGACGAACAGCAGGTGGGGTAAGACCCTGGCAGGGCAGGCTGGGTGGTGGGAAGAACACAGGGTTTGGAATCAGAAAGAACTGGCCTTTGCTCATCCAACAAATACTGGCTGGCACTAGCTCAGTGGCAGGGTGTGGTGGGCACTGAGGATTCCAGAAGTGAGCTGCCGCCCCCCAACTGCATGGCCTTCAAGTTATGGACACATGCAAAGACAAAATGGCTGGACGCATGCAAAAAGACATGGTGAAGGTTGACAGGGACAGAGTGATGGGGTGAAAGGGCCATTCAGAAAAGAGTAAACAAGGAAAGATTCCTTGAGGGGTGACTTTTGCAGTGATAACAGAACAACTAAGGGAAGCCACCTACGGGAGCTTCTGAGAAAAGCATTCCAGGAAGAGACGATAGCAAGTGCAAAGGCCCTGTGGTAAGAAGCCCGGTAGCGATGTTTGCTTCCAGAACTAGATGAAGGTACATGGGCTACAGGGGAGTGAGGCTGTGCAGCAGTGAAAGAGGCAGGAAGGAAGTGTGGAGGGGAGAGATGATGAGTGAGGAGATCACATGGGGTCTGCAGGCTGCTGTGAGACGGGGCTTCCACTCCAGTGTAAAGGGCAGGTGATGAAGGATTTCGGAGCAGAGGAGGAAAGTGTCAATCTCATCTATGTTGTAAAGGACCATGCAGGCTGCTGTGCTGAGAACAGGCTGTAGGGGTGGGCTGGGAGGTATCTTCTTCCTGACCTTGGTGTCAATGGATTCTGAGAGTGTCTGATTATTAAACGCCAGCCTTTCTAGATGTGGAGCTTCAAGGTAGCAAGTGCATCCCATTCATCTCAAATTCCTGACACTCAGCACGCTGATGGCCAGGTGGTGAACCTGGGTTAAAGGTTTGCCAAAGGAGGGAGAGAGGAAGAAGGCTAGGACTCTAGGGAGTCAGTAAAGGGCAGGGTCAGTGGCATTGCATTTCTTTCTTAAATTCTGTTTGGATCTGCCTGCAGACTTACCTTGCTTATTTTGCACATGACAAACTGGTGGCCATTTAGCTAAAACTCAGTTCTATTTTGGGCAAGACCAGCATATAGCAGCAGGAACTATTGCCAAGGAATGGCTCCTTAACCAAGCTTCAGAAAGTGTGAAGAAGCTCAATTCAACAACCATTTGTTAAGAAAAACCTGGTCACTGGTGGAAGAGAATGGCATGGCCCTTCCCATCTTGAAGTTCACAGTTTAATTTTGGGGATAAGGGCAGATACAGCCACCATCACACATCAGTCCTTCCACTCACCAGGTATACCAGTGTCACAAGCATGGGGAGAAAACCACACACTTTGCTTTAGGGAGTAAGGTTTGTGCATTTTAATATTTTTGTTGATATATCTGTGCTTTGGTGAGAGGCAGAGGGACTGGCACTGAATACCTTGAGAGAGCGTCTGAAAAAATTCCAGACTCTTTCTCCAAAAACTGCATGTTATGGCCACAGACTTTGCATAGCATTTCCATAGGCATCTGAAGTCCTTCCGTGGATCTCTGGTGAAGAACGTATTCCTTCAGGATATTAAGGCAGAAAAGCTGCGGCAGTCAACAGAATCCATGGTGCAATTTCCCAGAAACACAGTGTTTTCTGGTGGAAACTGCAAGAACAGATAGGCCTTGGCTAAACAGAACAGCAAAATAGCAAGCTTGACTTTGGTTTTATAGATGCTTTGGAGAGCTGACCTCTTTGTTTGATGGAGAAATCCTCTTGCTCCCCTCTGGCGAGGCTAAAACACACACCTTAATGTCAGAGCTGAAGTCCCTGGGCGCAGCTGTCTAAATTTCAGCGACTAAGCTCTGCGTAGGGAAGGAGTGTGCATCCACACCGACGGATGGGTGGCATGGTCTCACAGTGTAAATGCTCAGTGAAGGGAAAGTTCACGGTTCTGCTCCACCAGGCATACTGAAGACGACAGGGAGGCTTACTTTTCATAATTTACAACTGGAAAGAGGAGAAGATGTATTTTTTTTATTTACACGAAAGCTCAGAGTCTAGAGAACACAGAAAACCAAGACACAAATATACTAGGAAGGCCCTACATGTCTGGATCTTTTGTTCTCTTTATGATGTCCACAAGTTCATGGATAATTCTCACTTTAAAAGGTGGAGGCTAATTCCTCACACCTCAAGTATGAGATATACTTAGTGCTTTGCTTCCAACAAATAGAAAGTAGTAAAAGTGACATGTGTGATGTCCAAGATTAGAACCTAAGGGGTGCTGTGGCAGCTCTATCTCTTCTGTCTCTCCCTCTCCCCTCCTTGTTCTCTCCTGGGGAAGTTGCCAGCCACCATATTGTAAGGACACTCAAGTAGCTCTGTGGACAAGTTAAGAGTGCTGTGGAGCTGAGGCCCCCAGCCTACAGCCATGTGAGGGAGTCATGGTGGAATTGAGCCTCCAGAGGGCCACAGACCCAGACAACATCCTGACTGCAGTCTCCTGAGAGGCCCTGAGCCTCAATCACCAGCTGAGCCACTCCCAAATTTTTGGCCCACAGCAACTGTCATATACCAAATGTTGGTTCTTTAAAGTAACCGAGTCCTTTAAAGTAACCGAGTCCTACAGTGGTTCTTTTACACAGCAATAGAACGTTCACTCTCAAAATCCCTCTCTTGGAGGCAGAATCCTGCTCTTTCTGAGCATTTGCTCCATGCTAGACCCTGTACCAAGTACTGTATGAAATGTTTCTTTTCATGACAACTCTACTATGTAGGCAAAGTTAGACCCATCTTAGGGTGAGAAAACTGAGGCTAGGTGATGCCAAGCAACACACCCAAATATCATAGCTCTCTGTCTCAGAGCCTGATTGCAAACTCATGACTCTTATAAAAAATCTCAAGGGTTCTATTTCTTTGCTTGATGGTTGCACTTGGCTTATTTGCCCACAGGAGAGCAGCGACTGGATCTGCCTTGCACTTCCCTTCATCCTCAGTGCCCAAATAATACGGGAGGCATCACCGTGCCTGACAGAATGGATTCATGGCACAGGTAAGTGGTGGAAGCAGAGGGGATGCCACATGACCTCCTCCAGCTAAGGGTTTTCCTGTACTCGAAATTAACTCCACATGAGAGCTAGATTTGTTAGCAAAGGAAGAAGTGGGATTAGATGCAAACAGAATCCAGTAGCAAGGAGCACTCAGGATGAACAGAAGTAGCTGGGCTCAAGAGCTGTGCTCCCGTGGGCAGGTGACGGCCAACACCAGGCCTCCTGAGTAAAAGCTCATTGCGTCAGTGAGGCGTACCTGCAAGGGATGGACCCTGGGTACCTCCTTTCAGTCACGCTGAGCTAATCCTGGGGACATAGTGAGGAGCAAAAGGAAAGAAGGGATGAAACCAAGCGCCGCTCCTCTCTCAGGCGAGGACTTCCCACCTGTGTCTTCCCCCTCCATCTGTCAAGGACTCCCGTTCTTCCCTTGTCTTCCCCATCAACATTGTATTAAGGTTTTCAGAGGCTCTAAGGACAGAGAAGACTGCGGTGTCCCTACCGGATTCATAATTCAAATTAAATCCCTCCAATAAGCTGTAAAGGTTCAAACATCCAACAAAGAGCTCCGATTCTTTTCATAAGACTCACCTGGATGCATTTTTGAAAACTCTAATACCTTTTTTCTTTTTCAACAAGTGCTTACAGCATAATGACAGCTAACGCATGAATGGACACTATTTTAAGTCCTCACATACATTAACTCAGTGCATGCTCCTAACAGCTTAGGAAACGGGGGCTATTATTTGCATTTTCAGATGCGGAAACCAAGGAACAGAGAGGTTAAACAACCTGGCGAGTGGCAGAGCCACGACCAGACCCGGCAGCCATGCTGTGGTGGAGGGCATGCTCTTGACCACCACTCTGGGCCCACTGCCCTCCACCGCCCTCCCTTCCTTCCCAGTCGGGATTGGAAGCCTGACACACTATTTAAAACGTGAGAAGTCAGAAGTTTGAATTGCTCTGGAGTTCCAGGAGGCCATCCTCCAGTGTCAGCTGTCCGCTTCTTCCTGCCTCCTGGAATCTCCCTCCTCATGAGACATGGCCTCAGCAGACATTTACGGAGGACCTCCCCTGTGACGGCAACTGTGCTAGGTGCTTCACTGCAACAAGACCCCTGCCTTCCAGATGGTACTGAAGGATGAAGATAGGGCAACGGTCATCGCCGGTCATGAGGCAGATGTCTCTGGCAACCCCTGTGGGCCTAGAGGATTTACATCTCTAGGGGAAACGGCACGTGGTTATCTTCCTTTCTTAGGAGCAGTGGGCAAAGGACAGCCCAGAAGCAAACACTGGACACAAAGGGAATGTTTTCTGTGCAGGAGCAGGTGGACAGCTCTGGTGAAGAGTAGTCATCAACACCGGACAGGGACAGGTGGGTCCTGGCGCACAGAAACTGACTTCTCATGTATTGCACCCTAAAAAGAAACTCATCTGGTGGAAGTTGCATTTGCCCCAATCATCCGGGCAGACCGCCCAGCCGCCGGCTACAGCAGCCTGAAGGACAGATGTTTCTGGCATTCGGGGCTATGAAAGAGAGGTGAGAAGACTTCTCTTCTTCAGCAGAGAAGACTTGAGGTATCCCATGGGAAAAGCAGAACACTTTAAAGGACTCCACCAAGGCTCCTTGTCACTGACTCAGGATTGAAACACTGCCATTACTCATGGCAACTGGTGACTTTGAGTTCCTTTCAAACTCTGAGGTTCTGTTTAAACAAGTGAAATTCTGACTCTATGTCTGGCTAAGGATGTTGAAGATGGCTTATTAGAGGGCAAATTAACTTCAACAAACACTAAAGGAAGAGTAAAGATGTGGGGCATGGGGATGGTCAAGAGAAGAGGGAGATGGTGAGTGGAGGTCTGGGCTGGGGAGCACGGGCCACGTCTAGGAAATAGGTGTTCAGGATGAGACAGAGCACATGTCCACACAACACTCCACCACTCACCCAAAAGTGGCACCATTCTAGGGGATTTTCTCAGAAAACCCTTCTGTACAAGAGTAGTCACTGTCCATGCAAGTGAATCACACCTGCCAGCCTGCTCGTTCAACCCTCAAACTGCAACTCCAAGACCTTGGCATCGTAGCTCTGAGATGTCCCAGGAATGCATCCGTCCCTCCCTTTGCCACTGCCACCATCATTCCCTTCCCAACAGAATTCAAATTGGTCCCCTGCCTACTCCAATCCACTGTCCTGGGAGGAGCCAAGAGGTTTTCCATTCATGCACCTGACCATGTCCTTCTCCGGCAGAAACGTTCCTGTCTCTCGTTGCTCGTGAGATCTGAGATGCTGCCAGGATGTGTAGGGGGGCGAGAGGGCTGAGTGATGTGCCACGGATGGCAGGAGGTTCTGCAGGGAGTGCTGCTCTGATGGGGAAGAGCTTGCCTAGTCCTGTCATGGGAGGGGGATTTCTACAGTTG
The DNA here is from genome assembly GCF_009761245.1 of Sapajus apella. NCBI lineage: Eukaryota > Metazoa > Chordata > Mammalia > Primates > Cebidae > Sapajus > Sapajus apella. Next base: position 3,680,530 of record NW_022437036.1, read on the forward strand.
GCAATCAGGGAGTTGAGTTGGGAAGGAGAGATAGGTTCTACCTCCCAGCCTTTTTGGTCTTGCACTACTGGGAGTGCTCAGAGTGAAGCGCACAATATCCTGTCATTGCTGTCTCCCCCTAGGCCTACCTCCAGCACAGAGTGATCTTCTTCCACTGCCAGCCTGCAAGCTTTGCCTCTCCCACCCCACTCTCCACAGCTCCTGGAGCAATCAATCATCCTTCATGGTAGGTCCGTCTTCAGTGTCACAGCCTCAGCCGAGCTTTCCTTGGCCTCCTGGCTGCACCAGACCCTAAGTTATTTGCATTGGTAGCACCTGCCCTTTCTTCGCCTCTGTAGCTCTTTCCCAGTTTAATTTCACAGTTATGGGTGTATTTTTAAATTAATGCCCCTCAGCCAGGAGTGTTGGCTCATACCTGCAATCCCAGCACTTTGGAAGGCCAAGGCAGGAGGATCGCTTCAGCCCAGGAGTTTGATACCAGCATGGGCAACATAAGGAGACCCCCCATCTCAAAAAACAAAAAAACGCCTCTCCCCCACTGGACTATACACACTGCAAAGGTAGGGATAAGGTTTCTCTCGTTCACTATGACAAGGCCAGGCCCAGAGTGAGCTGAAAACGGGGCAGATGATCAGGCATATATTCTGGAACATCCTGGAGGGTCACTGTTGAGTGCCTGGGCCTTGGCACGACGACAAGTGACATGTGGCATCAGGGGAACACAGGGATTCTGTCATAAGGACCCTTGCAACTTCTCTCTACATAGTTCAGGCTTGGTGGAAGAGGCAGCTCTTGTGCTGGGGTTGGGGGCCCACAGCTTTCTGGAATCTAAGAATAGGGCAGAGCAGAAGGGCACCCTGTCATTATCCAAATGATACCATCTTAGTGCTGGCTCATGGTGAAGTAAGTGAAAAAAATAGAAATCACAGGCCAATTTGCCATGCATTCAAAGTGGGATGCAGGCCACAGAAGTGAGATGCAGGCGTAGCGTGGAGGCGTGGCCTGGCCTCAGGCTGGAGACAGTGAAGTCTTGATAATCCACCCTGTTACCATTGTTCAGTGTCAGGGCCATTTCAAAGGCCAATAAGCTCTCCTACATCCTCGCTGAAGCTGTAATTTGGAGATATGTTCCTTTTGTTTGAACTTTTAAAAGGAAAAATAACATAAATTAGGATATAAATTCTAGAAGCTGTGAACTTCCTCCACGGTTGATAAGGGCTTTCAATGAGTGTGTGATGGAAGCACTGCTGTTTTTGAGAGGAGAAAACTAGAGCTTCAGGAATGTAAGAGACTTTCCAGCTGCGGAGCTGGTAGTTGGCAGGACAAGGACTCGCCCTGCAGGCATCCAGGGCAGAGCAGGTGTGTGTGCACAGCAGGGACGGCTGCTGCCCTGCGCTGACGCTGAGGAGCCTGCAGTCCAGAGAGGGAGACCAGAGGAAGCAGAGTTACTGATGCTTCTCGCCCAGCGGTTGTCTGTCAGGAGCCAGAGGATGGGGTTACTATCCTTGGAATTGTAGGATTTTTAGCAGCATTCCTGGTTTCTATTCACTACATGACTTCCCCTCCAATTGTGACAACCAAAAACGTTTCCAGACATCACCTAAGCTCCCTGATAAAGAGGAGGAAAATGTATGCAAAAGTCACACCCCACTGTGGGAGATGAGAGGTAGGTAGAAACAAACCTCTAGGATTTTCCACGAAACCGCCCCTGCTCAGTCTCCTTGAAACAGCTGTTTTGAACTTGTGATGGTACAAATTTTAACTCAACATTTGAGCTTTCCACAACTTACTGAATGTTGAAGTGAAGAAACATGATTTTGGGTAAAAAGAGCTATAAAAAAGAAGCGTTATTTTTCTATATCTAGAACCCATTTCCCAGGAAATCCTCCCTGCTTTCAAGAATTCAGCTTAACAAACTGTTCCTTCGGGCTACTTCCCGTAAGATGTCCATACAGAAGCACTCACGTGCATTTTTCATGAATCATGCATGCAAATGGTTCAGAGTTCAATGTCCATCTCTCCTGGAAAATAAAAAGTTCGTGAAGGCAAGGGCAGGTCTGCCTGATTCATCTTCAGATACGCCGGATCTAACCTGGGTCCTTGCATTTGTTAGCGCCTCAATAAATATTGAATAAATTTTTGTGTATCAATCCTTACAAAATCCTTCAAAAATTATCTGGGTAATGTACAACTATTATGTATCCATAATAAATAAAAATATTTTTTAATTAAAAATTGAAATCAGGTGCATTGGCTCCTCAGGCGATCCACCCGCCTCGGTCTCCCAAAGTGCTGGGATTACGGGCATAAGCCACTCACTGTGGCTGGCCAAAAAATAATAATTTTTAAAAAATAAATAATTAAAAATGGAATCTTTTCATTACCCAGGGCAACAGATAAGATGTCTGGGAAGGGATACATCTCTTCTTCTGCAGGCTTTAGCCACAAACTCCCAGACATCTTGGTAACATCAGGTTGGATGTGTAAAGCTACAGAAAAAGATTAGAGCTTTCAGAACCAACACAGGAACTTAACAGAAAACCTGAAAGAAACCACACAGCCTTTGAAAGAAGTGGTGGGCAGCAGCCTACAGTGTGAACCAGGCAAAAAAAATAACACAGTGCTCGGGAAGGAGAAATCCTTTGCACAACCTCAGCGATTGCCATTGCCTGCATTACCCTGGCTAAACAGGAGATCTTGCATCTGTCGAGGTGCCCAGTACATTAGGACTGCAGCTGGAATTTGAGACAGCTAACACACTAAGTCTATTTATAATCAAGAAAGTCTCACAAAGTTGATGCCATACCCTTCCCATCCCATTAGAACTGGTGCTGGTCTCCCCTGTCAGGAGACTAGAGGACAAGTCTCATCACTGGATCCCTTGCAGATATTTTCCAGCATGATCCTAGAGGGTGGCAGCCCCTTTGGGTGGCTAGACCCAGGAACAGTGGGGTTCACAGTGGTCTGGCCCTCAGGGACTGCTATTCCCAGGTGTAGAGGGAGTGCATGACGTTAAGGGAATACTCCCTGGGACAAAAGTAACCAGAGTACAAGCCCTGAGTCCCTGAACTTTCTGCCAGTGGGAAGTTTCTTTCAGCAGAGGCACAGGTGCAGTGCTGAGCTCAGTGGGGAAAGTCCTCAGCTCTGCAACAGTCAGGCAGCCCTGGTGCTCATGAAGGATCTTGGATAAGGGGGCTTCTTCTCCCTTTTGCCCACCACTACAGACACAGCTGGGGCATTGCTCATGGGAACTCCATATGGGTATGTTCACAGACAGTCTTTCTGAAAAGTCTCAGAATGACTGTGTCTTCACAGGAGGGTGCCCTCCAAGTTCAGGCTTATATGAGAGGTGGAGTCATGATCCCTGTCTACATGGAACATCAGCATTCCTGCAGATGAAAAGAGGTGCTTGTCTGATCTGAGTAGCTGGAACGCTGGGTCAGGAGTCACTGGGATGTGAATAGCTTTCCTGCTGGCCTGGAAGGAGCTGTGGTGGCCCCCTTCCCTCCCCCTGAAAACACCCTGGTGCATTTTACTAAGAGGTTACGCAGCCACTTCTATCAAAGCTAAGACCTCTGCACACCACTGGGCTACTGAATTTGCCCACCTGCTTTAGCTACAGCCATTTCTTACCCATGAACACCTCTCACTGGCCTAAAGTCTGAACTGTTCAACCCAGTGAGTAAAACACTGGGGCAAAAAAAATAAATTAAGTTCATACAACTGGGGAACAAGATATGTTTCATGAGACCTCTTCCATTCCAGCCCATGGGAGACAGCACATTGTTAATACAACCAGCATCTGAGAAAGCAATTGCACAAAGATTCTCTGTAACCAAGGAACTCTTACAGAGTCTTCACCACTGAAAACACCCAGATCCAAGCTAGGTGACAATAAACTATAAATGTTAAAGTCACATCCCTAAGGGGAAAAATAAGAAATAATTTTTGAAAATCCAGTCAAATAAAAAATAAATATTTAAAATAATTAGAAGAAATAATCTAAGAGAAGAAGTGAGATAAATAATTCTGGCAATATAAAAAAACAGGGTTCTATAACACCCCCAAAAGATCACACTAATTCTCCAGCAGTGGATCCAAACAAGATGAGATCTGAAATATCAGACAAAGAATTCAAAGGGTTGATTATTAAGTAACTCAAGGAGATACAAGAGAAAATTGAAAAACAATATAAAGAAATTTTAAAAAATAATTCAGGTTATAAATGAAAACTATTCTAAGGGATAGATATTTTAAAGATAAACCAATGAGAACTTCTAGAAACGAAAGACAGATTGAGCAAACTACAAATGCAGTGGAAAGTTTTAACAATATACTACATGCAAGTAGAGGAAAGAAGCTTTGACCTGGAAGACAAGGCTTTCAAATTAACCTAATCAAACAAAATTTTAAAAGAATGAAAAGAAATGAACAAAGTCTCCAAGAAATGTGGGATTGTGTAAAATGGCCAAAACTAAGAATCACAGGTTTTCATGAAGAAGAAAAAGCAAAAAGTTTAGAAAAAATATTTGAATGAATAATCAAGGAAAACTTCCCTGGCCTTGTTTGTTAGAGATTTAGACATTTAAATACAAGCAGTGCAAGAAACTCCTGACAGATTTATTGCAAATAGAACATCACCACAGCATCAGGCTGTCTAAAGTCAACATGAAGGAAAGAATTCTAAGAGCAGTGAGAAAAAAGTGTTAGGTCACCTTTAAAGGAAAACCTACCAGACTGACAAAAGACTTATCATCAGAAACCTTATAAGCCATAAGGGATTGGGGTCCTATCTTTAATCTCCTTAAACAGAAGAACTGTCATTCAAGAATTTCGTATCCAGCAAAACTATGTTTCACAAACGAAGGAGAAATAGTCGTTCTCTAACAAGCAAATACTGAGGGATTTTTGTCAATACTAGACAAAAACTATAAGAAATGCTGAAAGGAGTACTGCATTTTGTAACTAAAGGTTGATATACAGCAGTGTAGAAACTCCTGAAAGCATAAAATTCACAAGGCTTATAAAACACTTAAGACAATTAAGAAAAACAAAGTCACTAGGTAACAATCAACACTATGACTGAATCAGTTCCTCACATCTCAATATTAATGTTGAATGTAAATGATCTGAATGCTCCACTTAAAAGATACTGATTGGTGGAATGAATTTTTAAAAATCACAAACCAAATATCTGTTGTCTTCAGAAGACAGAACTAACATATAAGGATTCTTACAGACAATATGAAAAGGTGAAATAAGATATTTCATGCAAATGGAAATCAAAAGTGAAAAGGAGTAGCTATTCTTGTACCAGATAAAGCAGACTTTAAAGCAATAACGGTGAAAAAAGAAAAAGAAGGTCATTATATAATGACAAAAAGATCAATCCAACAAGAAGATATAACAATCGTAAATACCATATGCGGCTAACTCTGGAGCTCCCAAATTCATAAAACAATTACTACCAGACCTAAGAAAAGAGAGAGACAACAACACAATAATGGTGAGGGGCTTCAGCAATCCACTGACAGCACTAGACAGATCATTGAGGGAGAAAGTCACAAAGAAACACTGAACTTAAACTGCACCCTAGAACAAATAGACCTAACAGGTGTGTACAGAACATTCTGTCCAAGAACCACAAATTATATATTCTTCTCATCAACACATGGAAAATTCTTCAAGATAGACCATACGATAGGTCACAAGTCTCAATACATTTTAAAAAGTGAAATTATATCAAGTATCTTCTCAAACCACAGAGGAATAAAACTAGAAATCAATTCTAAGAACCCTCCAAACTGTAGAAATACATGGAAATAAAAAAATACACTCCCAAATGATTTTTGGGTTAAGAATGAAATCAAGACAGAAGTTAAAAAAATTTTTCAAAATGAAAACAGTGACACTACATATCCAAACCTCTGGGATACAAGAAAAGCAGTGCCAAGAGGAAAGTTCATAGTGCTAAACATCTGCATCAAAAAGTCTGAAAACTCACAGATTGACAACCTAAGATCAACCTCAAGGAAGTAGAGAAACAAGAGCAAATCAAACCCACGGCTAGCAGGAGAAAAGAAATAACAAAGATCAAAGAAGAACTAAATGAAATTGAAACCAAAATCAATGCAAAAGATCAATGAAATAAAAAGCTGGTTTTTGAAAAGACAAACAAAATTGATAGAACACTACCTAAATTAACCAAGAAAAGAAGAAAGAAGATACAAATAGCTTAACCAGAAATTAAAATGGAGACATTATAACTGACACTGCAGAAATACCAAAGATCACTCAAGACTTCTGTGAACACTGCTGTGTGCACAAACTAGAAAATCTAGATAAAATGGATAAATTCGTGGAAATAGACAATGCCCTTAGCTTGAATTGGAGAAAAAAAAAATAGAAATCCTAATCGACCAATAACAAGCAGTGACATTGAATCAGTAATAATAATAATAATAATTAATAATAATTACTAACAGAAAAGCCCAAGGCCAAACAGAGTTGCAGCCCATTTCTAGCAGGCATTCAAACAATTGGTACCAATTCTACGGAAACTATCACAGAAAGTTGAGAAGGAGAGAATCCTCTGTAATTCATTCTACAAAGTCAGTATCACTCTGATACCAAAGCCAGGAAAGGACATAACAACAACATCACAAGAAAACTACAGACCAATATCCCAGATGAAACTAGATGGAAAAATTCTGAACAAAATATTAACAAGCCAAATCCAACAGCATATCGAAAAACTCTCTCACCATAACCAAGTGGATTTTATCACAGGGATGCAGGAATAGTTCAATATATGCAAGTCAATAAATGTGATTCATTACAAAAACAGAATGAAAAACTAAACCGTGTGATAATTTCAATAGAGGCAGAAAAAGCCTTCAATTAAGTCCAGCATCCTTTTATGATAAAAACCCTCAACAAACTAGGCATAGGTGGAACATACCTCTAAATAATAAAAGCCATATATGACAGATCCACAGCTAACATCATGCTGATTGCATAAAAGCTGAAGCATTCCCCGTAAGAACTGGAACAAGACAGGGGTACCCGGTTTCACCACTCCTATTCAACATTGTGCTGGTAGTCCTAGCCAGAGCAACCAGGCAAGAGAAAAAAAAAAGTAAAAGGCATCCAAATTGGAAAAGAGGAAGTTAAGTAATCTCTCTTTGTCAATAATATGATCTTACACCTAGAAGTCCCTGAAGACTACTCCAAAGGACTCATAGATCTGATAAATGAATTCAGTAAAGTCACAGGTTACAAAATCAATGTACACAAATCAGTAGCACTGCTATACACCAACAATGCCCAAGCTGAGAAACAAATCAGGAACTCGATCCCTTTAAAAATAGCTACAAAAATAAAATAAAATACCTAAGAATATACTTAACCAATGAGATGTTAATAAAAGATTTCTACCAGGAGAATACCAAACACTGCTGAAAGAAATCATAGATGACACAAACAAATGGAAATCCATCCCACACCTATGGATTGAAAGACCCAATATTGTGAACATGACCATGGTGCCCAGACAAATTTACAGATTCATTGCAGCTGCTATCAAAACACCAACATCATTTTCCACAGAATTAGAAAACACAATCCTGAAATTCATATAGAACCAAAAAAAGAGCCTGCATAGCCAAAGCAATCCTAAGCAAAAAGAACAAAAAGGGAGGCATCACATTACCTGACTTCAAACTGTACTGAAAGCTTATCATAACCAAAACAGCACGGTACTGGTATAACAATAGATACCTGGACCAATGAAACAGAACAGAGAAGCCAGAAATAAAGCCAAATATTTACAACCAACTGATCTTTGACAAATTCTGCAAAAATATAGACTGGGGAAAGGACACCCTATTTAATAAATGGTGCTGGGAATATTGGATAGTCACATATAGAAGAATGAAATTGGATGCCTCTCACCATATACAAAAATTAACTTAAGGAGGATTAAAGACTTAAATCTAAGATTTGAAACCATAAAAATTCTAGAAGAAAGTCTAGGAAAAATTCTTCTACATGTTGGCCTAGGCAAAGAATTTATGACTAAGACCCCCGAAAGCAAATGCTACAAAAATAAAAATAAATAAATGGGACCTAAATAAACTAAAAACCTTCTTTACAGTGAAAGAAATAGTCATCAGAGTAAGGAGATAACCTACAGAGTAGGAAAAAATATTTGCAAATTATGGATCCAACAAAGGACTAATAGCCAGAATCTATAAGGAACTCTAAGAAATCAGCAGTAAAAAGATAACCCCACTAAAAAGTAGACACATAACATACACACATACAAGTGGCCAAGAAACATATGAAAAAAACGTTCTATATCACTAACTATCCAGGAAATGCAAACCACAGTGAGATACCACAATTAAAACCACAATGAGATGCCACGTTTCTCCAGCCAGAATAACCATTATTAAAAAGTCAATAAACCACAGATGTTCTCAGGAAAGTGGTGAAAAGAGAATGCTTGGACACTGTAGGTGGGAATGTTAGTACAATCTCTATGGAAAACGGTATGGAGATGTCACAAAAAACTCAAAGAAGGTTTATTTCCCTCATATTGACATATTGTTTCCCTCATATTGACAACAAAATTAACACATACTATCACTACACATACTATCTACTATCTACTATCTACTATCACACATACTATCACTTAGAATAATCTGCTGAATATTCTAAGAAGGGATTATAATTCTAAACATGTAACAGTACAAACGTTAGAGAAGATTGTGTGTGTGCATGTGTACTTACGTGGGCATGTGCCTTGAAATATGTACATTCATGTCATACAGATGCCCAAGAAGTAGAAGCTGTGTGGACTATCTTGCCCACTGTAATCCTAATTTTAATTGCCTACCATCCCTCCCTATCCTGTACATAACAGATGAAATTAACAACCCCTCTCTCACTGTCAAAACATTTGGCCACCAATGATATCGAAGCTATGACTATACAGATTATGAAGACGTAGGCCTCGACTCTTATATAGCCCCTACAACAGACCTAAAACTAGAATAACTACGACTCCTCAAAGTTGACAATTGAGCGACTCTCCCAAAAGAAATCCTTATTAGCATATTAGCCTCGTCAAAAGATGCTCTGCACTCACGGGCTGTCCCATCCTTGGGCTTCAAAACAGATGCAATCCCTGGGCGCTTCAATCGAACTACCCTAACTGCCACATGACCAGGCCTTTACTATTGCCAATGCTCAGAAATTTGATCCAGCAACCCCACTACTGTGTATCTACTGAAAGGAAAAGAAGTCACTATATCAAAATGACACCAGTGTCTGTATGTTTATCACAGCACAATTCACAATTGCAGAGATATGGAACCAACTGAAGTGCCCATCGACTGATGAGTGGATAAAGAAAACATTATACACACACCGTGGACGACTACTCAGTCACAAGAAGGAGCAAAATAATATGCAGTCATTTGGATGGAACAGGAGACCGTTATTTTAAGTGAAGCAACTCAGGAATCAAGAACCAAAAATCACATGTTCTCACATATAAGTGGGAGCTAAGCTATGAATATACAAAGGCATACAGAGTGGTATAATGCACACTTGAGAATCAGAAAGGGGAAGTGAAGCGAGGGATTACAAACTGCCTGTTGGGTACTATGTACACTACTTGAGTGACAGGTGCACGAAAATCCAGACTTCACCATTACACAGTTCATCTGTGTAACAAAAAACCACTTGTTTCCCTAAAGCCATTGAAATAAAAAAAATTAAATAAAACAAAATAAAGAAAAGCCAAAAAAATCATCAAAATAACAATTATAAATATCTAGGTATCTATACTCAAGAGTCACTATAAGGTGAAAATTTTCAGAGAAAGTGGTGTGAGAACCTCACCAATGTAAAACGTGAATAAATTTAGCTCTAACCTAATGGACATGTCATTGATTTTTGTCACTCTGCATCTCTTCTATTTTAGAAATAATAGTCATCAGCTTCTGTAATCAAAAGTCTCCCTGTAAATTTAATGATTTGGGGAGTATTGGTTGTTTTTGAAATAACACCTGCAGAACAATCTTTAGAACCTTGATTAATTCTGACACACAGGAAAAAAATGAAATACATCTTTTAAAAAGCTGCAGAGTTTTAGTGTGAATAATCTGCTGAATATTCTAAGAAGGGATTATAATTCTAAACATGTAACAGTACAAATATTAGAGAAGATTGTGTGTGTGCATGTGTACTTATGTGGGCATGTGCCTTGAAATATGTACACTCATGTCATTCATGTTTATCTGTGTATTCTGCATATGTGCATATTTGTGTGCACGTTTATGTGTGTATTCTGCATATGTGCATGTTTGTGTCCACATTTATGTGTGCATTATGTGTATGTGCATGTTTGTGTGCACGTTTATGTGGGTATTCTGCATATGTGCATGTTGTGTGCACATTTACGTGGGTATTCTGCGTATGTGCATGTTTGTGTCCACATTTACGTGTGTATTCTGTATATGTGTATGTCCGTGTCCACATTTACGTGTGTATTCTGTGTATGTGCGTGTTTGTGTCCACATTTACATGTGTATTCTGTGTATGTGCGTGTTCGTGTCCATGTTTATGTGTGTGTTCTGCATATGTGCGTGTTCATGTCCACGTTTATGTGTGTGTTCTGCATATGTGCATGTTTGTGTCCATGTTTATGTGTATATTCTGTGTATGTGTATGTTCATTTGTATGCATGTGTGTATGTTTACAAAAAAGTAGATAACTAAACTATTGCAGAGAAAAACTTGGCATTTTGCAAAAATGATGAACCTTACATTTTTCTATGTGGGCTCCAGAGTCACTGTCTGGAGTAACTTACCCAAATGCTGTTTTCAAACCATTGCAAAGGGAATAATATATAATAGTTAAAATAAATGACAGAAAGCCCTTGATAAGCATGGGTGCAGCTATTAAATGCCCTGTTGTACCTTAACTCTTCCAGGCCACATAGAACCCCACAACTATAAACAAGATGCTTGGAGGCAGGATCACCCACTGAACAGGACGTCCCAGATCACAGGCTTTCTAGAGGAGGGAGCACTTCAGCTGAGACCTGGAGACTGGCAGGAGGAAGGCAGGGAAATGGCCTCTGTCTCCATGATGCTGTCAGAGCACTGACTCTCTCTCTGCAACACTTAGGCCCATTTGGTGGTGGTGAAGAGCATGGCCCATGTCCAGAAGCAGATGCTCACCAAAACCACCTGATCCCTCACAAAAGTGATCCTGTAGTAGAGTGGGTTTGGTCCTTCTTCCAAATTGATGTGCTAGGTCAATAGGATTTCTACATGGGCAAAACTGGGTCTGCACTCCTTCACACAATATGCAAAACTCCATTCCAGTGTACTGTAGACCTACCTGTGAAAGGGAAAAAATCACAAAACTCATAAAGGAAAATGTAAGAGTCTGTCTTCATGACATTAAGTTCATCAGTGATTTTCTTTTTTTTTATTTTTTATTTTATTTATTTATTTATTTTGAGATGGAGTCTTACTCTGTCACCAGACTGGAGTGCAGTGGTGTGGTCTCAGCTCCCTGCAATCTCCACCTCCTGGGTTCAAGCAATTCTCCTGCCTCAGCCTCCCTAGTAGCCAGGATTACAAGCACTCACCACCACACCCAGATAATTTTTGTATTTTTAGAAGAGACAGGTACACCATGTTGGCAAGGATGGTCTCAATCTCCTGACATCATGCTCTGCCTACCTCGGCCTACCAACGTGCTGGGATTATAGGAGTGAGCCACTGTGCTGGGACTCATCAAGGATTTTCTAAATGGAGCACAAAGAGCACCAATGGTAAACAAACACTGACTGATACGATGAAAAAGGCAGACAACGCAGCAGGAAGCCTTGACTCGGTGCCTTCGGATTTCCAAATGGCCAGTGAGCATGGAAGGGAGCTTCCCTTCATTTTTTCTCCAGAAAATGCAAACGACAACCATGCAACACCACCGTATACCCATCTGATGAGCTGAAATGAAGAAGACTGACAATTCCAAGTATTGCTGAAAGTGTGGGTCTACGGAAACTCTGATACGCTGTGGGCTGAAATGCAAATAAGAATAGCCCTGTGGGAAATTGACAGTATTTTCCAAATACCTAGTGACCAAGTGAGTCCACACCTGGGTATATTCCCAGTGGAAAGGCAGGGCTGCCTTTACCAAAATCTATAGAAGAAGTACTTCACAGCGGCACTATGTGAAAGAGCCCCAAACTGAAAACAATCCCAAGATCCATCACACACGCTGGTATTAGGGAGTACTGCGAATGCCCAATTTCCGTGTGCATTAACCTGCTGGAATCTCAGAACAATGTTGAGCAAACGGTAGATACAACCCATGTGTACTTTACTAAGTGTGGATTTTATTCATGTACATTTACAAACAGCCAGAGCTAATCTATGGTTTAGCCATAAAAGGGGGGTGCTATGAGCTGAGTAGTATACCCTCCAAATTCATGTGTCAAAGTCCTACTTCCCACGCTGGTTGGTATTTGGAGATGGGGCTGTGGGGAGGTAAATAGGTTTAGATAATGCCATGAAAGTGAGGCCCTTGTGATGGGATTAGCATCCTTATAAGAAAAGATCAAAGAGTACCTATTCTGTATCTCTCTCTTTCTCTCTCTCTCTCTCTGTCTGTCTCTCTCTCTCTCTGTTTTTCCTGCCATGTGTGGATGCAGAGAGAAGATGGCCATCTTCAAAACAGGAAGAAGGCTGTCACCAGAATCCAGCCCTCTGGCACCTTGAGAGTGAACTTCCAGCCTCCAGGACTGTGAGAAATAAACTTCCGTGGTTTAACTTACTTGGTCTGTGATATTTTGTTGAAGAGCCTCAACAGACTAATACAGAGGGTTACTCTGAGCAGGAGGTAAAGCCTGGGACTCAGGCAAGTTTATTCTTGATTGGAGGTGGCTCTGTGGCAGTGTCAGGGTGAAAATTCACTGATCTGTGCACTTACGCTCCATGTGCTTTTGTGCATGTGTGCTGTCTCAGTACATAGTTCACAGGCACACACACACACGTCACCACTTACTAGCTACAAGACATTAGGCAAGTTGATAAAACTCTTTTTCCGTTTCTTCTCCAGTAAAGGGAAAAGTGTTCTTCCCTCAGAGGTTGCTAATGAGGATAATAGAATTAATGCATGTAGAGCTCTGAAGCAATGCCCAGCACGGCGTAAACACACAACACTGTGAACTGTTGCTGGCGTTACGACTGCTGCCTCTCTACAAGAAGATATGCACATAGTATACATACATATGCATGTACGCACGTATGTACACGGTACATTCTCTCCAACCCCATCTCTCTCACACACCGATTTTTGGGTCTGTTTTGTTCACTGCAATAATACCAAATTGGAAGAAAAAAGCCAATCAGTATCTTGTCTCGGACACACCCTTTAACAGAAGATTCCCACACCACTTCACAGTTGCCAGGAATTTCTTCAACAAAGTGAATGCGGAATTTCTGCCATGGGGCCCGGTTGGCTTCTGAATTCAGCTTCTACCCCAAGTCCAAGGAGCCTGAGCCACATAAGTAAGGTCAAGAGGGACTAAGATTCTGGCCATCGGAGGGGTTACAGAGCTACACAGAGATCCATCTTAATTTTACCAAATTCAGTTTCAATCAGAACGCCATTTCTTTATCCATTTCAGATAATTTTTAAAAAGAAGCATATTTTTTAAATCAGCAAATGAAGGTTTCATGGAACAAGTATATGATCCACTCTGACCTTAGGCACAATTAACAGATTTTGGCAATAATCAGGGAAATTCACCACAATAATAACATCCAGCCATATTAGAGGGATGTCATGGGTTTCATTTGCCTGGAATGCTTGTGCCTATCCGACTGGAACAAAAGGTGTGACGTTCATTCCCTGTCTCAGAGCTGAGATGATTATCCCCTGTAGCCCAGGCCTCTTATACTTGAACAATGCATGCTTTGTTCTTTTGTCAAATGAGTTGATTTTCTGCAAAATCGAATATGATGAATTAGGTCATCTCACCGAGATGCAAAAACACGCAGTGCCGTGCCTCCGCTCTCTGTCCCCACCTGATTCACGTTGTTGCTAACTCATGGCTTCCAAACTCTGGGAATACCTTCTCCTGGGGGCAATGGTCCCATCTGGGAGGATCCAGCAGGTTCTCCAGCTCTGCCAACCTCAAAAAGCCTCCCATTGTGTGCTCCAGCATCTAAAGGCCCTTGGTGACTCAGCATCAGTGACTGACGCTCTATCTCATCAAGACTGGGGTTGCATTGATGTTTGGCTCCAGGTTGCTTCTCACAAGCTGTGGATATTTGTTCCACAAGAATCTTATGGAGCAATTAGTGTGAAGAGCAGCCAGCGTGCAGTCGGTGAACAGGGGAGCCCTCCAGCTTAAAAATACTAGAGCCTCCAGAGTATGAAAAACAAGAGTGTTTATGAAAACTGGTGGAGCATCAACTGTCTGCCAGGAGTTTGGTTTCAACAGGAACTGGGCCTTCTGACTGAGGAGTTCTGAAAGTGCATTCCCAAAGACAGGGGAGAGCTGGCTATTGACCCTTTCTTCCTTTACACAAGCACTTCTTCACCGACGAAAGAAATCGACCCTCATTTGCTCCTCAGAGCAATTCACTGGCACATCCAACTCTGTGCTGGAAGAAAGAGAGTAGAATGGGCCTTCCCTTCTCAAGGGGCGACCGCGCTCAGAGGCTGTGAGACCGTGGCGCCTGGCCTAGCACTCCGTCATCTGCACACACAGCGGGCAGCTAGCTGCTGCTGTCACTTTTCTCCCGTCCCCCTGCTTCTGGAATCTGTACCTGAGCTCCTGTCGACGTTAGGCTCCTTAAATTTCCAGTCTAAACATCTGATAAAATGCATTTTTTCATGACTACTTCCAAACAGCAGGATGGCGACTTTTTCCTGCTATACATAAGCACGGGGCACCTGCCATGGGCATTGCCTGGGCACTGGGGGACACTGGAAACATGGCGATGACAAGGGAGTCCTTGTTTTCAGGTGGACCTGGGGCTTGTGAAGAAAACAGATCATTGTTGTCATCATCATCATCGTCATGGTAGTAGGAATCATGGTGATTGGCAATTACTGAGTACCGTATTGAAATAAATAAGCCATAAGAGTTGCTATGGTAGAAGGCACACTGGCTTCTAGAAGAGCTAAGGAAGGAGCACTTTGCACTGAAGAGTGGACAAGCAGGGGAGGCTTCCCAGAGGAGGGAGTGCCTGTACTAACCCTTGAGAGACAGGCAGCAGCGGCGCTGCCCAAGGGAATGTCTTGGTTCTTAGGTCCAGAGAAGAAAACCTAGGCCATCACGGGTGTGAGCAGGCCCAGACTTGCATGGGGAGTAGGGGATTGGTGAGAGAAGAGGTCAAGCACTGGGCATGCAGGCAGAGGCCCAGCCAGGGAGGCCTCGGTTTGCCACGAGAAACAGCCGAGGGACAATGGACTGGCCTTGAGGAGATTTGATCGCAGGAAGGACACCTTGAGGCATGTCACTATGGCCGCTGTGGGGATGAGTGAAGGGAGGACTCAAGGCTAGGTCAGGGAGCCGTGTCGGCACAGCTGACATTGTGTAATAATGTTTAACTTTAAATTACCTGGCTTTCTTTATTTTTTCAAAACGGTCATCATTTATTTACAAACAAGCGTGTTTTTTTTTACCGTTTTTCCCCTAAATATGCTGCAATATTTGCTTAGAATACATGCAATAATCAATCCGTGCTGAGAAACAACAATAATTTTTGAGGTAGCTTCCTCTTCCCTCTCTTCTTCTCTGCCACTTAGCGCCTCTCCCTCCCACTTCTCCAATCCAAACCTGTGTGTACGGAAGTCCTCTTGGAGTCAGCATGAAATACCAACTGCTAACTGATTAATCTGAATCAGCTACTCCTTCAAAAAACAGGGTCAGCATTCCCACCTGCAGTCCCGGGGCGGTGGCCGTGGCCGTGGCCATGGCCGTGACTGTGGCCATGGTACACATGCCTGTGTGCGCCTTGCCTTCCAAAGGCTCCCATATGATCACGACCTGAAAGGAAGGCTGAACTGGAAAATGGCAGACTTCCCCAGGGAAGAAGTAAAGGTAAAACATGGAGATCAGACTGGGGCAGGAGGGGAGTAAATATAAACACTTAAAATGCCAGGCCAGCCACCTAAGAGCCATTGTGGACCAGTCTTCCCCAGTGGAAAGGGTGGCTCAGAATTAAAAGGGAACAATGTTCTAGGCACATCCGGGGCTTTGGCTCATTTTTCAGCATATGACAGCAGGGAGTCTAAAATGCCGTTAGTCTCAGCACAGTGGCTCACGACCGTAATCCCGGCACTCTGGGAAGACAACACTGAGATGTACCACCCACAGATGTGTACTTCTCTGCAGGTTGGGAAAGCTGCACCTGGGTGTGGGGTTATAGGAAGAGCATTTTTATTGAGTCTTTTTTGTTTTGTTTTGTTTTGAGATGGAGTCTCACTTTGCTGCCCAGGCTGGAGTACAATGGCGCAACCTCAGCTCACTACAACCTCTGCTTCCCAGGTTCAAGTGATTGTCCTGCCTCAGCCTCCTGAGTAGCTGGGATTACAGGTGGCTGCCACCACGCCCAGCTAATTAGAGACAGGGTTTCACTATGTTGACCAGGCTGGTCTCGAACTCCTGACCTCAGGTGATCTACCTGCCTCAGCCTCCCAAAGTGCTGGGACTACAGGCATGAGCCACTATGCCTGGCCAGGGAGAGCTACTATAAACACCCTTAAAACAAAGTTTGGGCTTTCATGCATCCTGAAGGTGGTACTCTGGAGCCAAGGGTATGTAAATGGGCATCTCCCCACCCTTCATGGCCTTTGGCCAGACTCCAGCAAAGAAACAGTGACCAGCCTTCCTGGGTTCTAAGAGGTCAATCAAGTTTTTCTCAAATGGGTAAAAACAACAAAAAAATCAAAGTGGCTGCAAAATCCTCCCACAGGTTGTCTGTTGATGGGTACACAGGAGGAACCAAATGGTGATAATCTTTTTTCCAAGCTACATCATTAGCAAAAATATTTCTTAAATTTTATCTTTGGACTTAAATAGTTATTTCATGGTGATCAAAATCTCCTCAAGCACGTCATAGAGATGGATTTTGTCTGAGAATGAAATTTCAAGCTTCATTATCTTACGATGATTGTGACTTTTAGATGATCATTATTCACTTTTTTTTTAATGGGGGCACTGGGGAGAAAGCAATGTTGTAAAAACACTGGGTTATTTCCATTATGGATGGATTCAGAGTGAGTGTTTCTGAAGATATAGCTATTCCATTTCTGAAGTTGGTATTTATTGAGAGTATTGTTAAACAAAGGTAGAAATTAAAAATTCAGAATATATTTTACATAATTAGTATTTTAAAGTTGTGTGATTTAAGCACCATTTTAAAGAATGATTTGCTATACTGTAATTCCCACTATAAATCTCGCCTGTAATATATACATTAAAGCACTCTGAGATTGCTCTAGAATGTGAATTACTAAGTGCTGATGAATAATTTTGAATAATGTGACTGCTTTCACCATTGAGTGGAAAATTAAGATTGTGGTATTGCTCTATTTAGAAATGATTGGTTTGTGAGAGTGAAACTAACAGCTGTTGGGCCCCCTCCAAATCACCGTGCTTCCAAGGCAGAGCGGAAACTGGGACTCAAAAGGTTTTTCACGCTCAAATGCTTCTTCTTCGTAAAAAATGTTTTTCTTCCAGTTGCCTAGAATGACCAGTTCCTTGGAAATTCTCGAGAAAGGAATGAAAGCTTTACCTTCCAATGTGCTGGGGTGTGGAACGGGTGCTGACCTGGTCGCATAAACTCTGTAATGTAATGATCTAGTCCAGCTTATGAGAGCAAGGCGTTGACACCAATGCTGGCAGACAAGGGAGAGCTCGACTCGGTCATGTTTTGTCTAGAACTTAGGTGTTACCTACAGTGTCCGAGACTTGGTGCTAAAACCAGGAGGTTTTAGAGCAAACCGGGACTGTTGGTCACCCTACCTGGTGATGATAAAAGTGACAATGACAGTGTGATGAAGGTTATACAGAAATAGCCCACAGGTGCATGTCACTCACTAGGGGCCAGTCCTGTTCTAAGAACTTACAAATGCTGCCTAATAATAATAGCTATTATTGTCCTCATTTTCCAGTGAGTTGTGTGGTTCAGGTAAGCTAAGTCACACATTTGAAAAATAAAGGGGTTCTGATTCAACCCCTGACTGTCTGGGTCCCACATCAAGGCTCCTGACTATTCTGCTAATATGAAAACCAGCAAGAACACTAATCATTTATTAAGTGTTTAATGTGAATCAGAGATTATGCTGGACATTTGGCATACTTTACCATTTTTAACATTCACAAATGTTGTCCAAGGTGATTATTTACAGCCCTGTGTTACAAATGAGAAAGCTGAAGCTTGGAGGGAAGAAATAGTCTACCCACGGTGACACAAGTCTAACCAGCAAGGACAGGATTAGAATCTCAGCTCCTTGTCTTGAGCTCTTGAGCTTACAGGTCTTCACTTCAGCACTCTGCCTTGCTGTACGCAGCTCTCCAGAGAAAACACTTCTATATTTGGACTTTTCCTACTTGCGGGGAATTGATATCAAAGAGTGAGTTAGGGTAATCTGACCTTACTAGACTCAGATTGATGCTGCTCTTCTGTCTGCTCTTAACT
Organism: Sapajus apella; assembly: GCF_009761245.1. Classification (NCBI taxonomy): domain Eukaryota; kingdom Metazoa; phylum Chordata; class Mammalia; order Primates; family Cebidae; genus Sapajus; species Sapajus apella. The sequence goes on from NW_022437036.1 coordinate 3,699,276, forward strand.
GCTGAGCACCTGGGGTGGCTGGAGCTAGGGAGGTGTAAGGCCCTGCGGTCTCAGGCCACGTGCAAACTCGCAGCTTGCCTTCGGCATGTGGCAAATTTGTTTCCCCCTTGCTGCCAATCACCTAGTATTTAGAGAATATTTGCATACTTAAAGACTGAATAATTAGATTCTTCTCTGTGCCTAGATTGGTCTTCCTAACAAATTTGATTTCTTCACCCTTGCTGCAGTGTACTCTGTTAAGATGATTTCTGAAACTACGTAAGAATCAGCTGAGAGTAATTTGGAGCAGAGTCAGGGTTCAAGATAACAGAAATGTTGAATTTCTGGAGGCTAGATTATTGAAATAATCTCTTTATTCAATGTTTCTCACATTCTGGTCCACAGACTTCTCCCCTGGGTAGAGTCCTCAAGGTAATCTGAAAAGACAAAGCTCTTTTCATTGCCTTTTTTTTTTTTTTCCTGTACTGTCATTTGCACTGACGGAGGCACAGCCGTGGTGGGTAAACCGTCTGGTGCCCTGAGCGTGGATCAAGGCACCAACAACTAACTCTGCGAGTAGCCATTTCATTCCTCATGACCACGTGCTCACAGCTGAACAGAAACGCAAGAGCACAACAGCCAATCTCACCGAAAAATGTTATTGATACAGTGGTAAAAATTATTAATTATTGAATGTATTAGTTGTATTAAGTCTCAAAATTTGATCGCCCATATTTTTAATATTCTGTGTGATTAAAACTTCTCATAAAGCATTTCTACTACAGAATAAACAATGGTGTCTGTGTCAAAAAGGTATATTTCTGCAGTTGTTAGAATTGCTAATGAAACTAGCACTTTTTTCATGGAACATTAATCCTTGCTTGAAAAAAATGACAAACAGGCAAACTATGGTTTTTTTAGACTTAGGTATTTGGAATTGGTATTCGAATTTGAAAAGTTTGTATTTTCCACCATGACTCCCAGTGGCTGACAATTTTTCTGATGAAATCAGTGATGATATTAATGAATATGTTTTCTTTATATAGTAGAATAGAATATGTCAACATTTGAAAGATCTGCCAAAGACAGATCTTTGTAGTAGTTCACATAATAGTAGTTCACACAGTGCGCAACACAGGACACTAAGCTTAAATATCCCAGATACCCCTGTGAGTTCATTGCAGTACCCCAGGGGGCCTCAGAGCACCATTTGGGAATTGCAGAACCATAGAAAGAAATCAAGACATGGAACAGGATGAACAGCACTAGCAACTACCTTGACCTAAATGATATTGTGGAGCACCATACTTGACAACTGCAGAATGCATTTCATCTTATGCATGCTTTCCAAGTGCACGTGATCAATTTAACAAGATCAACTGTACACTGAGACATAAAATATCAATTAATTTAAAAGTATTGAAATTATACAGAGTATGTTACCTGACTGTAGTGTAATTAAAAATCAATCATAAGATATCTAGGAAAAAGCAATTATTTGGAAATTAAACAGCATACTCCTAACTGATCTATGGGCAAAAGAAGAAATTAGCATTTCAAACTAAACAGAAACAAAAGTGCAATTTATCGACTAAGGGGGTACTTGAGGGAAATTTGTATCCTTAATGTCTATATTAGACAGGAAGAAAGGTCCAAATCATTGACTGAAAATTTCACCTGTAGAAACTGTAAGATAAAGAGCTGACCAAGTAGAAGAATTAAAATAATGAGGAAAGCAATAGAAATTAATGAAACAGAAAACAGATAAATGACAGGGAAATATCACAAACCCAAATTAACATAGCTCTATCTAAACTGATCAAGGAAAAAAAATCAGGAAAGGGAAGAAAGATTAGAGAAAGAGAGAATTCCTAATATCAGGAATGAAATATCTCAATCTATATTCTACACAGTTTAAGAGGAAAATAAAGACATACTTAGAATAACTTAATATAAACGAAATTTGAAAATGTAGATTACATGAACAAATTCCTTGAAAAATACTATTTTTACTAAAACTGACCCAAGAAGAAGCAGAAAGTCTAAATAGACTTCTGTTCAAGAAATGTATATGTAGATTTGAAAAATCAGAAAAAAACTGGAGGCCTCACACCTGACCTCAAGACTTATGATAAAGCTCCAATAATCAAAATCGTGTGCTACTTGGATAAGAGTGACACATAGACCAATTGGCAGAATAGAGAGCACAGGACTCTTGAAACTCAATAATGAAAAAAAAAAAATCAACAGTATTTACTAGCTGGTCAACACATTTGAAAAGACTTCACAAAGATACTTGGCCGGTCAATAAACACATCATTAGATATATTGAAAAGGAAAACTAAAACTCCAATAAGAAATGAGCAGACCCCGTCAAAATGATTAAAATTAAAAAGACTGACAACATTAAATGTTGGTAAGTATGTGGAGGAACTGGAACTCACACACAGTTGGTAAAAGTTTCTAATAAAGCTAAACACAGACCTACACCATGACCTAACAATTCCACTCCTAGGTATTTTCCCAAGAAAAATAAAAGCATGTGCCAATAAAAGACTTATACAGTACATAATTATTCCTAGGAGCTTTATTCACAATAGCCACAAAAGGGGGAGGAGAATTCCTGGTGTCAATCAGCAGGAAAGTGGATTATTGTAGCCTGACAGACTACAATAATCTGTAGAGAGACCCTGTAGTCTGTCTATACAATAACAAACTCAGCAATCGAAAGAACCAGTCTATGGTACATACATGAGTGAGTCTCAAAATCATGATGCTTTGTCCAGGAAGCTTACACAGAAGAGCATATAGTGTATGGGCTCATTTATATGCATTCTAGAACAGGAAAAAATAATGTATAGTAGGAAATAATCAGAAAGGGGTTGCCTTTTGGGATTGGGTGGAGAATAGGTGATAGGGAAGAAAATAGGTGATTTCTTGTGGAGATGGAAATGGTCAGTATCTTGACAGGGTTTTCCATTACATACGTGCAGGCATTTGCCAGAATTCGTGAAATGATATGCTTATAATTTGTGCATTTAATCTTATGCAAACATTACCATAAAGGAAAATATCTCTAAATAAATATTGAAGTCTAGTTTATGTTATATATGTTGAAGTGTTCAGGAAAAGGTGCATGACTGCCTGTAACTTACTTTTAAATGTATATAAAAAAACACATGATGGATTAATGCTTGGAGAGGGGGAGGATGCATGAATGAACATGCCATAAAATAAGACTCTTCAATCCAGGTGTGGTGGCCCACACCTGTAATCCCAGCACTTTGGGAGGCTGAGGCAGGCAGATCACCTGAGGTCAGGAGTTCAAGGCCAGCCTGGTTAATATGGTGAAACCCTGTCTCTACTAAACATACATAAGTTAGCTGGACATGGTGGTGCACACCTGTAATCCTGGGTACTCAGGAGGCTGAGGCAGGAGAATTGCTTGAACTCAGAAGGCAGAGGTTGCAGTGAGCAGAGATCTTACCACCCCACTCCAGCCTGGGCAGCATAGTGAGACACCATCTCAAACAAACAAACAAACAAACAACCTCTGTTTTAAAGAGTTTCCCCAAGCATGGAGCATCTGCTCACACAGGACCCCAGCCCCTGTCACCAATGCAAGAATGTCACTCAGCAATTGTCACTTCTCTTTTCTGGATCATCAGCTTTCTCCCCTCTGCAGACTCATCCCCCTCCGTGGACAGTATGCTGAGATTCCTCCCATCTTAATGAACTTGAGCTACTATCCTCCCGGAGCTGCCCCTTTCCCTTCTCCCTGGAGGGGTGGCTGTACTTGATGTCTTCATTTCTGTTCCTCCCGTTCTGTCTTACACCTTCTCTCAGTTGGATGCTCCTACCCTCAGCCCCACATCAACTGCCCTGGAAAGATCGCAAGGATCTCCACGTTGATAAATCTCACAGTCAGCCCTGAGCCTCACCGTGTGGATCCATCTTACCCTTTCCTTACTGGGCTCCCCTGATACCGCACTCACCTGGGGCTCCTCCGACCTTCTCAGCCACTGCGCTTTGTTCTCTTCTCTCTCTACTCCAACCCTCCTGGGGGATCTCATCCCCCTCCCTGCTCACCAGTACCATCCATGTGTTTCATCTCCTTCTGGAACACTATCTTCAGCTCACTAAAGACACCCACTTTTATTAATTTACTCGGTGACGTAGCACAGAGTGATTTAGTACCTGCCATGTGCCAGAAACTGCTTTGGATGCTAGAGATGCATCAGAAAATAAATACAATTTCCCACTAACAAAATTCTGGCAGGAGAACAAAATTCTGGTAGAAAAGACAATTAACATAAATGACTAAATTATGGAACACATCAGAAGATAAGTAGCGGTATTGAACATGTGTAAATACCATATATGTGTACATACCTCTATATTCTGTATTACTTCTGTGTTCTCTAATCTACTTTGTACAAATCATATATGTGTCATTTACTTTTAAGATAGAATTTATTTTATTTTTTCATAAGTTATTGGGGTACAGGTGGTATTTGGTTGCATGAGTAAGTTCTTTAGCGGAGATTTGTGAGATCCTGGTGAACCCATCACCCAAGCAGTATACACCACACCATGTATGTTGTCTTTTATCCGTCACCCCTTCCCACTCTTCCCCCCAAGTCCCCAAAATCCACTGTATCATTCTCATATTAAATAGCAGCTAAACATAAAAATCCACATACAACAACCTTATACTCTACAGAAATAATCAAAGTGATAGTAAAAGATTGAAATTTTTGCCAGCAAATAATGATGACAACAATCTTACAATTTGCCCTGTGTTGTGGTCGGGACCCTGTGGAGCTATGCCCTCTCCTGTTGCTCCTTCCCATGCAGGGGACCCTGAGCAGCTAGCTGTGTTTGTCCCCTGGATGCAATATCTCAGGACGAGAGCAGGGCAGCTGCTCTGTGCTGGCCTCTTGCCAGGCTGGGAAGAGGCCTGTCAGGGTCTTTTTATGTCCAGGGTACTGTAAAGCCCCACGCTGGGCTGGAACTTGGCATCCTGGCTACGTGTGGCTCATTGAATGAGACCTCAGGCCAGAAGCCATTGACTCCACTAATTTGTTTCATAGAAGGCTAGGGGGACATTAGAGTGGTCATTTCAGATCATGGGTGTCATGAATACAAATGGGAAAATAAATTCCAAATGTCTTCAGGTTGTGAAGCCTCTCATGCTTGGCTAATGAGGAAGTAGAACTGAATTTAAAACCAAATCAGACCTCTAATTAACTACGTACTGCCAATGATTTGAAAAAGCAAACATACTAATATGACTTTGATTTTTTTTACGAGGTTTTTGTTTGTGTACCCAGATGGGAATGTACAGAGAAAATGGAGAATGCTCATGGAGGAGAGCAGTTCAGAAAACATCAGATAATATATTGTTTTAATATTTAATGTTTTCTACCTCTCAGAGGCAGCTGCTTAACTTTTACAGAGACTCTCTAATACTTAATTAGAACAACTTTTCCAAATGTCTGCCGTCCCATTCAGAAGGCTGAATGATAAAAATAATTTTCAATGACGCTGAAATTAAAAACGAAAACAAACTTTGTTTTCACAATTCTTGCCTGCTTGAAAGGGCCTTTACGTGGGACCGTGTTAATTGGGTCACTAATTCAATAGCAGCCTGAAAAGTCATTGCCTCAAAGCATTCAGAAAAGAACAAATTATTTTGAACCCATTATAACTCAACAGAGACCACAAGGCTACAGGAATGAGTTCTTAGGAGCAGTGTTAGGTATTTGCAATCGTCACAGCCAATCTTTCCAACAACGCTGCAAAGTGAGTTTCTCAGGCCCATTTCACAGATGACAAAAGAGACTCGGAGAAGTTAATCAAGTGCTTTGGATAAACCAACTAACGCATATCCAGCTGGGATACAGACGCAGGAAGGCGGACCGGCCTGTACTCCTCACAGAGGTCCACACTGACTTTCAGCATGGTCCCCAAACACCTTGCTTTTCTTCATGGAACATTCCAGAATTGATGCATATTCCTTTGGCCCTGTAAAGTCAGTAAGTTCCGGCCCACAGAATGACAGCTTCCTTAAGACACCTCCATACCTAGCTTTACTCTCTTGCTCAAAAACTGAAGAAAACCAGTGCTGTTCCAAAGCCCAACTTTGTGTAACTGGTAAATCGATTCAGTTAAACCAACATCGGCCTCACTCCCGACCCTTGTCTTCCTCCTTCTCAAATTAAAGGCATCACCGCCAGTCTGTGACTCAAACCAAAAACTGCGCAGTCACCCTCCATGTATGCCTCAGCTCTCACCCAGTTGTGTCTCTCCAAGCCACTGGTGCCTCTTCCTTTCTGCCGTCCCTACCCTAGCTCAAGCCAGGCCGCTTCACACCTTCCACAAACAGGACCTTGACGTGGGTCTCCTTAGGCCCCTCCCTGGTTCTGCCACTCTCTGGACACTATCCCCATGTTCATTTTAAACATAGCCGATTGACAGGCAGATCAATTTCCTCTGCAAAGATGTCCATGTCTGCTCCTGGAACGATACTGGATCCGATGGTAAAGGGATATTCAGGTTGAGATAATATTAAGATTGCTGATCAGCTGGCTATAAAATAGGTAGAGAATCCTAGATTATCCAAGGGCTCCAATGTACCCACAAGGATTCCTAACAGTGAAAGATGGAACCAGAAAGGAGAAGGAGTGAAAGACTTGGCCCACCATTGCTGGCTTTGAAGGTGGAGGAAGGGGCATGAGAGAGGGAGTGCAGGGGCCACTAGAAGCTGGGAACGGCAGAAACTGATTTTCCCCTAGAGCACCTGAAAGGGATTCAGTCCTGCCAACACCTTCACTTCAGCCCGGTGGGATCTTGCAGGACTTCTGACCTTCAGAGTTGAAAGAGAATACATTTGAATTGTTTTAAAGCGCTGTGTTGGTGGGAATGTGTTAGAAAAGAGATAGGAAGTTAATACACAAGGCGAAGTCACTCAACTCTTAAAATGCCCCACCTGGGACAGTGCCTCACACCTGGAGGGTATCAGTAGCAACTCATTGAGCGAATGGACGTGTGTAGACGCAGAAGACGGTGAGATATAAACAAGTTGACAAGATTTGTATTCGTTCAGGTCAGCTTGGGTGTTCTAGACAGAGCACGAAGCAAGAGAAAAAGCACTGAGTCGTAAGCAGTCTCAGAAAAGGCAGCAAGGGGAGAGGAAGGTGGGTCTGAGGCCGCCTTGCTCTCTGAAGAGAATGGGGTTGGCAAAGCTTTGGTTCTCACTGAGATGTGTAATCCCAAACCCAGGCAGAAATCTGCTGGGGGCTTCCACACCACCTCATACAGAGACTTCACAGTCACAGTTCCGCTCAGAGGATGCAGGATCCTGGGGACAGATGAGGGGCTACATGGGATCAGTGGGGGCCCCACCGGCTGCCTGAGACTGTGGAGAAGCCAAGACTGGCTTTCCCTCCCCACACCCACATGACAGCACTTTGCAAGAAGAGACTTCACACAGAAGGCTCATTGAAACTTTCTACTTTAACTCCGAAAATACGGGACGTGTTGGTTTGAACTCTGCTTGAAACCGTGGAATGGAAGACATTTAGCGCTTCCTAGATGACGGGCTAAATCATTTGAACCCTTTTCACAGAGCGGTGAGTAACTGAAGATAGAGCCATCGCCGTCGTCACCAGCTGGGCATTTGGGTACTAATGTGATAACACGTCTCCCTTCAGTGAATTTCCAATAAAGGATTTTCTAAATTTCTATTTCTTTAAGTTCTACAAAATACAATAAAATTCCTTATTACCTAACAAATCCTAGCTCAATAGAAGGCCTACAGGTAAAATGTTCATGTGAGCACATGTATTAACAGGCATGTATATTACATGTGTAGATACAGAAAGAGGAATGTCGTCATAAATAAAATTACATTAAAATCCATAGCGCTTTTTATCTCCTTATCAAAAATGCACTGAGCCATTGCTCCGTGAATATATTCAGTGATCTCAGCTATTCATTAAAGGTAATAGAACAGAAAAATAACTTTTGATACACGGTCATTCCAACATGTTATGTTTTAGAGTCTTTGCTAAATCATATTGTCAGAGTTCACTTTATTTTACTATTGAGTCAATGGAAAAGAATGAACTCTCTCACTCTGAAATTTCTCTCTTTAATACTCAGGACCCGCTCTGCTAGGTTTAATATCTCAACAGTTCCAGGCTTAATTTACTCCTCGGAACAAGCTATTAAGTATGCATTGCTGCTTTGTGCTTTCTCTCTGAGCCGCTTCCTTTTTCAAATATACAACCACATAGTAATGGTCTCCTAGGAGAGGATTTTATCAGGGTTTGATATTTAACAGGAAATCATGATATGTAATTTGTGCGCCCATCCAGAATCCCTCCTATGACATGCAGGTATTTTGTATCCATTAAACAGTCAACCATATGGCCATGGAGATGATCCTGTCACCTGCATAGATGGATTGAGAATTAATAAAAAAGGCTGCATTATTTAACAGACGCAGTAACTATATCATCACAAGATGAATGCAGTCGTTTTGAGGTCAAGAAATGACAAGGTCATGGAGGACATCCTGGCCAGCTATATAAGTAGATTTCGCTTTTCTGAGAATTTTGTGAGAATCTTGTGTGCATTACTGAATGCTGGGACAGCTTCTACCAGGCAAGCTTCACTCGCCTTTGGAAACAACTTATTACTGTATTCTGACTTGAAGGATCCCTGGGAAGCAGACTGATTCTAATTTTAAAATGCTGAAAAAAAATCAATGAAAATTAATTTTAAAAATGCAAAATGGAAAAGGACAAATGAATAACGAGCAAAAAAAAACCCCTCTTCTTAGTAAATTTTATTTAGAGCATCAAAACATGCATTTTGTTCTCAGATGAAAAAAGCCAGAGTTCCCAAGGTTAGGAAATTTGGCATAAAACATGAGGAGAAAAGAATATAAAATTTAGAGGCATGTCAAACATAGCAAATGCAAAAACTAAACTAAACAGCCAGGAAGGGCCTCAAAGCCCAAATCAAAGCTACACCCCCGGCATGCTAAAGGCAGAGACGCAACCCTTTGAGCTTCGGCTGGAATTCCTCCTTTCATTCATTCACTCATCACCAGCTAATGGGGAATGTGCCAGGATCTGGAACAGACCATGAGACTCCACACCCAAAAAGCCAAGCCCTGTTGGAGAAAGTCACATAGGAGGGAAAATAATGTTATGATCAATTTACAATCATCAACTCAATTGCTCTCAACCCTGCTTAACGGTTGGCTTCTGCCCCAACCTCCACAGTATCTATTTCTAATGCTCTCCAGTCCCCCAAATGTCCATGCATTCCACTTTTTTCCTCTCTTGAAGACCTCATCTCCGGTCTTAAAGACAAGAACAGACGCCATCTTCCCCATCATGTCTGTTAACAGCATCCATACGCATTCTTCCTTTCTCTCCTGTTGTTTAAAATTGAGATGCTTCTCCGACTATCCTAAAACTTCCTCTGAGTGTATTCTTCCCACTGTATGCAGGAGGATTTGTTTCAGGACTCCTCAGATACCAAAATCCACCAATATTCAAGGCCCTCAGGCATTCCTCCTCCACATCCTCAAACGTAGAACCCTGCACAGGGGAAGAAGGTATATCCTATGTCAGTTTCTCTGCACCTTGGATTCTGTCATTTCCTGCTCATTCAGAAGCCTGACAGGATTGACCAGCTTGGATGCACGTGTTTATTTTTTCTTTCTTTCTACATTTATTTTTATTAAGACATAATTCACCTACCATAAAATCACCTTTGAAAATATACAGTTCAGTACCTCTTAGTAATTTCACAAGGTGTGCAACCATCACCACTATTTAATCTAGAACATTTTCATCACCCCATAACGAAACCTGTATCTGTGAGTAGTCACTCCCATTCTCTGCCTCCCCACAACCCCTGGAAACAAATAATCTATTTTCTGTCTCTATGTATTTTGCCTATTTTGGACATAAATGGAATGATATAATATTTGGCTTACTATGTCTGGATTCTTTTACTCAGCATAATATTCTGAAGATTCATCCATGGTGCAGCATACACCAGGACTTTATTCCTTTATTCTTGATGAATAACATTTCAGTGTATGAACATCCATATTTATTTATCTATTCATCAGTTGATGGACATTTGGACCATGGGTGTGGTTTCTGGATTTTGGCTATTTTTAAACAATGTTGCTGTGAACATTCATGTGCCAGTTTTTGTGAGCATATATTTTCATTTTTCTCTAGGAGAAAAATCGCCAGGCTACACAGATGTAACCCTACATTTAACATTTTCAGAAACTGCCAGACTGTTTTCCGACGTCATTTGTACCATTTTATGTTCCCATCAGCAGCATATGAGAGTCCCAGTTTCTTCACATCCTCGCCAACATTTGTTATTTTCTGTTTTGTTTTGTTTTGTTTTTTGAGACAGAGTCTCCCTCTATCACCCAGGCTGGATTGCAGTGGCACAGTCTCAGCTCACTGCAACCTCCACCTCCTGGGTTCCAGTGATTCTCCTGCCTCAGCCTCCCCAGTAGCTGGGATTACAGGGGCACAGCACCACACCCAGCTAATTTTTGTATTTTTAGTAGAGACTGGGTTTCACTATGTTGGCCAGACTGGTCTCGAACTCCTGACTTCAGGTGATCCAGCCGCTTCAGCCTCCCAAAGTGCTAGGATTACAGGTGTGAGCCACCGTGCCTGGTCATTTGTTCTTTATTATGCCCACGCAGTCGTTCAAAATGGAATCTCATGGGGACATTGATTTGCTCTTCCAAAATGACTAATAATGTTGAGCATCCTTTCATGCCTTTGTTTGCCACTTGTATGCTTCTTTGGAGACATGCCTATTTAGATATTTTGCCCAAATTGTATTGGATTGTTTTTTTTGTTGAGGTTTAAGAGTGCTTTATATATTCTGACTACTAGATTCTTATCAGAAATAAGAATCATAAACATTTTTATCTTACTATATGGGTTCTTTTTTCACTTTTATAATAGTATTTTTGACACATAAAAGTTTTAAGATTTGATGAAGTCCAACTTACCCATCTTTTATAACTTGCTTTTCTGTTAGGTGTTACATCTAAGAAACCATTGTCTAATATAAGTTCATGCATTTTTTCCCTAAGAATTTCATAGTTTTAGCTCCATAAAACTCAGTAAGCTATTTTTTTTTAAGTTAGTGGGTTTTTGTTTGTTTTGTTTTATTTTTCTTTGTTTGAGACAGAATCTTGTTCTTGTCACCCAGGCTGGAGTGCAGTGGTGCGATCTCAGCTCACTGCAACCTCCACCTCCTGGGTTCAAGTGATTCTCCTGCCTCAGCCTCCTGAGTAGCCAGGATTACAGGCACACACCAACATGCCCAGCTGATTTTTGTATGTTTAGTAGGGATGGGGTTTTGCCATGTTGGCCAGGCTGGTCTCAAACTCCTGACCTCGGGTTATCAGCCCACCTCTGCCTCCCAAAGCACTAGGATTACAGGCGTGAGATATCGTGCCCAGTCTTTATTCTTTAGTTTTTAATTTACAAATAATAATTGAATATATTCACAGAGTACATAGTGATGTTTCAATTCATATAACGCACAGCAATCAGACCAGGGTAGTTAGCATATCCATCATCTGAAACATTTGTCATGCCTTTGTGTTAGTTAGGGACATTCAATATCCTCCTTCTTGCTTTTTGAAACTATGTAATATATTATTGTTAGCAATAGTCATCTTGCAGTGTTATGGAATAGTAGAACCGATCCTTCCCATCTAGCTGTAACTTTGTGTCCAAAGTTACAAACAAATCTCTTACTAACCGTGTCCCTTCTGTTGCCCCTTCCCAGTCTCTAGTGTCCTATTTTCATTTTATTTCTATGAGATCAACTTTTGTTTAGCTTCCACCTATGAGTGTCAACATGCAATTAAACAACAGGCTCCTGAACAACCTCTGGGTGAAGGAAGAAATTAAGAATGAAAATTAAAAATTTCTTGAAATAAATAAAAACAGAAGCACAACATACCAAAACCTATGGGACACAGCAAGGGCAGTGTTAAGAAACGAGTTTATAGCAACAAGTGCCAACCTCAAAAATCTAGAAAGATTTCAAAAAACCACCTGACAATGCACTTCAAGGAATTAGAAAATCAAAAACAAACCAAACCTAAAGTTAGTCAAAGGAAAGAAATGATAAAGACAATTAAACCATCTTGAATTAATTTTTGTACACGATTTGACAAGACCCAACTTCATTCCTTGGCATGCAACTATCCAGTTGTCCCGACATCATGTGTTGTAAAGATTATTCTTGTCCAAAAACAAATGAACGTAGATGTATGGGTTTACTTCCAGAGTCTCAATTCTAGCCTGTTGATCTATATGTCTATGCTTATGCCACACGGTCTTGATTACTGTAGCTTCGTATTAAGTTTTGGAATTGAGAAATGTGAGTTCTCATACTTCCTTCCTCTTTTTCAAGATTGTTTTGTTTATTGTCAGTCCCTTGAATTTCTATATGAATTTTAAGATCAGCTTCTCAATTTCTGTAAGAATAACAGTTGAAATTTGGACAGAGATTACATCAACTCTAAAGATCAATTCAGGGAATGTTTTTGTCATAACAATAGTATATCTACGAGTTTATGAGCATGAAATATTTATCCATTTATTTGCATCTTTAAATTATTTTAACACTGCTTCATGGTTTTCAGTTCTTTTGTTAAACTTATTCCTAAATATTTTTATCATTTTGATGCTCTTATAAATGGAATTTTCTTGATTTTACTTTCTAATTGTTTATTATAAATGTATAGAAATACAACTAATTTTTAATATTGATCTTATATCCTGCAACATTGTTGAAGTCATTTATTAGTTCTACGTGTGTGTGTGTGTGTGTGTGTGTGTGTTCCTTAGGATTTTTTGTTTATAAGATCATATCATTACAAATGGAAATAGTTTGACTTCTTTCTTTCTGGGCTGGATGTGTTCAATTTTTTTTTTTTTTTTTTTTTTTTTTTTGCCTAATTGCCCTCTCTAAAAACTCTAGTTCAATGTTAAATACAGATGATAAGAGTGTTTATTCTTATATAGTATGTGATCTCAGAGAGAAAGTTTCAGTCTTTCGCCACTGAGGATTTCTAGCTGTGGACTTTTCATAAATGCCTTTTATCTTGCTGAGGAAGTTTTCTTCTGTTTCTAATTTCTTGAATGTTATTATTATGGAAGGGTGTAGGATTCTGTCAAATGCTTTTACAAATTTAGTGAGATTATTTAGTGAGTGGTTTTCGTTCTTTATTCTATCAAATGACGTATTACATTGATTAACATAACAAACCAACCTTGCATCCTAGGATAAATCTCACTTAGTCATGGTATATAATATTTTTACTATGCTGCTGGATTCAGCATGCTAGTATTTCTTTGTTTTTGTGTATATGGTCATATGAGATATTGGCATATCAGTTTCTTGTCTCATGATTTATTTTTCTGATTTAGAATCAGCATAATACAGATCTCATGGAATGACATGGGAAGGATTCCTTCCTCATCTATATTTGGAAGTGTTTGTGTACTACTGATGTCAATTCTTCTTTAAATATTTGGTCGAATTACCCATGAAGCCATCCAATCCTGAGCTTTTGCTTGTGATAAGTTGTTTATTATTATTACTGCTAATTAAATCTCTTTATTTGTTAAAGGTATACTCAGATTTTATACTTCTTATATTAACAGTTTTATTGCAACATTATTCACTTAGCATAGAATTCACCCACTAAAAGTGTTCCAGTCAGATTTTTAGCATATTTGCAGACACGTGCAGCCAACACTATAGTCAATTTAGAACATTTTCATTGTGTCCAAAAGAAATCCCACAACCTTAACCCATCACTGCCATACCCTCTCATTCCCAAGCCCTAAGCAACCATTATTTTGTTTTATGTCCCTACAGATTTCCCTATTCTGGACACTTCAAGTGAATAGCTCACAATATGTGACATTTTCTAACTAGGTTATTTCACTTAGCATAACGCTTTCAAGTTTCATCCATGATTAAGAATGTATCAGTGCTCCATTCCTTTTGATTGCTGAATAATATTCTGTTGTATGGATATGCCACATTTTATGCATCCATGTGTCAGTTGTTGGACATTGAGTTGTTTACTCCTTTTTGCTATTATGAATGATGCTATGCTAAAAATTTGTGTACAAGTTTTTGTATGGATATACATTTTTAGGTTTCTTGGACATATACTTAGGATGGAATTGCTGAATCATAAGGTAATTCTATGTTGAAGTATTTGACGCATTTCCAGACTATTTTTCAAAGAGCTGCACTGCACTAGCAGTACATGATGGTTTTATTTTTCCAACATTCTCAGCGACACTTGTTATTTTCTGATTCTTGATTATAGTCATCTTAGTGGATGTGAAGTGGTGTCTTATTGTGGTTTTGATTAGCATTTCCTTGATTACTAATGATGTTAAGTATCCTTTCATGTCCATATTGGACATTTTTATATCTTCTTTGCAAAAATGTGAGTTTACATACTTTGCTCATTTTAAAATTGGGTTATTTATATTCTTGTTCTTGATTATAAGTGTTCTTATAAATTCTAGATATAAGTCCTTTATGAGATATATTATTTGCAAATATTTTCTCCCATACTGTTTATTGATTTTTCACTTTCTTGATGGTGTCTTTTGAAGAAAAAACTTTTAAATTTTTGATAAGCCCAAATTATCTATTTTTTTTCTTTTGCTGTTCATGCTTTTATTGTCATATCTAAGAATATTTTGTCATATCTGGGATTGTCATATCTGTCATATTTTCCCCTATGATTTATTCTAAAAGATTTATAATTTTAGTTCTTACGGTTAGGCCTTTGAACTACTTTGAGTTCCTATTTGTGTTTGGTGAGAGTGGAGAGCCCCATTTCATTTTTTGCATGTGGCCGTCCTTATGCCATTTGTCGGTAAGACTCTCTTTTCCCTATTGAGTGGCCTTGACATCCTTGTCAAAATTCACTTGACCATGGACGCAAGTTTTTATTTCTGTACTCTCAGTTTTACTCCATGTATCTCATGTTTCTCCTTTATCCTTATGCCAGGGCCATACTTTCTTGATGACTATTTTATTGTAGTAAGTTTTGAAATCAAGAAGTAAATCCACCTATTTGATTCTCCTTCAAAATTGTTTTTCATATTTAGGATTTGTCACAATTCCTTATAAAGTTTAGAAACAGCTTGTTAATTTCTATATAAAGTATGCTGGAATTCTGACTGGGATTGCTTTTAATCTGTAAATTAATTTGGGTCATATTGCTACCATAACAATATCAATTCTTCCTTTCTACAAACATAAATTCTTGCCATTTGTTGGGCTCTTCTGAAATTTCCCTCAGCAAAGTTTTGTTGTTTTCAGAGTATGAGTTTTACACTTCTTTTGTTATTATTCTTAAATATTTCATTCTTTTTTGGTGGTATTGTAAATGGAATTGTTTTCTTAATTTCATTTTTAGATTGTCATTGCAAGTATATGAAAGCGTCTTTTGTGGGAACATGGGTGGTGTTGAAGACCATTATCCTTAACAAACCAACACAGGAACAGAAAACCAAATGCTGCATGTTCTCACTTATAGATGGAAGATAAATGATGAGAACTCAGAACACAAAGAAGAAAACAGCAGACACTGGGGTCTACTTGAGGGTGAAGGGTGGGAGGAGAGACAGGAAAAGAAAAAAGAACTATTAGGTACTAGGCTTGGTGCCTGGGTCACAAAATAATCTGTACAAAAATCTCCCATAACGTGAGTTTACCTATGTAACAAACTTGGACATGTACCCCTGAACCTAAAATAAAAAATTAAGAAAAGTACGATTGCTTTTCATATATTGAGCTTGTATTCTGAAACCTTGCTTAACTAATTTATGAGATTTCTAATGGATTCCGCAGGATTTTCTACATTTAAAATCAAGTCATCTATAAGTAAAGATACTCTTACTTCTTCCTTTCAAATCTATATGTCTTTTATTTCATTTTCTTGCATAATTTTCCTTTCTAGAATGCCTAGTAGGATATTGAATGGAAATGGTGAGAGCAGGCATCCTTGTATTTTTTGTGGTCTTAGCGGGAAGGTTCAGACTTTCACCATTAAGTATAATGTTAGTTGTGGGTTTTTCATAGATATTCTCTATGAAGTTGGGGTGGTTCCCTCCTATTGCTAGTTAGTTGGGTGTTTTTCATCACAAAAGAATGCTAGATTTTATCAAATGCCTTTTGCCATTTATTGATATGACCATGTGATTTTGTTTTTTATTTTATTTGACTAGTGTATTACAAAGATCAATTTTCACACATTGAATCAAACCTTGCATCCTGGAATAAATCCCGCTTAGTCATGGTGTGGAGCATTTTTGATGTTGCCAGATTCAATATATAAATATTTTATTAACAATTTTTGCATTTTTATGTATAAGAAATATTGCTTTGTAGTTTTCTTATGATGCCTTTTCCTGTGTATTACTGGTGTAGTGATTGCCTCAGAATGAATGGGAACTGTTTCCTCGTCTATGTTTTTTAAAAGTTTGTGAAAAGTTACCATTAATTATTCTTTAAATGTTTAGTAGAATTAAGAGGTAAAACCATCAGTTGGACCTGTCTTTGTGGGTAGTTTCCTGATTACTAATTTAATCCCTTTGCTTGTTTTAGGTCTATCTAGGTGTCTATTTTTTCTTGAGTCAGTTTTGATAGTTGGTGTCTCTCCAGAAATTGTTAATTTCATATGCATTATCTAATTTATTGGTGTACAACTGTTCATAATACTTCTTTATAATCCTTTTTATATCTGTAAGTTTGAGTCTTTTTGTTTCTTGCTAGTCTAAGTAGAGACATCAATTTGTTAATATTTTTTCAAAAACCATGTTTGGTTTGGTTTTGCCTCTATGTTTTTCATTAACAAATAAAATGTGTATGTATTTATCATGCATAACATAATGTTTTGAAGTGCATACAGTAAACACTGTGGAATGACTAAATCTAGTTAATTACAACACACGTCCCTCGCATAGCTGTCATTTTTGTGATGAGAGCAGTTTACATTCACCCTTACGTTTTTTAATACTACCATATATTGTTAACGACAGTCACTATGTTGCACACCACATCTCTTGGACTTATTCCTCCCATCAAACTGAAATTTCGTGTCCTTTGACAAACATCTCCCCACCACCACCCTTCACCACACCCCCTGATAACCACCATTCTACTCACTACTTCTGTAGTATTAGCTTTTTTTAGATGAGCATGAGCGACATCATGTATTTTGTCGTTCTGTGCCTGGTAATTTCACTTAACATAATGTCCTATGACCCATTTTATTTACTTTACCTCTTTTATTATTTCCTTTTTTGCTTGCTTTGTGCTTAGGTTTTCTAAGCTGTAATATTAGGTTATCGATTCCTGTTCTAATGCAGGCATTGATTTCTGTAAATTTTTCTCTAAGCACTACTTCAACTACATTCCATAACTTTTGGTATGCAGAGTTTTAATTTCAAAGTATTTGCTAATTTCACTGTGACTATTCTTTAACCTATTGGTTATTTAGGAGTGTGTTGTTTACATTTCTTGTTTCACTCATTGTGGTTGAAGATGTTTATTATGATTTCAATTCTTTTAAATATATTGAGACTTATTTTATGACCTAAAATGTTATCTAACCTTAAGAATCTTCCACATACGCTTGGAAAGAATGTATGTTCTGCTATTGTGGGGTGGACTCTTCTGTACATGTCTCTTATGCCTAATTGTTTATAGTATTGTTCAACTCTTTTATTTCCTTGATGATCTTCTAATTGTTATATTCATTATTGAAAGTGGAGTATTGAGGTTTCTGACTATTGTTGAATTTTATATTTCTCCCTTCAATTCAATCAATGCTTCCTTCATACATTTTGGGACTCTGTTATTTGGTTCATACATTTATAATTATTACATCTTCTTTTTGGATCCATTCTTTTATCATTATCAAGTATTTTTCTTTATATCTACTACAAATATTTGTCCTAAACTCCATTTTAATGTTAGTATATCCACCTCCATTCTATTTGGTTGCTGTTTGCCTGGCATATTTTTTCCCATTTCTCCTTTGCTTACTATTCTCGTGGTACTGTATATGCTTTTCCAGATATCCTTTTGTTAGTGTTTGCATTATAGATCTTTTTTCATCTTTTTATTTTTGACATACTTTTGTCTTTGAATATAAGTTATGTTTCTGGTAGAAAGCAAATAGTTGGATTATACATTTTATTCATTAAGTAAATCTCTGCCTTTCGACTGGAGAATATAATACATTTCCAATTAGAGTAATTACTAATACTATTGGATTTGCATCTTCCATTTTGCTATTTTCTATATTACTTCTGTCTTTGCTCTCTTCTGTCTCTAGGGTCTGCAGTTGCTGTTTATTGTAGTTGCTGGGTTTTTCTTTTGTTTTGTTTAGTTTCATGATTTTTCTAAACTAATTCTGTACAGTCCGTGTTCATTGTTGTGTTTGATCACTGAAGTCTTTAGTGGTTAGCTAATTAATGAACATGGATATATTTAAATAGATGGAGCCAATATATCTCCAAGTGTTCCTAAGACTTCTCCCTCCAATGGCCCCACCTGCCAAAATACAGGAGTCTTCTCCATTCCTTTACTTGATTTTTCAGCGGTAACTTCCTTCTGGAAACATTCTCTTCCCGTGGCTGCAGTCAGCAATATTCTCCACCCACTGTTTACATATAGAGGCATGCCTTCAACACTCAGCCAGGTAAATCACAAGTCTGCCTTAGCCTTCACTTGCTGCTCACACATATTCTCAAGATCAGCCAGAAGTGAGACCTTAGGGATTTCTTAAGTCTTTCCTGAGCATGTTCATGCTTTATGTATGTGCATAGTTCTCTATTTTTTTAGGAATATGTCAAAGTTTTTCAAAACCCCTGTGGCTTTCTCATTGTTTCGTGTTTTCTTTTTGTGTTTTACTTAATGGGCTTTATTTTTCAGAGCAGTTTTCCATTTATATAAAAATTGACCAGAAAAGTTCAGAGCGTTCCGCATACTCCTCCTCGCTCTTCTCACAGTTTCCACAGTTTTTAACTTTTTGCATCAGTGTGGTAGTTTTGTTGCAATTGGTGAACCAATATTGATACAGTATTATTGCCTAAAGTCTGTAGTTTACACTAGAGTTTACCTTTTATATTGTATTGTTGGTGGATTTCTATATGCCATAGGCATAATGTAAAATGCATAATATCATGTATTCACCATCAAAGTATTATACAAAATAGCTTTACTTTTCTAAGAATCCCCATGCTCCACTTACTAATCTTCTTCTCTCTCCATACTGCCCCCAGCCCCCACATCTAGTGTCCTTTTTACTATACCCACTGTTCTTCCTTTTCTAGAATGTCAGATGTTTGGAATCATATGGTATGTAGCGTTTTTAGACTGGCTTATTTCACTTAGCAGTATGCATCTAAGATCCCCCCTCGCCATGTTTTTATAGCTTAATAGCTCTTTTCCTTTTATGGATGAATGAGGCTCCATTGCATGAGTGTAGCAAAACTTTTTGTTCATTCACCTACTGAAGAACAACTTGCTTTTTTTCCATTTTTGGTAATTATTAATGAAGTTGTTATAATCATTTGTGTGCCTGTTTCTGTGTGGATATAAGTTTTCAAATCAATTGTGTAAATACTTAAGTGCTGGGTGGTAGGACATGACTGTCATATTGTGTCAGTTTCTTTCTTTGGTAAGAAACTGCCAAATGTCTTCCAAAGTATCTGTTCCATTTTTTTTTTGTTCCCATTACTCCTAGGAAATAAATGAGAACCCATGTTACTCCATAGCCTCACCAACATTTTGTTTGGTGTCACTTTGAAGTGTAATCATTCTAACAGGAGTGCAGTGGTAACTCATCATTTTTTCATTTTCAATTCCATAATGCCATATAGTGTTCAACATCTTTTTGATGGCTTCGTTTCCATGTGTTTATCTTCTTTGGTGAAATGTCCAAATCTTGTGCCTTCTTTTTAATTAAATTATTTGTTTCCTCAATGTTGAATTTTAGGAGTTTTAGCATTTCTTCTTAAAGTTTTTTGTTGGTGTGTTTTTACATAAATAGTTATCTACCACCTTAGGCAGCTACAAAGTTAAAAGAACAGCCAGTAATGATTTTAAATGGTCACCCCTAGAGAGAAGGCTTTTCCCATTGTGTAAGCTCCAAATCAAATCACATACAGGCAGCCTTGTAAGTAGGGTCTTCCAGGGAATTACCTGACATGTCAAAAATGACAGTTCTTTGAGAATGAGGCTTTGAAGAGCTCTAGCTCCCCTCTGCATTCTCTAGTGACTTTCAGTTTACATTGGGGATGTGAGCTGCTATTTTTTAAAATCATATGGAGTTGGAGAATGGGAGATGAGACAACGGAAAATTAAAATGCCACAAAGCTTATTGTTCTTACTAAGATTCAGCCACTTTTCTTGGGGAAAAAAACAAACCCTTCCTGCATTGCTGCAAGCTTTAATTTCTAGAATTCTCAAAAAGCTTATTCTGATCTTTTCTGCAAGTTTCTTTTTTTATGGAGGAGGGAATTTTCAGAGGTCTTTACTCTGCAATTTTCAAGTCTCTTTCTTTTTTGTAGATTTTAATTAGATCATTTTCATCAACTGTTAAATAGCTCAAGTATGTTGTTTTAAAAAGTCTCACATTTTACTTGAATGACCAATCTAGCTTTCATCTCTTAAAATATTAGACTATTCCCCTGACCCATTTTCTTATCCCACATTTACTCCTCACTCTACTCTGTTCTGCCCCTCGGCCACAGCTACTCCATCCAATGGCCGCACCCGCCAAAATACAGGAGCATTCTCCAGCCCCTTACTTGACCTCTCAGTGGTAACTTCCTTCTGGAAATATTTTCTTCCCTTGGCTGCAGTCAGCAATATTCTCTACATTTTTTTCTCCTGCTGGGTTTTATTTCTCATTCTCCTCTTAGGGCACATCCTCTTTTACCCAGACAGTACATGTTGTATTCACAGAAGAAACAGGGAGAGAAAAAGAGAAATTGGTGACCCCATTTATAGGTGAAGTTTTTACTTTCATGCTAGGTAATCTCCTCTCAATTTTAGTTATACCTGTATGATTCTCAAATGTATATCTTCAGCCAAGATCGCTCCTCTCATTTCTTTTTCTCTATTCTTTTTTAGAAATGGAGACAGGGTCTTGTTCAGTCTAGTGTGCAGTGGCATGCTTATAGCTCACTGCACTCAAAGTCTTGGGCTCAAATGCCTTGAATTCCTGGGCTCAACTGATTCTCCCACCTCAGCCTTCCAGCTAGAATTACAGTCACACATCACCAGGCCTGCCTAATTTTTTAAATTTCTTGTATAAATGCAGTCCCATTATGTTGTCCAGACGGGTCTCAAACGCTTGATCTCCCGTGTTGGGGTTACAGGGAAGAACCACCATGCCCGGACACTCCTCTGATTCTTAGCTGGAATATTCCACCACCTCCTTGATCCGTCCTCTAAGACACCTCACAAAAGCTTGAAATTTAATAGGCTTGCAAAATAATCATAATAGTATTCCATCCCTGGTTAAAAAAAATAAAATCAGAGAGTTCTTGGTAAGCGTGGACCTAAAAATGTTAACACGCAGTTTGGATTGATACACCATTTATTCAGCCTCTGGGTCCCCCTTCAGATTGCCAGTTCCTGGTAACTTTGACTAATACTCCCCTATTATTGTTAGCTTCACAGGTCTTTTTCCCCCCACGTCTGCTCCTCTTCCTTGTTTCTATTTGTGGACATTTCCGTCATTCATCCTGTTCAGCAAATCAGAAGCTGCCACTCATTCTTGGCACCTCTTTCTCTCCTTCATTCCCCACATCCAATTCATCACCACGTGCTGCCCGTTTCCCCTGCTAAGAGAGTGCTGTGATGAAGCTGGCTCATTCCAGCTTGTGTGAGCCTATTTTGTGCATCTCTTCCGAAATCTGCATTCAGGGATGTCAACTTGGTTGTTCGAAATTAGTAAATGCCACAGGTTGCTATCTTTTTTCCCTTAGAGAAATGGTTGTTAACATTTACCAGCATGCCACTGCTTCTGATTTTTTTTTTTTTTTCATATTCACTCACCTTCTTCCTTCTACTATTAACCTGCTACCACTTCTGGCCTGGTTTGTACTCCAGAAGACATTTAAGAGATCCTTCTTCCTCTTCCCTTGCCACATCCACCTTAAAGCCGTTGTGTCTTTAAATAAAAACAAATTAGACAGAAACATGCTCTGGATTAAGATAGTTTAGTTTCCTTTTTTTTTTTTCTTTAAATCTCCACTGTGACCAATGATGTCCCAAATGGTCTGGATCCTACCTACCACTTTAGAGTATATCACATCGTCACCTTCTCCCTGGTCCAGAAGAGGAGGGTGTTAAACAAAAAGGAGGAATAGCCCCGTAGTTAAGTGTGGTGTCTCAAGAAATATCAAGGAAATTTGCAGAATGGTGGCCTTTGGGGTCCTGGAGCAGAGCGGATTCTGACGGCTGGGCCCATCATCAGAATGTAAGCCCTGTGAAGGTAGGAAATGGTTGCCCACTGCTTTATCCTCAGCATCTAAATCATGTACAGCATGCAGTTGGTGCTCAATAAGCATTTGCCAATTGAATGAATGAATGAATGACTGAAGATGGGATGTGAACAGGCCATGTTGGAGAATGTCCGACAGAATCCTATCACCACTCTGACTTGTAGGTAGAACATTCCACCTTAGGGTGGAACATCCTAAGTTTCTTAGATCTTCTCCATACATTGTGTGAATTAATTCAGGAAGCATTTGATGTGGTTGCTTCTCTTTGTGAACTCCTTCTTTGCTTCTTAACCCTATGTTTCTATGCCTTGCAATATATTTATGGGGAAGACCTTAGATAATTCTCTTTTTGTTTTATTTTTTAATGATACATAATAAATGTACCTATTTGGGGGGTACTTGTGATAATTTAATGCATTCATATAATTTGTAAAAACCAAATAATTGGGGTATTCATCATGTTAAATATCTTTTAATTATGCTAGAAATATTGGAATTACTTTCTTCTAGCTATTTTGAAATATACAGTAGATTACTGTAAACTATAGTGACCCTACTGACCCATCAAACAGTAGGTCTTATTCAAGCTGTGTATGTATACCTGTTAATCAATTTCTGTTCAACCTTCCCCTTCACCACCACCAGCCCTTCCTGGCTTCTGGTAACCACCAATCTATTATCTTCATAAAACCTGCTTTTGTAGCTCTCACATATGAGTGAGCACATGCAATATTTGTCTTTCTCTGCTCCCCTTCTTTCACTTAACGACCTGCAGTTTCACTCATGTTCCTGCAAATGACAGGATTTCTGGTGCTGGGGATGACAGGAAGGATGTTTTTCTTGTTATGATGCTCAGACACAGTTCAAGTCTTTTCATATTCATGCCACATTAAAGAGACAATGATGTATTCTTCTTTGTTAAAAAAAAAAATCATGGGGTATAGCCTTGTAAGGGAAGAAAAGCAGGGCTTCCTAATAGACTCCTTAGAGGACTCTTGTAGTTTTTCAACATCCACCTTTCACAGTTCATGATGAATGTAACCAACCCAATGGGTAAGCAGATGGGTGAGTTTTCTGGAAGATGCACCAAAAACCAAGTATGTACGGGCTAACTCTATAACTCAGGAGAGTATTAGATGTTGAACATTCAATCCCTTATAGAGAGGGGAGGCTGCACTTTAGAAATCATTGTCAGTGCTTATTATGACAAAGGGCCAATCAGCGGTCTCTAAGAGCAATGGTTGCATTTAAGCCCAGAAAAACAACAACAGAAACCAAACACACGTTACCTAAGAATGGAGAGATCCACTGTGTTTTTCTAAACATGTAAAAGTAAGGTCACTGTTTCAGAGGAAGGAGGAGTTGGAATCTCTCATCTCACTATCTGTGTTTGGAATAACAGTGACACACCAATGCTTTGGGCCCTTTTTAGCAGCATTCTTTTATAACTTAGAAAGAGTCTGATCTCCTAACTGATATCCTAACTACTGCCAATGCTACTGCTTTGTCAATAGCTCATATGGCATAATAGCACCTTATATCAACTGTATTTTCTTATTTTCTGTATTCTTGATGTTCTGGCATCTGAGGCCTTGGGGACCTGAAAAAGGACCACCCTTTCTGGGGTTGGCTAATTCCTAGATAGCAAATACCTTGCCTGAGTGCACATCTTGGATATGCAAATTAGTCAGAATTCATACCCACACCTGTCTTATTTTCTTAGGCTCCTGAAGTCTGGACACATTCTCTTGCCCTAATCATTCCTAGAGCTAGATACCAAACAGCTAGGATAGGCTCATGTTAGTCTGTTCTCATACGGCTAATAAAGACGTGCCTGAGACTGATAATTTATGAAGGAAAGAGGTTTAATGGATTCACAGTTTCACATGGCTGTGGAGGCCTCATGATCATGGTGGAAGGCAAATGAGGAGCAAAGTCAGATCTCACAAGGTGGCAGGCAAGCGAGAGTGTGCACAGGAACTCCCATTTATAAAACCATCAGATCTCATGAGACTTATTCACTACCCTGATAACAGTGTGGGGGAAATTACCCCCATGATTCAATTATCTCCACCTGGCCCTGCCCTTGACATGTGTGGATTATTACACCTTGAGCTGAGATTTGGGTGAGGACACAGTCAAACCTTAACACTCCCATAGCTCAGAGCCTGCCGGAATTATTCCAAACCTCCAGTGCAAAGGCTGCCCCACGTGCTCACTTTGTTTTTCCATTCCTTCCTATGAAAACACAGTGAAGGTTCCCACCACAGTGCCCCTTTCCCACTGCCTGCTCGTCTCCCTTGCTGCTTCCCCCGTGGCTCTGCACGGTGAGTCTGCTCCCTGCTTCTCGGGACCATGAGCATAATAAACTTCTTTCTTAATGACAAACGTTTTTGTGTCTGCATGTGTTACCACACCCGCTTAAACCAAATCCGAGGCACATTTTAAAGCCAACCTGCACATCAAAGTCCCCACATATTTCTAGTGTGTTCCCTCATTCATAACACTGGAATACAGGCTTGTGCTCCCTTTATACCTACGTGCTAGGCACTTTTGTGGTACTAAAATGGACCTGCAGGTTGTGACGGTTAAGAGCTGGACTGCGGCGTCAGAGCACTCACCACCTGCATACAATGTTTCCAGTCATTGAACTACTCTGGACATTAGTTTTCTTTTAAGCAGAATAATATAGATAAGCATAATAACATAGAATAAATTGGTTATTTTGAGGATTAAATAAGTTAGTTTTCTCAAAAATCCTAGGCTATAGTAAGTGTTGAGATACTGGGATATGATATTGGATCCTCAGAAGTCTCCCACTTTTATAAAAAGGCAAACTGGGAATGTGCTAGAAGACCTCCACAAGTTCTTACCCTCAACACTTCTTCACTTTCCATCACCAACTCCACCAGCTAATTTTCTTGCTTTGCATCAGGAGCCTAAAAATTTTGCCTTGAGCAAACCCTCAGAAAGAGGAAAGTGAAATTAATTTTAGTCCCTGGTCTACCATTGAGTACCTGGGTAACCACAGAAGCATCTGAGCTTGAATTTCAGCCCCACCACATTTTACCTGCTGTATCAGTTTATTGCTGTGTAACAACTGACCACAAAACAACACATTTGTATGATCTCATGGATTTGTGCGGGCCAGGAGTCCAGCACAGCTTAGCTGGGCCCTGTCTCTGCTTCCAGGTCTCTCAAAGTCTCCAATCAAGGTGCCCACAGCAGCTCACTTGTGGCAGGATTCATCTCTGAGCTCACATGGTTGGATGACAGCCACACTCCCTCATCACTGTCAGACTGAGGTCTTCCTTGCTGGCTGTTAGCCAGAGGGTGTCCACAGTTCCTGCCACTGGAGCATCCTTAGCATGGCCCCAGGGGTGGGGGTGGGGGTGGGGGTTCCTCAAAGCTAGCAAGGGAGAGAGGGTCTTCTAGCAAGACAGATATTGCAACCTTTCGTAACATAATTACATAAATACCATTCCATCCCCTTTGCCATATACAATTGCTGAAAGCAAGTTACAGGTCACACCCACATTCAATGGGAGGGATTACAATGAGAGATCCTCTTAGAATCCAGTTCATGCCTCTCCAGATCCCAGTTCCCAGGAGGGTTTTGAAAAGGAAAAACCAAACTCCCTCATCCATCTCACATTAAATCTAGGCTGAGTAAGAAACTCATTGTCATGAGCCTTTCATGCAAATATCAGTTCTAGGAGGGACAGAGCAAAGCAAACACTGTTACAAGCCAGCGCCTAAATCATCCAGATGTTTCCAGCCAAGTGCAAAGCTACTTGTTTACCAAGTGAGAAAAAAAAACAGTCCCAGCCCTTGTGAACTTTCAATCCAATGCCAAGTAGCACAATTCGGTATGCCTAGTAGAACATCAAATACCTGAAACACAAAATAGCTACAATGGCCAGTTTTTTTAAAGAAGGAATTTTGTAACTTCAAAGTTCCATATAGATCCTAATAATTGCTTTCATCACCCTGAATATCGATCATCATGCCAAAGACTTGGCTCATTTCGCCTGTCTGTTCTGTAAAGCATGTGTTTATAAATACATGTTGCAATTCCGGGAGAGCAGAGTGTTCCATTCTTCATTCTGAGGGATAATTGATTAGTAGTACCTTGAAGCCATTTTTCAAGGAATAACTATCAATATTAACAGTTGCCAGCATTTCCCATTTAGAAGCAGCTAAAACCACCTCTTCTCCATGGGGAAAATATTTACATTTCGACCTGGAATTAGCTTGCAGTTCCCAGGGTAGAAATCAGGCATTATGTTGTGATTCCTAAAGGTTCAGCTGTCCAAATACCAGGTGACAAGGACAGCTTATGTGCAGCTTTGGAAGGGAACTGATTAGCATAGGCTTCCGCCCACCCTGCAAAACAGCACCTGCCTTCCGCAGGAGGTGGGCAGCAGTGCATAGCAGAAAGAACCGGGATTTGGGGACAGAAGCATCTGAGCTTGAATTCCAGCCCCACCTCTTATGCACTCATGTGCACAGGTAATTGCTCAAACTCCAAGTCCCAGTGTCCTTCGTGGAAGCCGAGGAGGACCCTCGGTGGTCCCGTGGGGCACTGTGAGGAGAACAGACGTGCAGGGCCCATCTGAGCTAGATAGCATTGCCCGAGCTATGAGAATTTGGCCCATGTAACTTGGCTTTTGGCACTGTTTGATTTTGAAAACATTTTAGTATGGAAAATTCCAAACATAGACAAAAGTACAGAGACAGAATCATGAGCCCCATGCATTCATCAACTGGGATCAACTTATGCCAATTTAGTTCCATCTATAATCACAGACTCTCCTCCCTCCAATTATTTTGAAATGGAATTCAAACATAATTTCATCTGTGAGTATATCAAAATATATCTCTAGAAGACAGAGACTCCTTTATACCTAACCGCAGTATGATATTACACTAAAAACAATATTTTAACACCATGAGATATTCAGTTCCTGTTCACCTCCTTAATCATCTGATACACAGTGGACTTTGTATCTGTGTGGGTTCTACATCCATAGATTCAAGCAACTGCAGATCAAAACTAGTTGAAGAAAATAAAACATAACAATACAACAATAAAAATACACATAAAAAACAATACAATATATCAACTATATAACATTTACATCGTGTTAGGTATTGCAAGTAATCTAGAGATGATTTAAAGTATATGGGAGGATGTGTATAGGTTACATGCAAATATTATGCCATTTTATACCAGAGGATTGAGCATTTATGGATTTGGGGGTTGGGGGAGGGGTGGGTGGAAGGTTGCCCCGGAACCAATCCCTTATAAACACTGAAGGACAACTTCTTTAGTTTAGTTTTAGCAAATAGGGTCTATGCATTGCAATTCATTGTTATGTGTCATAAGTCTTATTTTCTTACAAGGTTTGGTAAGGTCACATGTACCACAGACTTTTCCGAAGTCTAGATTTTGCAGATTGCATCCACCTGGCCTCATTTTAACATGTCCTACTCGTCTGCATTTCCTGTAAATTGGCAATTAAATCTAGAAGCCTATGCAATAATGTTTTACTTTTCTACTTTTAAATTGATATACGGTAAAATTGACCTTTCTGGTGGACGATTGCAGGTTTTTGATGCTCAGCTTTTTGTTTGTAAACTTCAAACAGGATTTCTCAATCTTTGACCTATGAACAATTGGAGCCAGATAATTCTTTGCTGCTAGGGCCAGTCCAGGGCACTGTGCCAGGTTTAGCAGCATCCCTGGACTCCACTCACTAGATGCCAAGAGGACCCCCCGCCCCATAGTGACGACTGAAAATGTCTCCAGTTGTTACCAAATGTCTCCTGGTTGGGGAGGGGAATCATCCCCAGTTGAGAATGAGTTTCAGAAGATTAGAGGAACCATATCAGAAACAGTAAAGATCCTCCCCTGTCCCATCCTGTCCTCCAACTTTATAATCAGTTCATTGCTGTATTAGCCCATTCTCCCACTGCTGTAAAGAAATACCTGAGACTGAGTAATTTATCAAGAAAAGACCACCTGTCATCCTGACCCACATATTCTAAATTGGGATTATCTTCCTTCAGGAATGAGAACACCAAAGTAATTTATGAAGAAAAGTAATTTATCATTGGCTCAAAGTTCTGCAAGCTCTACAGGAAGTATAATACTGGCATCTACTTGGCTTTCTGGGAAGCCTCAGGAAGCTTTCAGTCATGGCAGAAGGTGAAGTGAGAGGCAGCCTTTACATAATCGGAGCAGGAGGAAGGACGGGGGAAGGTGCCACACACTTTTAAATGACAGGATCTCTTGAGGACTCACTTACTGCCAGAAGGGCATAAAGGGGGAAATCCACCCCCAGGATTCAATCACCTCACACCAGACCCCATCTCCAACACAGGGGACTACAATTCAGCCTGAGACTTCAGCAGGGACAGATCTAAAAGATCTCACTTGGCAGTGAGCTTGAACTATCCATATTTCCTCCATGATAATCCCTCCAACTACAGAGCACAGTAGTGGTTTGTAAGATCACTGGAAAGCTTGGTCAGGAGCAAATTCAACTCTCCCAGAATTTTTAGCTATTAAGAGTTGAGTTCACTAAATGTATGGGGTAAGAATTTTCATAAAAGAGAAATGCACTTGCATATTATGTTTTATTAGTGAATATAGGATGGTTTTACTCAGTTTTCCCCTCTGGCCTGGTGGCAGCCACCATAAACAAGCCAAGCTTAGGGCCCCACCCTAGCTCACCTGTGGGAAGACATCCCCTTAGTGGCTTTGGGCTTATATGAGTTGCTTGGCAACAACTGTAGCAAGCCATTGCTTTGTGTGGTATCTCCTTCAAGAGCCACCAACAAGAAAGTTCAATTTCACTTCATGGGGGCAGGAGACATGGACCTGGCAGCCCACATGGCTGAATTTGAGAAATGCTGTTGGCAAAATAGCTGACATTCCAATGACCTGTTTCCAGACCACCTGTAATCCTGACCTACGTATTCTAAATTGGGATTATCTTCCTTCATGAATGAGAGAAGCAGAGAATGGCAGAGAAGCTGGGAGGATGTTTTCAGATTAAGAAGGACCTTGGTTCTCAAGCACCTTGCTTCAGAGCCTAGTTTGACTCTTACTTCAGTGGCAACCCTAGGCAGGTTACCCACCTCTTGAATATCAGCTTATCCGTCTATGAAAATCTTTATAAGAACATTCAAACCACACACACACAAGCCTCTCACAGAGAGTCACTGTCAGCAAGGACTGAGTATGTGTTAGTTCTGAGCACATAACAAGAAGTTCCAGGCAAGTTTTGTTTTTAAGAAATTCTGCAATGTTTTCAGAAAAAAATAAAGAGACAGGTGTTATCTCTGCCTTGTCCCCAAACTGGTTTGTGATTAACAGTAAAGGTGATAAGGAACCCTCTCGAGCATAGACCATCCATTGAATGTTGAGGCCTTTGCAAAAATTGCACCTACCGAAGAAAGAAAAAGCAGAGACAACTGCAAAGTAGCATCTCCTATGTACTCAAAATAATACTCTGTGCTTTTTAGACTTTATTACATCATTTAATCTTCACAATCATCCTAAGAACTAAATATCCTTACTGTTCCCATTTCACAGATGAGAAAATCAAGGCTCGGAGTTTGGGGCCCTTTCTCTCAGTCTGACAGCTAAGGAGGGAGAAAGGAACTTGTATTCTCATCTGAGTACACTTCCGCTCTTATTTAATAGCTAGACTAACTTTGGGAACTCACACAAAAAAACAGCAGCGAGCAGGGCACATCCTGATTTATAACACATGTAAGATAAACACCAATTTGATGGCAAGGATGCCTCCCCCCATCCCCTGGGAGATCTAGCTTTTTGCTTTTAGCATTTTCTCTCTTTTACCTGGAGGAGGGGAGACGTTGGCATATCACTTGAAAAGCTTACAAATGACTCTTGCAAGCATAATAACGCCACTGATCAGTAGACTCGGAGACAGACACGTGCTGGGATAAAATTATTTTTTTCCCAAAGGGACAACACACTTAGCAATAAAGTGCCCATTAGCAAATCCTGCCCAGCAGTGAAAAAACAGGCTACTGCCACATGACTAGCGCATGAGTGCATGGAGTTCTCAGCTGGAATGCAGAATTATTTTATTATGAAAAGACACTAGAAGTGAAATTTTGCTGAGAGAAGGACTTAGCCAGGAGTGAGAAGCACTTTCCACTTAGATTTCTTTATTGCTCTGCCACTGAACTCAAAGCATTACCCAAACTGTCATGATCTACTCTGTGTTTCAGGGTTCAGAGTAAGCTATAAAATCGGACGTCATGCAGGCTGAAGCTTGATAATCACCCTCTAAATGGGTAACCCGTTTCTTTCATCATTCCTCGTGGCAGCTTAAAAAGTAACATTCTTTAGAGTTCCAGATGTTCAAAAGAAAGAGGAAATGGAATTCTCCTTCCAGTCCCCTTCCAAACCCTGTACATCTCAGAAGTGATGAGGCTTTTAGATGGCGTTGAACGCATGACCCATGCCTGTGTGTTTAAAACCCTTTTGTAGCTTGCCACTGCCAAGGCCCTGCGTGGCAGGCAGGGACTGGCCTGGCTGACCAGTCCTGCAATTTATTCCTTCTCCCTCGGCTCCAGCCACACTGGTCCTCTGTAAGGGTCAAGGTTCAGTACTGCCAAGAAGAGAATCTGGGAAGTTACTGCTGGGCTCAAGGCCATTGAAGAGCCCATAGGCCTGATGGGGGTGCTGCAGGACCAGGCTTAGGACGGGGAAAGAAGCCAAAGGAGCCCGGCTGGCACCAAGGCCACCAGATGCTATTACCGGCATCATCATCACCGGGATGAACCCTAAAGTCCCTACTGCACTGAGCTGACATCCCTGCCCCCGCCTCAAAGTCACGAACGCCCCATCACAGACCACAGGGGCAAGGGAGCCAGGACCTGGCCTTGTCTGGCCCTTTCATGAGAGACAGGACCCCAGCTCCCAAAGACTCACATGGGGTGGTTTCCCCAAACCTCTGGAGAATGCTCCACTTCTGGGCAGCCTGGAGTGTGACAAATGACAGCTAAACCTTCTTCAGTGCTCACCCTCCCCCCCGCCTGGGACCTTTGCGCATTTGGCTCACTCCCCCGGAATGACTGCTCCCCATCTCTGACACATTCCTACCCATCCTTTAGAGGCCAGCTCGGAAGTGAAGACTCAGGCCTGGTCTGCTGGGGTCCACTCCAATAGTGCCCCAGTCCCATTTCATAGAAGTGACTGCAATGCAGTTCTATGCTTATGCACTTAGCTGGCAGTATTCCATTTTCCCAGTTAAAATATAAAATTCATGCGGGCAGGGACCACGTCTTGCTCACATGGCATCCCCAGGGCTTAACTCCAGAGCTTTTCATGATGGCTTCTTAACCCTTAAGGCAGAGTGCAAACCTGGGCTCTACCAGGCTGAGGAGGGGATTGAAGTGATACCACCTCTTCTCAATTGGGATGAAAACACTGAAGATTAGTGAGTATCATTGCTGATTATTCTCTCGTAGTGATAAAGGCGCCTTGGGCTCAGTAGCTGGTTATTTTGCTGTTTGGCGTTGCCAGTCCAGGCACCTACCGCTCTCTTTCCATCTATCACATGCACACACAAAGGAAAATTCCTTCATAATGCAAATTTTAAAAATCAGTCACATATAAAACTCGAGTTTGCATAATTACTGAGTTAAAACGAAGATCAGAATGAGGCTGTGGTGGAGGATAGGAGGTAGTCGCCAATCATGCCACATCCAAAATTATCAGCAGGTGTGTTTATACCAGGGCATCGCTAAACATATTGTGAGAAAACAACTTACTGTAACTGTGCCCGGGTGAAGTAGACCCAGGAGGCAGCTGAAGACCCAGGCGTGGGGAAAGTGCTCCGTGGGGTACGCTGTGCTCATCATCACCTCATTCATTCGGCGCACGGGGACACGGAGAGAGTCCTCTGCACTGGTCACTGTTCCCGGGGCAGGAAATCCAGAAGTGACAGAGAGAGAGATGATAGAACCACATGCAAAACTCCACTTTCTGTTCCACCCCGGGAGTGTGGGTCTGGAATGAGCCAGAGCAGGCGCTGTGAGTCTGTGATACCCACATGAGTGGGCGCC
>NW_022437036.1:3732023-3834339 GCF_009761245.1 Sapajus apella
TGAGTCTGTGACTCCCCAGCTGAGTGGGCCCCTGAGTCTGTGACTCCCCAGCTGAGCACAGTCCATGAGTCCGTGACTCCCCAGCTGCGCTGTTTTCCTGTACCTCTTCTAGGGAAATGGATCACAGTCCTCTATGATTCCAGTGTTTGAAAACATGTGTTTTTCCTACAATATGACTCCATGGTGCCAGCCAAGACCTTTCCTTTTCGAGAGAAATAGCAGCAAATCTAGACTACTGACCCCACCACTGACAAGCTGTGTGGCCTGGGCAAGTTCCTTAACCTCTCTGTGCCTCAGTTCTCTCACCAATCCATGAGTTCTCTCACCAATCCATGAGTTCTCTCACCAATCCATGAGCATGATGCTGGCACTTTCCTCAGTGGGTTGTTGTGAAGATTAAATGCATGACTTAGGGTATTTTAGAGTGCCTGGCACGTAGTCTGTGTTTAATGAGTATAAACTTCTATCATTTTATATGGGATTCAATAAAGACATGATAATCTGTTCTCAAATTGGAAGGGATTTATTAAAGTTACTTGTATTTTCCAAAGTGATTTTGCCTCTATGAGAGTTTTGCCTTTGTGTCTAACCACAAACTTCCTCAGAAGGAGGCCCTTCTGAGATCAGCAGGTGCTCAGCCAGCGTGGGGGGGATGTCATGCAGAAACAGGAGACGACCCTGCAGGCTACAGCTGCCGTGCCATGCTTCTACTCTAACACCAGTTTTCAGCCAGAAGGAACCTCTTTCCACTACCAGCATCATATAAAATATTCCCCCAAAACTGAGCATCCTCAGAGGTCCTCTGGTCACCTGAAAATGGTCGTTGTTATCCACAAGGACATGCCATGAATTCTGGGGATTAGGAAAGGGATGGTGACCTCACGAGAGCAAGGAACCTCGGAGACAAAGCCTGTTGGGAGGAGGTGTGTCTCTGGCTGCCTGTTGGAGACCTGACCTCTATCCCCCTTCACTCACACTAACATCTTCCTGATTTTCTTCAAGGCACAATGTTCCCAGTCTCAGATGATGCGTCCTGATACGTTCACGGAATCGGCTTTTAACTGCAGCTTTCAGGCTGGCAGCAGAAGCAGCCCCTGCAGACTTGCTGGCCATCCAAATTCTCATCCTGTTCCCCAGGCCTACTGACCCAAGAGGGAGCCAGTTCTGACTCTGCAGAGCTAAAAGGAAGTGGTCTTAGAGGAGACTTGCATTAGCGAGTCACTAAAAGACAGCAACTGCCAGTCTTCAGATTCTTAGGTGAGAAAAATAACGTCTCATTTGTTTAAACTGAATGTCTGTCCCTTAAATCTGGTCACATTCCTAATGTAAATGGAAAGGATGCTGGTGCACTTGTTTTCTGACATGTTGCTATGGAAGAAGATAAGGGCACAGTTGAGATCTGCTAAAAATGGGAGAAGGACTGAAAATGAATTCAGATAAATAATACTAACAACAACAAGCGGCCCTTGGTCTTGGCCACGCAGCTTCTAAATGCTGCACTCAACCGATTTAACCCTCCAACAGCTCCACGAGGTAGGTGCTGTCATTCAGCATTTTATGGAAGAAGGAAACAAGGTACAAAGAGGTTAAGGAACTTAGCACAGATCCTGCGGCTGGACTCAGGTGTGCGTGCACTTGAACCAGGCGGGCTGCCTGAGTCTCTGCTCTGTAACTGCCACTTACTCTAACACCTCTCCCCTGCCACTGCCCTCCAGTGCTCAAGGAGTCTCCCAAGGCATGGAGATTTGAATAGCCTTCATTTACATAATAGCATTCCTTCCTCTTTTACTTCTCAGCTAATGGAGAGTGGCTCTGTTAGCAGGGAATTAGAGCCCTCTGTAAATAAGATTAAGAAGGCCAGTAACATGGAATGTGTATCCCAGTGATTCCCTAACTGGGGCGTGCGTCAGGATCACCTGCTGGCCGTGAAAGCCCTGTTTCTAGTCTCACCCTCAGCTTCTGATTCAGGAGACCTGGGAGGAGCTGAGCACGTGCATTCCCAGTGAATTTCCCAGGTGAACTGCTGCTGCTGGTCCAGAAATCACACCTGGGGAACCACGGGACTGTCCGTCTAGATTTAAGAATTTGAAGCTCCCACTTGGAGCCCCAGAGAGTTTAGACACAGTTTATTTGCACTACTGAATAAACCCAGAGCACTCAGGACACTCTGTGAAGGTTGCCACTCTCTGCTGATAACTCCTTCCCTCCATCCCCCATGTACTTCGGGAGTTGGTGGTGCTGACTGGGAGTGAATTGACGGAGGGGCCACGGGAATTTACATATAATTTTGAAACTTATGAAACCTTTGTCAAAGTCTCACTTTCTGATTCAGGCTCAGTCCAAGGCATTGTTCAGCTCCTCTGGTGTGGGCATGATATGGCAATAAAACCAACTCGGAGGCTGCCAGCCACGTGGTTCCACCTTCACTTACTTGGTCCCACGGCCCACAGACTACAGTTGTGGAGAAAGACGCAGCTCTGTAAACATCACCCCTCATTCCACGGTCTTGCATTTGCTCACCTTGTCTTCATGAGGCAGCAGAATATACACGTGCACTCTCGCTCTGAACTCTCCACCAGAAAGTTGAGCTCTTCACTCATCAGCTGTCCTGTTGAGGTCGTGATGCAGGCACCGAGTCATTGGTTTGGCCTGTGTGCATGTCGGCAAGAACGTAAATTTAAAAAATAGTTTTCATAAACAACAGAGGGTTTGCTTTTTATACTTTTTGACAATAAGGCTCTTATTCCGACCTGTCTAACCATGTCACCCTGCCCAAGCAATGAGATGTAATTACTCCATTCTGTTGAAAACTGGACGGTCCCTATTAAATGAACACCACTTCACAATGACGGTAGTCTTTGGGGAGATATGATAGCATTCTCCATGACTTAATTACAGTAGACCCCTGCTTATCCACAGTATTTTTTTTCTTTTCCTAGAGTTTCAGTTACCTGGTGACAACTGAGTTTTGGAAATATTAAATAGAAATTTCCAGGAAGAAACAATTTATAAGTTATAAATAGTGTACCGTTCTGAGTGGTGTGATGAAATCTCACACATCCTGCCCTATTCCACCTGGGAAGTAAATCATCCTTTGTCCACTGTGTCGAGGAAAGGAGTCAAACTCTGTAAAATGAAGTTTATTCTGCCCAAATATGAGTGACCAAGGCCTGAGCACAATCTCAAGAGGTTCTGAAAACATGTGTCCGAGGTGGCCGGGCTGCAGTTTGGTTTTATATGTTTCAGGGAGGCAGGCATAAGGCATCAATCTAGGCATGTGGGTATGCACTGGTTCTGTCCGGAAAGACAGGACAACTTGGAACAGGAGACTTACAGGACATAGGTGGAGTCAAAGATTTTCTGATGGGCAAATGAAGGAAAAAGCTAAGCTATTGCTGAAAAGCCTGGAATCACTAGAAAGGAGTATCTGGGTCACAATAAGGGGGTGTGGAGAGCAAGTCCCTTGTAGTATAGATGAAGCCTCACAGGCGACCACCTTTAGCGACAGTAGGTGGCAAATGTTTTCTATTCAGGCCTCTATCAGGTGTGAGATGCTCAGTTAATGGCTTCAGGATTGGGCGGGCCTGGAAGGGGGAAAGATCTAACTGTTTAAATTGAGATTCTTTGCAGGGACAATGGTGCCCTACAGGGATGGCTTTGCGGGTCATTTCAAAATACAGCAAGTAAACATATTTACAGGTAAAATATTTTGATTTCCTTTTTTATCTATCATGGGATATTATACCATAGTCAGGTTGGAAAGTGAGCCATGTTAGATAGGGTTAAATAAGACCCCTCTAAAGAGATGTTATGGTTTGTGGAGCAGACTCCCCAGGCCACTTCAGTAGGAATTTGGGCAAGAGAAGTAAAATATCAGAGTTTAGTCTTCAAGTGTGTCCACACTGTATATACTACCCCCCCCCACAATTAGTCATCAACATCCTCTATTCCTGACATCGGTCCCTCCACAGGACATCATCATGGTTCCATGATCCAAGATCCCCTGAAACAGATGATCTTTCTTCTGACTGTGGTCAAAAGGTCAATAGCAGCCTAACAGTGCCTCGCCATGCCTCTGCCATTCACTTCGCCTCATCTCATCACCTGGGCGCTTAATCAGCTCATTCCACCACAAGAAAAATGGTACAGTACAATATATATCGAGAGAGGGAGAAGAAAGAGATCACGTTCACATAACTTTTATTAAAATATAGTGTTATGATGATTGCATGTTATTATTAGATATTATTATTGATCTCCTTCTGTGCCTAATTTATAAATAAAATGGTCTCACAGGTATCCGTTTGTAAGACAAAAGCATAGGATATATAGGGTTCGGTACTATGCTTGCTTTCAGGCATCTGGTAGAGGTCTTAGAAAAGGATCCCCGCGGATAAGCGGGGACTACTGTAACACATTTATTGAGCACCTGCTATTTTAGTGGCCAAATGAGATTTACTAAGTAGGTTAAGGTGAGACTTGTGTTCCTACAGAGCTCACAAGGAGCTGTGGCTGCTACCAAGAGCTGGCATACAGCCATCTGGCTCAGCTCACAGCCAGTGACCCTTACGGATGGGGTCTCCCTCACATGCCGAGGAGAAGCACATTCTCCAGGATCGGCCACCCTGCATGCCTGCGCCAGATACGTGAGGACGAGGGAAGTGAGATGTAATATCTCCACATGGCTCCCAGAACCATGAATCTATGTCAGGAGAACCCCCCAGATCGCAACCCAGAGTGGCACAGTGGACTCCACCTCCCATCAGCACAGTGAGTTATGACGGCTGCCGTGACTACCCATTGTGGGAGCTGATGGCAGGAGGGGGACATGAACTCCCCTTAAACATGGGGCAGTGAACTCCCCAGGAGAGGATTCAGGATGTGGATAATTCATTCATGCTTCTATGTACTCATGGCTCCAGGTACATGTGCACAAAGAAGATTGTAACACAGAAACACAAAAGCAATTTTAGCAGAGAGAATATTGATCAGAAGGGGCATGTATTGACTAGAGGAGGGAAAACCTTCATAGCTAGTGAAAATAGATTGATCTCAATCAGCACACTTAGAGGAAAGGGAAACCTTGAAGAGAAGCCACCTAAATAAGGAGGAAGAGGCAGCAGATCTGCAGAGGGTTTGTGTTCTTAAGACCACAAGCAGGAGGAGAGCTAGGAGCAAATTTTGGAGGCGTGAAGTGCTGTCAAGACTTTCTTTGCTCTTGGTGACCTGGTAATTAAATCCCTTCTTAATGAAAATAAAGTGATCATCAGCTAAACCTCCTGTTCATAGATCAAAATGCAGGCAAGGTGAGGCCATCGTGGGGCTTGGAGGGGGCTGGTCACCAAGCAAGCGTGAGACATCAGGTCAAGTCTGGCTCCTCAGGCCCAAGCCACTGCCAGCTGGAAGACCTGCTTTTTGCTGAATTCGTCCTAAGGAATGGCTTCTCATCAGGCAGCTGCCTGAGCAGTCACCAGCTCAGCCTCATCTGCACCTCTCTGGGGACTCAGAACTGGAGCCTGACTGAGCTCCTCCTGGGGCTCACGTTAGGCTGCTGGGCTGTGCTGTGAAGCCACTGCCTGTTTCTCCTGCTGTAGTCCGTTTTCAGACCGCTAATAAAGACATACCTGAGATTAGGTAATTTATAAAGGAAAGAGGTTTGACTCACAGTTCAGGATGGCTGGGAAGGCCTTAGGAAACTTATAATCATGGTGGAAGGGAAAGCAAACATGTCTTTCTTCACATGGCAGCAGCAAGTAGAAGTAAGTAAAAATGGGAAAAGCCCTTATAAAACCCTCAGACCCCATGAGAACTCACTCACTATCAGGAGAACAGCAAGACTGTAACCTCTCCCTTGACTAAATTACCTTCTACCTCGTCCCTCCCACGACACGTGGAGATTATGGGAACTAATACCATTCAAGCTGAGATTTGGGTGAGGACACAGCCAAACCATATCACCTGCCTTCCTGGGGCTCCTGTCAGCCAGGAGGGTTGTGATGACCAGAAGGGAAGGGAGGTTTACAAAAAATAGGAACTCACGACACAGCATCAGCATCCTTAACTGCCTGTTGATTTCAGGCCAGTGCTGGGCAAAGCTACTAACAGGCAAACTTGATTGTCCTGTGGGGAGCTCTTCCTGCCCACACCCATCACTCCCTGGATGGCTCCAGACACCTCCATATCACAGATTAGATCTTCTGGGACCTCACACTCCCCACTTTTCCCCAAGTAGCCTCTCCTTGGAAGGAGAAGAGGATAATTTGTTGTCAGCTATGGATAAACACCTCTGTGAAGGACAGTATATAAAACCTCATCAAAAGAAGTAAAAATATTTAAACAATCTGAGTTACTAATCCCACTTGCAAGACCCTAGCCCCAGAAAATAATCAGATATGTGCATATATATGGAGGTAAAGCAGTGTTTCTCAACCAGCAGCAATATAGCCCCGGGGGCATTCAGCAAGGTCTGGACAAATTTGGGGTTGTCACAACGGATGGGAGGAAGGCGGGTGATTCTGGCATCTAGGAGTAGGGACCAGCAGCGCCACTACATCGTACCATGCCCAGGGCAGCTCCCATAACAAAGCATTATCCTGCTCAAAGTGTCAACTGCTGGGAAACCCTGATGTGGAAGGATGTTCATCACAGCAATCTGATGGTAGAATAAAAAACTGAAAATGGCCTAAACGCCCAAGCATAGATGATGTGAACATCAATACGGAGTGTCAACTTGACTGGACTGAAGGATACAAAGTCTTGATACTGGGTGTGCCTGTGAGGGTGTTGCCAAAGGAGATTAACATTTGAGTAATTGGGCTGGGTAAGGCAGATTTATCTGCCTTTAATCTGGGTGGGTACCATCTAATCGGCTGCCACATGGCTAGACTATAAGCAGGCAGAAAAATGTGAACAAGGAATCTGGCCTCACCTCCCAGGCTATGTCTTTATCCCATGCTGGATGCTTCCTGCCCTCAACATCGAACTCCAAGTTCTTCAGTTTTGGAACTCAGACAGGCTCTTCTTCTTGCTCCTCAGCCTGTAGGTGGCCTATTGTGGGACCTTGTGATTGTGTGAGTTAATACTTAACAAACTCCCCTTTTTATATAAATATATATGATGGAATATATATATATATAATATAATATATAATATATATTACATATGATGAAATATATCTATGATGGACTGCATATATTTTATATATATATTATACATATTCCATCATATATATAAAATAATACATATATATATAATCCATCAGTTCTGGGTATGTTCCATCAGTTCTGTCCCTCTAGAGGGCCTTGACTAATACAGATGGTTAAATGTGTTTTGTTTTTGTTTTTTAAAGACAAAGTCTTTCTCCGTTGCCTAGGCTGGAGCGCGGTGGTGCAGTCATGACTCACTGCAGCCTCAAACTCCTGGACTCAAACAATCCTCCTGCCTCAGCCCCCTAAGTAGCTGGGACTACAGGTGTGCACCACCACACCCAGCTAATTTTTTTTTTTTTTTTTTGAGACGGAGTTTCGCTCTTTATTACCCAGGCTGGAGTGCAATGGCGCGATCTCGGCTCACCGCAACCTCCATCTCCTGGGTTCAGGCAATTCTCCTGCCTCAGCCCCCTGTCGCTGGGATTACAGGCATGCACCACCATGCCCAGCTAATTTTTTTCTGTATTTTTAGTAGAGATGGGGTTTCACCATGTTGACCAGGATGGTCTCGATCTCTTGACCTCGTGATCCACCCGCCTCGGCCTCCCACAGTGCTGGGATTACAGGCTTGAGCCACCGCGCCCGGCCCCAGCTAATTTTTAACTTTCTTTTGTAGAGATGGGATCTCGCTATGTTTCCCAGGCTGGTCTCAAACTGCTGGCCTCAAGTTATCCTCTCACCTTGGCCTCCCAAAGTGCTTGCATTACAGGCGTGAGCTGCTTTGCCTAGCCTGCAAGTAACATACTCATGTAAAAAATCTGCACATGTACCTCCTGTATTGCAAATTAACATTGAAATTAAAATATACATACATCTTAAAAAACAAATATATATATATATATATATATATATATAGTAACTAGAGAACATTAAAGTAAATCTTTTAAAAGCTTATTTTTAAATAATATTTAATGGCATAAGAAAATGTTCATGGTATATTGAAAATAAAAAGATCAGTGGTTGCCAAGAATTCTGGAGGAAGAAGAAAGGAAAGAACAGGCAGAGCACAGGGGCCTTTAGGGCAGTAACGACTCTCCATGATCCTGTAATGGTGGATACACGTCATTATACGTTTGTCAAAACCACAGACGTACAGCACTAAGAGTGAACCCTAATGCAGACTATGGGCTTTGGTTAAGGATAGTGTATCAATACTGGCTCACAGATTGCACCTAATGCACCACAGTACTGCAGGCTGTTAATAATAGGGGAACTGGTAGGGGGTGAACTTGGCATGTGGGAACGCTTTCTACTTTCCACTATTTTTCCGTAAAACTGAAACTGTCCTAAAATAAAAGTCTATTAATTTACAAATAACCAAATAAATGAAGCAGGCTCCAAACAGCACCATGGTGGTTGCCCCACCATCTCTTTGATGCATCAAGACTCCGGGCTTAGCCTCTTCCTTCTTCCTCCCTAAGAGTAACTTGGGACTAAGGCAAGATACACGGATCCATAACTTAGAAGAATTGCCTAAGCTCAGGGGTCATGGTTGGACTGCACTTTTAGAGGAAAACTTGAGAAAGTGACAAAGGTCACACACATGGCGTCTCTTGATTTTCTTCCATAGGATCTGAGAAGAAACTCACCACCTCTCTCTTTCCTTGGACGCAAGGCCTCATGGAACAAGTGGTCCCAGGGCCTCCCATTCTGCTGGGAAGACTGTGGCTCTGCCGCCAGCGTGCCCTGCCCCAGCCACCTCCTGGACTCCATCCTTCTCCTCAAACCAAGGACTTGGGGGGATTCACCGGGGGCAAAAGGGCATTCCAGCAAATCTTTTTTTTTAATTGCATTTTAGGTTTTGGGGTACATGTGAAGAACATGCAAGATAGTTGCATAGGTACACACATGGCAATGTGATTTGCTGCCTTCCACCCCTTCTTGACCAAGCAAAGAAGCCCATCACAAGTGTGAACCAAATCACTGGGATCTGTGTTGTTTTGTGGTGAAGGAGTGCCTGGGCCAGGGGAGGATTTGGGCATTCACGGGTTCCCTGTAAATTATCACTATGATTTCATGTTACCATTTCCCACTCTGAGAGAAACTTTCAATACATCTTACACACACACACACACGCACGCATGCACGCACGCACGCACCTACACACATACACCCACAGTAGGAAGGAAACACTACAGACCAAAATATGAACAGAACTGGCAGTGTTTATTTTTGGAGGGTGGAATCATGGTTAACTCTTCCTCTTTTTATCTTGAAAATTACAAACCTATAGAAAAGCTGAAAGAATGAACTTTCATTATATACTCATTTGCCGCATTGTGCTTTATGTATCTATATATAGATATTTATATAGACACATTTTGCTAAAGAATCATTTATGTGTGTAGACATGCATAGGCTGTTTTTTCTCTCTTTTTCTTTCCTTTTTGTGTGTGTGTGTGTGTGTGCTGGAGCATTTGAGAGCTGGTTGAGACGCCATGGCACTTCGCTCTTAATACTTAGGCAAGCACTTTTAAGAGCTAGAGCATTCTCCAGCAGTATATGAATGCTGCAACTTCCCCATCTTGTCTCTGATGGT
Source organism: Sapajus apella (assembly GCF_009761245.1). Taxonomy (NCBI): domain Eukaryota; kingdom Metazoa; phylum Chordata; class Mammalia; order Primates; family Cebidae; genus Sapajus; species Sapajus apella. The sequence continues at coordinate 3,741,771 of NW_022437036.1, forward strand.
GACAGGATGGAGATGTGGCTTAGACTCCAGAATCCACCTGCAGGATCAGGGAGGCCTGCTCTGTGTCTGTGGGGTTTTACCTGAGATCACACCCTGCTCACTTCCCCGCACCCCGGTGCTGTTCTTACTCCCTCCTGCCTGTCTCCCTGGGGATCACTTTCTTGATAAAGCCTTTGCACAGGCATCCTCTTATCAGGCTATGCTTCTGGGAAAACCACCATAAGGCTCAGTATCACCAAGAAAGCAGCCACTCTGTAAATGAACTGCTGCAAATGGAAGCATTTTTGTTCCTTAACCACTTTATTGTATTATCTTATTTTTATATATGTTGAATTTCTGAAAGGAAACCAAACTGTACCCAATAGTATGGATTCAGGGCTTCTCAGGGCAAATAACAAACATTACCAACACCTTCAAATATTTGAAGTCGGCTCAATAAACATGGACTTCAATGCCGACAGCCTTCAGAAACAGCTTAGATCACAGATTAAGAAGTTACAGGGAAAGAACACATGGCTATCTCAACATGATTGTAGACTCAGACTTGTCATCAAAAATAATGGCAGGCAAGCCTAAATCTGAGGCACAAATCCTTCTAAAATAGCCCTCATGTGTTCCTAGTTCTGGAGGCAGCACTTTGCTTGTTGAACTGCTACAACTGCCAGAAAAGCTTATTTTATCCTGGGCTGACTTCGTCTTCTATGACAAGCCCACCCATGGACCCCACTTCTGGTTTCTAAAGCCACAAGGAGTATAACTAATCCCTCCCTTCACACCACGGCCCTTCGGAGGCCACAGAAACTCTGCCTGCTCATCAATTCGCCTCGCTTCCACGCTGAGCACACGCGGCCTCATCCGCACACCGTCATTGCCTCTTCCAGCCATCATCCATCCAGTGCCAACCACGCATCGGCATCATGGCAGGTGCTGGAGACAGAGTGGCACATGAGGCAAGCAGGCATCTGCCCTCATGAAACTGGCAAAGGAGCAAGGTAAACAATGGAACCCCGATTCTCAGGCTGGACTTTCCAGGGCTACAGATGTACCCCAGGAAGGGAGAAAATCCTTTTGCATCCTCATCCTGTTGGAAACAGATTCTTGGTGCCCCCCACACACACACACACTCACACACATACACACACACACACACACACACACACACACACACACAGAGCACTGAGACAATGGATCTTTCAGCAATGCAGTTTTTACTTCCTGGACTGCAGGAAGGCTACCCTTGCTAGCTTGTGCCACAAGAGTACAATGAACAAAGGAAAACACACACATTTATTCCTTACACATTTGGGGTCCCCCTTACTGCTGTGTTTGATTTCTGTTGGCTGGAGCCAGACCTCACAATTTAAACTAAAACTGAATTGGTTAACAACTTAAAACTTTTCTAAATAGGTAAAAGCAATGGAGAGCTGGGCCATGCCTGTGAGCATATCCAGCATAGATATCTTGGTTAAAGTACAAGGACACGGAATGTACTATGTGCCTGTAAGCATGGCATGTCTAACAGCTACAGAGGATAGGTCTTAACAAAGTTATTAGCACACTTATTTTTTTAACAGGAGAGGAAACTTCAAAAAGAAACTTTTCTACTTCTCATAATCCTTAAAGCATTCCCAAGGAATGCTCTGCAGAACGTTTAATCCCCAGAGGTGCTCTCCAAACCAGGGCCCTGTGGGCAAGTCGGGTTGGCAGAGGCTGCCAGCACCTCTGCCTGGTCAAGTCATAGCCCACATGTGTTAGCTGCACCACGTTGCCCCAGCAGCACAAAAATCTACCCTACTCTATCGCAACCAGTGTTTCCCAGCTTATTAGAACTACAATGCTCTGTACGTTGTGCAGGAAGAGTGCTCCGTTTTATCATTCACACCCTGGAATTCCTTGCAGTGCACTTGATTTGCTCTGTGTTTACAAATAAAGACAAAACTAAAACCCAAGCAGGCAGCTCCCTGGTCCCTTCACAAGGACCTGTGAAGGGAGGTGCAGCCAGCCATTTGCTGTAGCCAAGACCGCGTGGTTGGCAGAAAATGAATGACGGAACCTCCGAACAGAACTTGAAGAGTCTCCAAGTAGAGTTCTCTGCATCCTTGGGAAGCAACAGGAGTTGGGGCAACCAGCTGTTCTGAGCTTTGGCTCAGGGTGGGGCTCGTGGCACCATCTGCTGAGTGAAACCAACCACCTGCATGAGATGATCCCCGGTGAAAGCATGTGGCATCATGCATCAGTTAGCCCAATGTCACAGGAACAGTACCTGCAGGGATGTCCATCACCTTTTAGAAATACCACTATCAGTGCTGTGTACCAGGCCAGCATCAGAGATGACTTGTGAAATCATGACTGGGGAGTGAGACTCAAGCTGCACCAGTCAGGGGTTCTTTTTGTTCTAAGTGACAGAAACCTGATACAAACGGGCTTATTAAAAACAAGAAAACAATTGACTCCCATAACCCAGTGACCTAGAACCAGGCCAGATACAGGTGTTCAAATGTCGTCATTCAATTTACATTCATTCCCATTGACTTTATTCTGGTGGCCACTAGCAGCACCAGGCTCACCTCTGATCAGCTTATTGTTCCAGCAAAGAGCGAGCTCTTTCCCAAAAAAGAGTTCTCTAAGCTCAAGTATCAAGGCTCCTTTGATTGATGAGTCATGCCCATCCCTGAACAAATTACTGTAGTCAAAGAAATGGGAAAAACTGGCTGTCTGGGCCAGGTCCAGGTAGGTTCTCTTATGGATAGAGATGGAGACAGCCTCCCTCAAACCTCTTGGAGTAAAAACAGCAGAAAGGTGGTTCCACAAAAGGACAATGCACATTCCATGTCCCAGGTACAGGTGCCAGGCACGCACAGATGTCCACTGCGAGGGAAGGGGCTTACTCAGGCAGGTCCTATCTAAGATGATGAACAGAGGAACAAACACATTCTTATAATCCCTCCTAAACTTGAGTTTCTTAGGAAATGCTGAAATTTCAACTTGACCTTCCTACTCCCTAGTCACCAAATGACAGCATCACCATAAAGGTTATCAGTGTTGAGGACTGTGGAGATTTAATAATCACTTACAGGTACTTAGTATTACGCTACTGCCAGTTCCATGGGCCTCAACTTCGGTGGGGTGCATGAGAAACTCCTCCTGCAGTTAAGCATGCCTGATTGATGAGTCATGCCCATCCCTGAACAAATGACTGTAGTCAAAGAAATGGGAAAAACTGGCTGTCTAGGCCCCTGGGCCCCAACCCCGGTGTTTCATCTCAGCAGGTCTGGAGATGGCTCAGGCATCTGAATGCACAACAAGCAACCCAGGTCATGTTCACGCCCATGGTCCTTAAACCTAGAGAAGAACAAAATAGCCTGAGGATAAACACACAACCAAGGAATCAGAGGAAAGGGGGGTGCAAAGACAGGCATAAAATGACTAACGCCTCAAAAGGACTGACGATATTTGAAATACCTTCCTGGGCCCTGCTCCAAGCATAAAAAGAAAAATCCTCCATCATCAGAAGAAACAAAGAGAACGGTGAGTCGTGGTGCAGAGGGACTTTCTGGGAGAACAAAGACTTGTTTTTTGTCCCAGGCAGCTCTGCTCTTAAACTTCAAGACCTTGGGAGTATCAAGACCCTGCCTTGGGCTCAAATTTACTTACTTGACAGGTTAGAGATTTGCAAATCTAAGGACTGGCCACAATGATAAAGTCTGAGTCAGATGCATAGCTATAGAGGCTCCTCCTTTGTCTCTTATGATATTTACGTCCACACATCTAAACAGACATACCTTTTTCTCTCTCTACATGCACATACACACACACACACCCCTAGAAAAATATAGGGACCTACTCAGAAACATTACAAATCTCTTAATAGTAAGAATTTGGGTGAGTTCAACTAGTTTCTGTAATATTAAAATATTTATGTTATACTTTATTTTTGCATAAAGAAGAAAACAATATTTTTTATTAGTCAGGGTGGGCAAGGCTGTGCTCTGGTAACAACAGCTTCCTAACCACAGTGGCTCAAAACAGCAAAGGTTCATTTCTCCTCTAAGCAACATGCCTATCATTGAGTGAAAGGACAGCACCATGGGACTCTCACCCAGGCAGGACGCAGGCTGAGTGAGCAGCTCTTGCCTGGTGCCTTGTTGCTCCAGGCAGCAAAGAAAGGGAGAGTGTTTTCAGGTCTCACACCAAAAGGATGTTCTCAGGCATGAAAGTAACACATGTCAATCCACTCACAACTCATTGGCTAGGACTGGTTTCATAAACCCACCCAACCATGGGGCAGGGATAGTGAGAACACCAGAGGTATGATCCTAATATATGCACAAGAGTCAGAAAGCTAGACAGGTTTAGCAATCCACACTGATTACTGCACTATTAATGTGTGTTACATGTATACAGGTCTCTGTGTGTCATGTGCATGTGTGTGTATGTGTGCATGGTAAGAGCTTTCTCACAGAATTGGGATCTCAGCAAATGTTTAAAGGATTAAAAATTCCAGGCTCAGTAACATGGTGAAACTCCATCTCTACAAAAATACAAAAATTTCCTGGACATGGTGGCATGCACCTTTGGTCCCAGCTATCCGGTAGGCTGAGGCTGAAGGATCCATTGGGCCCATGAGGTTGAGGCTGCAGTGAGCCATGATTGCACCACTGCTCTCGAGCCTGGGTGACAGAGTGAGACCCTGTCTCAGTCGATGAATCATCAATCAATATAAAAGTTTAAAAATAAATCGTGACTTCGATCCATGGTCCCTTCTGCAGATTCCGGGTGGGGTCAGAGCCTCCACTCACTGGGAGCTCATCAGTGCCATCAGCACTTGCACTGCCTTAAGGAGCAGGCTAGTGTGGATGAATGGTTGGTTTCAGGATCAGGTGGAGCCCACTTGCTCATTCGCTAACACACAATTATTGGGAGCCCAGCGTTGTCCAAGGCACTGGAGGAAGCGCAGTAGACCGCTGGGAGTTCGCATTCTACTGGAGACCAGGCAGCGCCTGAAAAAAATCATGCAATAGGGCACTTTCCAATGGGGATGAAGGCTCTGAAGAAGATTAAAGATGGCGATGGGTAGGTGGTGAGGAGGGGCCAGAATGGAAAGTTATTTAGGTAGAAAGGCAGGAGGCCTCTCTGGGGAGCTGGCAGATGAAGGAGGGGCCAGAACAGAAAGGCTTGCAGAGCTGCTCTGTATCTGCACCCATCCCCAGGACAGCGGGACCCAGAAGGATGCCCTCAGCCCCCTGAACCTGGAGGAAGAACAGCCAGGTCTGCAGTGCTTGTGAAGTCCCAGAACCTGTCTACCCAGGTGATTTCCCAACTGGGGCTACAACCACTTCCTGCCAGTTCTTGCCTTCCCCTTGTTCCTTAGGACCCTGATCAAAGGTATGCGGGACCATGTGGTCAGCCACAAAGGAGCTTCGCTAGCCAGCTCCCCCAGGCTTTGCATCATTGCTTTCCATTTACATAATAAGTAACCACACAGTTTAGCCTTTTCCCAGGCAGCTTTCCATTCTAAAGAGGCGCCTGCACATCAGAGCCCGTGCTGCATGTCACGAAGGCTGCTTAGAGCTTCTTTATGGCCTCATCAGCAGTAACTGGACGATTACAAAGGCTTCTCCTGTTTTTAAAACCAATGATTTACTGGACCTCTTCAACTCTTCCTTCCTGAGTATGTGTATTCCATGGGCATGTTTTGCTATAATTAAATTCCTAGATTGCTGTCAAGCCAATTGTTTTACCCATCCAATCTGTAACAGCACATTTTATTGTCTCTTCTTATTTTTTAATTAAGATAGAAATAGATGTATTCTATGAGATCCAGAAACAAAATAAAATAGACTACTTCTCAAGTCAGTCAACTCTAGTCACAGGGGTGATTTGGAGTCAGGAGTTAGGAACGCTAAGAGTTCTATACCTAGTGTGGGAGCAGCCAGACTTTCTGAATTCATTCCTCCCTCATTCAACAGGTATTTACTGAGCACCTACTGTGTGTCAGAGGCTGGAAAGGTCACCAGGGGTCCAGTGGTGAACAAGACAAAACAAGTCAGCCCCCTCATGTGCCTACATTCTGCGAGGAGAGATGTGCAATAAACAAGTCACCATAATACAGTAAGATGCAATCTCTTACGATGAAGAAAAGCAAACGGGGTGCAGGACAGAAAGCGATGGAGGATGAGGACATGAAAATCAAGTGACCATGGAAGGCCCTTCTGTGAAGATGACAAGTGAAACGAGGCCAAAAGGATGACACAGCCACGCAAAACCCAGGAAAGAACACTGATAGCACAGGGAATAGAAAGTACAAAGACCTTGGGACAGGAAAGAGCTTGGCAGGTATCAGATGTGGGCAGAGGGTGAGAAGAACATGAAATCTGGAATGGAATCGAATCTGCAGGACTGGGGGAAAGGAGTGCCTCCTAGGAGCAGATAGACGAGGAGGATGGGATGTGAGAATCTGTAACCAGCAGAGACCCCAGCTCTGGCTACATCTTAGGGCACATCTGTATGGTACCCCTCCCTGCCTTGCATCCCAGAGCTCCCAGCCAGTGATTCCTGCAGCCTAGGACAGGCACTTGCAGCAGAGCCGCTGAATGTCTCTGGTTTACTCTGGTAAACAAGCACCTTTGCCTGATGGCAATGGCCAGGGCAGCCTCCTCAATGCCTGGTGCTGCCTAAGACCCTGCAACTTCTGTGGGGCCTGCAGATGGGGGTTAATTCCTAAAAACAAGTGAGGTTGAGTTTTCCTCTTGCCAGGAAAAATGAAGGCTCAGAGTTTCCACTCCTTGATATAAAGAAAATAAAGGCTTTCAGTATTCTATGCACATGTGAATATGAAGATGTTATTCAGCCCTACTACATTTGTAGCCTCAATACGTAGAATAGTTCCTGGCATATAGCAGGTACTTCATCAATGATGAATAAATGAAAGGCTGATCTGGAAGGAAGATGTGGTCCCTTCCTGGCCCTTTCCACCCATCCCAATGTGACCTCACAGTCCAACGTTCCTTCTCACATCCACCCTGCAACAAGGGCTCTCTCAGAGTCCAGCACAGCACCTGCCCTTCTCTGGGTCCCTGCAAACATGGCAACAGCATGCTTGGTGCCTGTCACTCTTCCCTCTGGGCACCTCCCTTCCCTGGGCCCCCTTGCTTCCTTGCTCCTCAGTTCTCCCTTGGAATTTAGCTGCAGTCTCTGTCCATGATCCATGGCAGGGTCTCCCTTTTAAGTGCTGCCAGGTTGCTCAGAGATTCAGTCTTGAATCAAGAGCTTCAGCCACTGCTGGGTCTGGACTCTTGTGTTCAGAGTATGTCCAGCAAGGACACAGAATGAAGACCAGCACCTCTGGGTCACCTCTACATGACTGTCGGTCTTCATGCTCTATCTCTGGGTTCGGTGCTAGATGGGGTAGGGGGAAGTGAGTGACTTAACCCAAACGGCTTGTGGTGATGCAGCTTCAGGGTAAAACATCTATAGACAGTGACATCTCATGCACATCCCTCTCCCCGTGTTGCCCACAGAATGTCTCTGCATCTCCAGCTTGATCATATCACTAGAAGACTTCCTACTAGCTTCAGTAGGTGCCAGCCTCCAGGATGTAGGAGTGTGGCCAACTACAGCAGTTTGCCTGGGACTGTCATGTTTCCCAGGACACAGGACTTTCTGTGCTATAACCGGCATTTTCTTTTGAGACAAGGTCTTACTCTGCCATCCAGGCTGGAGTGCAGTGGTGTGATCACAGGTCCCTGCATCCAAAACTTCATGGGCTCAAATGGTCCTTCCACCTCAGTCTCCTCATCAGCTGTAACTGGAGGCATGCATCACCACACCGAGCCTAGTTGGTCATCTTAATACATTTACATATTGTGTGTGCATGTTTGTGTATGTATTTATACATGCTAGTCATATCCTTAGGCAAATCGCCAGTGCTCCAGCATCTGCAGTGCAGATGAGTCAATCCTGGCTGGCTGAAGTAGACTGCTCTGTGCTCCTTTTCTCATGGGGAAGAGGCGATGGACCCTAAGTGGTCCATGACATAAAAGAACTGAAGCTTTTGACAAACTCACTGTCACAGAACTGCGCAGATGGTTCCAAAGATAACTGGAACCTGCGGAATGCCTTTCCATCCTGTTCTCGGACAAAATATAAAGCACAGAGAGGTGTATTTGTTTGTTTTATAGTTTAAAAAATATATTTGGAGCTCAACCTAAGCGTACATGTCTTCATGCTGGGAGGCAGTGGGAAGAGTTTTTCTCGTTAAGTCAATTCTCATTGCCATTTAGTGCCTATGTTTGCTCTGGACATGGGCATTTTCAAGGACCCCACAGGCTTTTTTGTCAAAGCGAAGGTATGTTCTTGCTTATCTACTTTTTCTTCTATGTAGAAAGCTTCCTGGATTCTGAGCCATTTCTGATGGTACTCATCCTGCTCTTAGCATTGAAAGTCTCAGGCATCTCATAAGGGGTTTCGTGGACACGAACGCTGACCTGCCTGCATGAGGAAGAGTTGGGCTGAGAGGAGGAATTTGTGTCACTTGTGGAAATATAGATGACCCTGGAAGACATGATACTAAGTGAAATAAGCCAGGCACAAAGAGAAAAACCGCATGACCTCACTTCTGGGTGAGACCTAAAACAATCAAACACACAGGAGCAGAGAACAGAATAGTGGTTACCAGGGGCTGGGCGGGGGGGAATAGGATGATGCTGATCACGGATGTAGTGTTTTAGTGAGGCAAAAGGAGAAAATACACGCTTGAAGCGACGGAGGTGTCAGTGAACAGAATTCAAGCATTCCACATTGCATACACATGTCATGACGTCCCTTTGTATCTCATAAATATACACAATTAAAATGTGTTAATACCCAATAAAAATAAATGGAGAAATAAAAAGCTAGCTCTGTGGTGTCCAGGTCCTAAGGAAGTAAGGGCACAAGCTGTGGCCAGGCTGAGGTCCCGACCCCGGCAGGGCCCAGCCTGAGGAACCTCGGGGTTATCTGGGAGAGGAGCCCCAGGGCCCATCGCCAACTGCAGCACCTTGAGGCTTGAGGAGGAACCGCCTTATATGCCAAGGTCAGCGAGATGCTCTGCTGTGCTGTCCTTGAGTGAAACAGATGGGGTTGGGGGCAGCCAGCCTGCAGCGGCAGAGGCCAAGCCTCAAGGGATTTTGACAAATCCATCACTCAAGCAGCACAGAAGTGCTTTATCATAAAGAGGAGATTTATCACAATAGAGGGACATGAGTATTTATTATTTAGATGGATAAAGACAAGCCCAGAAAGAACAGAAGCATCTTAATTTTGGCCTTGCCTGAGCGCGGAAGGTCAGGTATCCCCAGGGAGACTTCAGCCAGGTGGCTTGTTTGAACTTCCGCAAAACTGTACTTTCCATGATGGAAAGCGATGTGTGAAAATAAACAAAGGAATGAGTTTAGAAAGTTCTTGTCACCAGGCCGGGTGCAGTAGTGGCTCACACCTGTAGTCCCAGCATTTTGGGAGGCTGAGACAGGCAGATCACAAGGTCAGGAGTTTTAGACCAGCCTGGCCAACATGGTGAAACCCCATCTCTACCAAAATACAAAAAGAAAAAAAAATTAGCCGGGTGTGGTGGCATGAGTCTGTGGTCCCAGCTACTCCGGAGGCTGAAGCAGGAGAATTGCTTAAACCCCGGAGACGGAGGTTGCTGTGAGCCAAGATTATGCCCCTGCACTCCAGTCTGGACAACAGAGCAAGACTCCGTCTTGAAAGAAGAAAGAGAGAGAGAAAGAGAAAAAGAGAGAGAGAGAAATGGAGAGGGGGAGGGAGGGAGGCTCATTTCACCTATATACGTGGTGACTGGTCAGGGAAAGGAGGAGAAGAGGGCGTGTTTTCTATGGAGATACTCTGTACCAGGCCCCAGCTGTGTCACTGCAACAGGGCAGCCTCTGAAGCCCCTGCTGGAAGCCAGGACTCCACACTGGCCGTCCTTGGCCCCCTCCCGCTGTTCAGCTCTCTTGGCCCCACTGTCCTTGTGTGTCGAATGGGAATAGAAATTCTAGAACTTAAAGTGGTAATTGTACAAAATAAAAGAAATAGTTTAAGTAAAGTGCCTGATACACTGGAAACATGTAATAAATGCTAGTTATTATTTTCACTCATTTGATCTAGTATTTTTTTACTTGATGGATATACTTCATTCCAACCTAATACTTATCTTGTCTATAATTTTATACTCACGGTTTATTTACAGAGATGTTTCTTATAATCAGAAAAGAGGCATGCAGTATCCTTAAGTGTATCTCTCCTTGTTCTTAGGGCTTCTTGGAAACAGTTACATTGAGATTTGAACAGGGATTTTTTTTACCTTCATAAGCGCATGGGTAATCTCCCCCCGGAATGCTGTGGGCTAAGCCTAAGGTCACGGAACAGCAGAGGGTGTGACTGAAGCAGGGAGGATGAGCTAAAGCAAAATGTCTCTTTACTACTGGAGATACGGGGGGGAAATCTACGATTTATAAATAGAAAAGAAATATGGGTTAGCTGACAGGTATGCTTTCTTGTGCACCGTCTTGATTAGTTTCTGGAAACCTCTTCAGATGTTTTATGTTCTTTTAATTGTAAGGACTCATTTCAAAGTACTCAAATCGTATTTTCCCCTTCGCTGCCACATGTCTTTCTAGGCTATTTCTCTGACATAGATCTTTGTAGACAGTGCAAACTCTTCAATGTTTCTATTCCCAGCGTCTTCAAAGGCCGCCATTTCTTCTTCCTTTTTTTTTTTTTTTTTTTTTGTGGGTTGTCCTTCAGCATGATGAGCTTTTGATGTCAAGTATCAATTTTTAACTTTTAATTTTGTCTCCACAAAGTAATGTAAAGAGAAATACAAAGGTTAAAATAATACTTCTCATAAGCATACAGCGACAAATTTCAGGGCTAAAAATGGAAGATTAATAGTACTTTTCTCTTTTAACTCTTAATGTGGTAACCACTTCTTGATTTCTGCCTTTCAGTGAGGTGGTTTGGGAGGAGGGTCTGACTGAAGTTGTATGGATTCAGCTTCTAAGACAGGAGTCCTTCTTACCTGGGACATGATAGTGCTAAACGGAAAACACCCGTTTGTAAGGCAGTGCTCATTTACTGATTTACTGAGACAGGGTCTCACTCTGTCACCCAGGCCATCACGGTTCACTGCGGCCTCGACCTCCTGGGCACAAGGCTCCCAAGTAGCCTGGACTACAGCCACGTACCACCATGCCTGGCTAATTTTTTGTATGTTTTGTAGAGACAGTGTTTTGGCACGTGGCCCAGGCTGGGTGTGAACCCCTGAGCTCAAGCCATCTTTCCACCTCAGCCTCTCCAAGTGCTGTGATTACAGGTGTGAGCCACCATGCCTGACCAATGCTTTTGGATGAATGTCTAACATCTCTGCTTTTCATCCTTTAAACATTTCAAATGATTGGTGGGACCTCCTAGTGCCATCAGGGAGTGGTTAGAGAGGGGGGCAAGGAATTTAGCCTGGTTGACTTTTTTGGAGCTAGTCCATCAAAGGTTCCCAAACTGGAAAATGAAGAGCCTTCCTGCGCTCAGCTCTGAATCACCATGTCCTTCTAGAGGTCTTGGGATTCCATGTAGGAACAGGCTCTGGGACCACAGAGGATGGAGAGGAGAGTGGGGCAGTGGCGGTGTAAGTGGGGGGATGGTGAGGAGAAAGATAGGAAATGCAGGTGCCAAGGTGGGGGGGGGCAGGGCTTTTCATGGCAGAGGTGCCTGAGATTTAGTTGTCAGATATCCAGGTCTCATATGGGAAAGCCCTCCAAGCCCCCTCCATTGTCAGTAAAGCCTATAACACACACAGATGTTTTGTGAGTGGGTGAGCATGCATGTGTGTGTGTGTGTGTGTGTGTGTGTGTGTGAGAATCACACAAAAAGAGCCTGATTTCACATTTAAGTCAGAAGAAAGACAATAGCAAGTGAGATTTGAAAAAGCAAAACCCAGCCCTGAACTGGACTGTGAGGAAGTAAATTCTCAGGGGGTGCAGACATTTCAGAGCTGACAGGAGCCAGGGGGCTTGAGGCAGCGTCCGTGGTGCACTCAAACAACCTCGGAGAATGGGGGGGCGGGCAAGGCGACCAGTGAGTAAAGGGCAGAACTGGGCTTGTAGCCTGTATCTGCTGGACTCAGGTTATGAATGTAAAGATAATAATCATGATAATGACCATCATTAGTATGAAGAAACCTGGACTTTAATCTTCAGAACAGCTCTATGACATGCAGTGAGATGACTCTCACTTTGCACACAGGAACACGAACACCCTGAGATTCTGAGAAACTTTACAGGCAGTAGCTCATACCTATAATCCCAGTACTCTGGGAGGCCAAGGCGAGTGGATCACCTGAGGTAAGGAGTTTGACCAGCCCAGCCTGGCTAACATAGTGAAAGCCCTTTTCTACCAAAAATACAAAAAATTAGCCAGGCATGGTGGTGCATGCCTGTAATCCCAGCTACTCAGGAGGCCGAGGCAGGAGAATCATTTGAACCCTGGAGGTGGCAGTTGCAGTGAGCCAAGATGGAGCCACTGCACTCCAGCCTGGATGACAAGAGTGAATCTATCCATCTCAAAGAAAGAAAGAGAGAGAGAGAGAGAGAGAGAGAGAGAGAGAGAGAGAGAAGGAGGGAAGGAGGGGAGGGAGGGAGGAAGGGAGGGAGGGAGGGAGGGAAGGAAGGAAAGAGAGAGAGAGAGAGAGAAAAAGAAGAAGCCTGCACACACCATGTGGTGAATAAGAGCCTGAGCTGGAATTCAAATCTGGATCTATCTGACCCCAGAGATCTTGAGTTTTTTGCTTTTTTTTTTTGAAACAAGGCCTTGGTCTGTCACCCAGACTGGAGTGCAGTGGTGCCATCAGAGCTGACTGCACCCTCAGCTCCTGGGCTCTACACAAATGATCCTCCTGTCTCACCTTCCCGAGTAGCTGGGGACTACAGGCATGCACCATCACCTCCGGCTATTTTGTTTTTTTTTTTTTTTTTTTTGTAGAGATGGGGTCTCTCTATGTTGCTCAGGCTGGTCTCAAACTCCTGCCCTCAAGTGATCCTCCAGCCTCAGCCTCCTAAAGTGCTGGAATTGCACACATGAGCCACTACCCTCAGCTTCTTGCTTCTTCTTAACATCTTGCTTTACCTGATAAAGATTAAAAGCTCTGTCTTAGGTTAAGTGGATGAGGATAAGCGAAAAGTCTCCTGTATACTTTGTTAACATTGTGCATTTTATTAATACTGCCTAATGGGCACGTTGGCTGCCACTATCAGATGTTAAATAAATAAGTACAAACAGCATCCTGATATAAATATCATCTGCTAGCTTTGACAGTTGCTCTGAAATTGCTCTCAAAGTGCCTGGAGATGGTAGAAGACACAGAAGAAAATCAGCAGAAAGCTTTCCGGGCTGAGCCTTTGATCTCAGCAGGGCTCAGATCAAGGTCCACCGTGCGTGCAACGCCTTGGTTTAACCAGCGCCTGAAGGATTAACACAGAACAAAAGCTCAAAGCACACTACCTGCGTCATTTCTAAATGAACACGTTTGCTGCTGTCTTTGTATGTTGCAGCGTTTACGCTCCGGTTCATTACTTCTCCCCCTTACTATACAGGGAATATTTAACTATCTATTTTTCAGCACAGCCTGCTTCTCCTCTTGCATAATAATTCAGTAGAAAAACAGGGGCAGAGAAATAAATGAGAAAAAAAATATGTTTAGTTTTTACGTTCTGTTTTGAACAGATTTTTAAGAATCAGCAAATTCTTAAAACCTAGAGGAGAAGGTGGGCCCTTTTGGGTCAGCAGGCCTGCATTTGAGCGGTTCAGCACTCAGGTAATCCCATGCTTATCACCCTCCATCCTGTTTCCTGATCTGTGGATTTCCAGCCCAGCACCCTGGTTGCTACGACTTACTGCACAGATCTCTGCATAACTATGTGATCAGACACTTAGAGAGCAGGGCCCTGTGCTTATGATAAGAGACTAAGAACCAACACTAGTGCAAGAGCTTGCTATTTTTTTTCTGAGATGGGGTCTCACTCTGTCACCAGGCTGGAGTGGAATGCACGACTTTGGCTCACTGCAATCTCCACCTCCCAGCCTCAAGCCATTCTCCTGCCTCAGGCTCCGATTACAGGCACGTGCCACTGCAACCAGCTAATTTTGTATTTTTAGTAGAGACGGGGGTTTCACCGTGCTGGCCAGGCTGGTCTCGAACTCCTGACCTCGTGATCCACCTGCCTCGGCCTCCCAAAATGCTGGGATTACAGGTGTGAGCCACTGCAACTGGCCTAGTACAAGGGGTTTCTAAGGAGAGAGGTCTCTGTGGGCTGACGGAGACACCTGTGAGAGCAGGAGCTCCAGACAGGCCTTGCTTGCAGGTCCTCTGCCTCACCCACAAATCTGTGTCCCTTGCATTCTTGTACCATCCCAGCTGAAGGAACTGCCATCCTCAAGGACGCAAACCAAACAGTGGCCAATGCATGGGCCTCAGGTTTCTCTTCCCAGCCAGCAGGGGGAGGCTGCTGGACCATACACAAGACCTCCCAGCTTGGCCACATTCTCCACTGGTGGCTGTGCGGTCAGCCCGTGGTGCGAGTATTTACACCACGGAAATCAGCAAACCCTACCACTTAGGGCTATGTTTATTCCAGAGAGCTGGCTTACTGGCACACCACCTATGTGCCCCAAATTGCTTTACCATCTCTCCATCCCCACTGAGACATGAATAATACAGGGTGGTCAGGTGGTCACCAGAGACTAGAAACTTCCGGGCAGCAATGTTGCATGATTAGCAAAGGAAACTGCTGAAATAGCTTCAGAAGTGAGGAGCCGACAAGACCCTGAACAACAGCATCTGGGCTATGCTGGCTAAGGGGGCTGGACCCAACATCGCGCTGGATTTGACCCAGGTTTCCTCTAGAATCTCATTATATGCTCATTAGCATTCTAAGTCACATACCCATCAGTGCCACGACAGCTCTGTGAACACATTTGCATGGTGTAAAACTACATATTTTAGAAATCTTCACATTTTTCTAGGAATTTTCATGAATATTCCACCCCTTGGTTAAAGAAACCCATAAAGATGGAATTCCCAAATTGCCTCAGGTGTGACTCTCTCGAGTATCCCTGCACTCCCCTGTCTTGAGTGCAAGCTTTTCTCTTTGCAATAAATCTCCATCATTTCACCATTTTTCAACTTATGCTTGAATTCCTACTCATGAGGGCATCAAGAGCCTAGACACTGGCCAGGGTCAAGGTCTCACTGGCATTTGGGGACCTCCCCTAGCCCACTGGTATCACCACTGCAGCCACCCGAGTCCAAGCTGCCACCGGCCCCACTGGGATAGCTGCACTAGTTAGCTTTCCCCACTTCTGCCCCTTCCAGCTCACTCCACCACAGCTGAAGAGGAGTCTTAAACCTCAAATGGGCCATAGGTCACATCTATGCTTAGCTTCTTATCAAACTTAGAAGAAAATCCCAAACCCCCATCTGTCCTGCAGGACTCTGCACAATTCAGTTCTGTTCACCTCTCCCCTTCTCCCCTTGAGAGAACCGCACTGGCCTCTGCTCCGTGCTGGACCATGCCCAGTTCCTCCCAGCCTTGAGGCCTTTGTCCTCATCCTGTCTCGGCCTGGCTTAAATGCCACCTCCTCACAGGGACCATTCTGGACCAGCATTCCGAGTACATGACCACCCATGTCAGCACCAGCTCATCTCTGTTAGTAATAATTTGGGTTTATTTATAGCACTTGTGCATTTTATAACTCCCTACTTGTTCATTATTGGCTTATGGTGTGTTCTCTCTCAACAAACTGTAAGCCCCCAAAGGACAGGATCCGTCTGTCTTATTCACTCAGGTGTCACTGATGCTTGGTACCTAATATACCCTCAATTGCTGTTTGTTAAATAAATCAGGGGATAAATGAGCATGTTTGTTTCAGAGCAGATCTGGGAGAATAAGAGCTCTGAACTTGGGGCCCAAAGTGAGGCTTCAGGAAAGGTAGAACCCCTCTGAAATCACGTGGAAAATATTTTACGTCTCTGGATCTTTCCTTCTCAGTCCTTTCAAACTGTTGTACTCCAAAATCAGCCACCTATAGTGAAAACTGCGCCAGGGCTCCTTTCGCTTGGACAGCAGTTTCACTGGCATCAGCCTTCATGTTGCAGTTTGCTGCGGCGTGGATGCTCCACTCTCCCCGGGCGCAGCAACGATCGACAGCGCTCCAACAAAGACCCCTCCCCACTGTTTTCATAACTGTTCCCTGTAAGTTGGAAGTGAGTTCTTTAGTCCTGGCTGGATGTCTCCTGGCACCTGCAACTCTGAAGACATGTGGAGAAGCCAACAGGACAAATGCGCTTCTGAAAAGACAGTACAGGGTATGCACATCCCCTGAGGATGTCACCTATTGCAGTCAGCAGGGCTAGAGAGATCTGAAGCTATTCAGGCTCTTCAGGCCCGTGGCCATCCAGGCCTCATGGGATGTGGGATGGGGGTCCTGCAGGCCCAGCGGATGACTTAGAGTCCAAGAGAACACTGGCTAGAGAAGCAGCTGCTGGCTGGTCCCCTTCATGGACTGCTCTGCCTCTTGGATCAATACTTAATGTCCATATTGATTGCAATTTGTTTCCTGACTGAAATCAGCAGCTCCAAAAGATGTGGTAAACATTCCCAAATGAAAGGAAAGAAGGACCAATCTGTGTAGAGACACACGTGCACACGCGAACACGCACACACACACACACACACACACAAATGGTTTTCTCTGAAATCACAAAATGTTTAAAATGTTTATTATAATAGCAGATAATGGAGTAGCATTATCTTCAGAACTCCAAGGTACCAATTAAATCTGCTATGCAAAATGCCCCCCACTGCTAGGGATGCATGCAGAACCTCAGAGCAAAATCTCCTCTGTTGTTTTGATTTCATACCTCTGTGATTACAGACACTGCAAAGACTTGACTGGGGGTGGCAGAGAAAGCTCATCTATTAAAAAGTACTTTTTAAAAAATCAGAAAAATAGAAATCCAAACTCAGGAGGTATGAATTATAATGCATCTCCAGACATGGGTGGAAGAACAGAGAATGCATTTGGCCAAAGCAACAGAGCTCCTGACCTGTAGCCTTCTGAGGTCCAGCTACGGTTCCTTATGAACAGGCCAAATTGAGATGCTTTTCTAGAAAACATCATGCCACATCGCAAGTTAATTCTTCCCAGCAGAAAATATATTTTCACAATAATTTATTTTAACTTTAATATTTTAATATTTCCTTCTGTAAACTGGATATTCTGAGCCTGAATTTCATGTTTTTGAATACTTGATGGGTATGAAGGGAGACAGGCTATTTTTAAGCTTGCAGAAATTTTTGAGTCCATCCTTAGGAGGAATATCAATCCTCCTAATCTTTTTTTTTTTTTCCAAAAAAAAAAATTAACAAACAAAAAAAAAATCACAAAGCACTTCAATGAGCCTTTTGATTTTGCAAAGAGGAATCCCAAACCCTGCTGAGGAATGGAGAGATTCTGATGCGTGAGAAGTGAAATCACTCTGCACCATCATCTGAAGGGTTGTCCGCACTGCGGACAGAATTCACCTGGAGCTGGTGGTGTGTCTGGGGAGCTGGACTTGCTGTTTGAGTGTGTGTGCACTGGGCTAGAGGTGGAGAGGTATTTCTGTTGGTTCTCAAAGATTTAAGATGGTCAGACCCATAATAAGAGTTAGGATGACAGGTGGGAGGTGGGATGCAGTCCTGGAGAGCTGGTCAAGAAACCTGGTGTTCAGTTGAGGGTTAAGGAGAAGCACGTCTCGTGGAGACTGACTCCTATGATGGAACTTGGCTTAAAATCACAGTCTTCCTTCAACTTCTTCCTGTCCCTCCCACCTTTCCATGAAGCTGTGATGAATACCAAAATAGAATGATTTTAATCCTATTCTGAGAAACTAGGAGAGGCACCAATCCACATTTAGGATAAATAAATACAAGGATGCTACACACCTGCTAGAGTACCCAAAATCCCAAACATTGATGACACTGAATGCTGCTGGCAAGAAAGTGGAGCAACAGGAACTCCCATTCTCTGCTGGTAGGAATGCAAAAGAGTTCAGCTGCCTTGGAAGACATTTTTGCAATTTCTTACAAAACTAAACACACAATAGTCCCTTTGTCCACAGTTTCTCTTTATCCTGCTTCAGTCAACCATGGTGTGAAAATAATAAATGGAAAATTCTCCAAATAAACACTCATAAGTTTTAAATTGTACCCCATTCTGAGTAGCATGTTGAAATCTCTGACTGTCTGCACTGTCCCACCTGGGATGTGAACCATCCCTCCTCCAGGGTCTTCACACTACCTAAAGCTACCTGCTCCTCAGCTCTTTAGTGGCCGTCTCAGTAATCAGACTGACTGTCACAGCCTCACAGTGCTTGTGTTCAAGTAACCCTTATTTTACTTAATAGTGGGCCCAAAGGGCAAGATTATTGATGCTGGCAATTGAGATATACCAAAGAGAAGTTATAAAGTGTTTTCTTTAAGTGAAAAGGTGAAAGCTCTAGACTTAATAAGGAAAGAAAAAATATAGTATGATGAGGTTGCTAAGACCTACAGTAAAAACAAATCTGTCCGTGAAATTGTGAAGAAGGAAAAAGAAATTCATGTGGTTTTAGTCACCTGCGGTGGGTCTTGGGACATGTCCCCCTAGGATAAGGGGAAACTATTGTAGCATTACTGTAAAATCCAGTAACCTCAATCTTTGGTAATTACCTAAATGAGATAAAAATGTATAACCACACAAAAACCTGCCTATGGATGTTTATGATATCTTTATTCATTACTGACAGCACTTGGAAGCAACTGAGATATTCTTCAGTTGGTGAATGGATAAATGAACAGTGGTTCATTCGGACAGTGGAGTGAGTGTTTGGAAAAAACTTTTTTTTTTTTTTTTTTTTTGAGATGGAGTCTCACTCTGTTACCCAGGCTGGAGTGCAGTGGTGTGATCTTGGCTCATTGCAACCTCCACCTCCCGGGTTCAAGCAATTCTCCTGTCTCAGCCTCCCAAGTAGCTGGGACTACAGGGGCATGCCACCATGGCTGGCTTACTTTGTATTTTTAGTAGAGACAGGGTTTCATTATGTTTGCCAGGCTGGTCTCAAACTCCTGACCTCAGGTGATCCGCCCGCCTCAGTCTCCCAAAGTGCTGGGATTGCAGGCATGAGCCACTGCACACAGCCTTGGAAGAAACTTAAATGCATATTACTAAGTGAGAGAAGCCAATCTAAAAGGCTACATACTGTATTACTCCAATTATGTGGCATTCCAGAAAGGCAAACCTTTTTTTTTTTTTTGGAAACAAAAAAAGGGATCAGTAGTTGTCAGGGCTTGGAGGGAGGGCAGGAAGCATTGGTGGCACACTGAGGATTTTTAGGGCAGTGAAACTGTTCTGCATGACACTGTAATGATGGATACATTTCATTATACGTTTGTCAAAACCCATAGAAGATCTACCACCAAGAGTAAGCCCTATGTAGACTATGGTCTTTGGGTGATAATGACCTGCCAATGTAGGATTATCAATAGTAACAAATGCACTGCTTTGGTGAAGGATGTTGATAACAGGAATGGCTGTGCATGTGTGGAACAGGTTATATATGGGGAATCTCTGTATCTGCCACTCGATATTGCTGTGACTCCAAAGCTGCTCTAAAAAGCCTGTTCTTTAAGAGATAGGAGATGAGGGGAGAACAAAGTCCGGGGGGCGAATGGGGAGATCTGTAGGCTTCTGGGGAAGGTCATTGCAAAATGACGGTGATCCAGGTAAGGAAGGCTGGAACAGCCATTTTCTGAGAAAAAAAAAGATGAATGTGGTGGATGTCAGCAGATACAATCATCCTCTGCCACCTGCTCTTTCTTTATCCTTGGGCCTCTGACCTTGTCTTTCTTGTCTGAACCCTTTTGTACACCAGATTAGCCAATCATAATGCTTTCTGCCACTGGCAACAGTTCCATCCTGGCCAATCAGAAGCTTCCCTAGGACTTTTGTTGAACTTTCGCTGTTGGCTGAAATGGTTGCTTGTGGGGTGGCCTCAACCTAGAGGGGCTACTGCCTGGCTTTGGCCCCTCAAGGTAGAACCCATCTGAGAATGAAGAATGGTTTAAGCATTTGTTCCTCTGGTTTTCTCTCTGCTCCAGTGCAGCAGGTTATCCACGTCCTTCTTCTGAAGCCCCTGTTTCCATCGGGTGGCTGGGTCCAGGCAGCTGTGTCTCCTCACAGCTCCCCTCTCTCAGTTACCGTAACTGCCACCCTCCTTGCTCCCACAGGCACTGGGGCAGAAGTCGCTCCTCCTATTATCAGCCCAGGGTTCTTTCAGCCTGCCTACATCTGGAAAACACCACCTTAGCAAATTCTTCATCACCAGTTCCAGTTCATGGTCAGTTTCTATCCTGAGCTCTGACACACACCCAGGGAAAGGCCAACCTTCTGTGGCCAAGAAGAAGCCTCTCCCACTATCAGCTGGGCACTGATTGGGCTGTGAGCCCTGAAGAATAGAGAAATTCAGGCCATTTGTGTGGCTCTAACTCATAAGAAACAGGACTTATCAGGCTGGGCTTTGCTCACAGCACCTGCCAGCTCCCAGGAAGAAGCCACATCTGCCTGGAGCTTCCCTGACTGCCTTTGTTAGGATGCCTACCCATAGCTTGCTTATGCCAACTCTGAAAAAACAGAGCTGCCTGGGGGAGTTCTCTGGTTAGAAAGTAGCAGCTCATGGGTAAGGAAATCTCCTTCATTTATTAAAATTAAACTGATTGCAAACTCTTATGTGAGACATTTATGCATTGGGCCCTGTCTGGATAATTCACCTGTATTAACTCAGCTGATCCTCTTAACTCCATAAAGAAGGAACCCTTATTGTCCCCATCTTAAAGACCTGTGAAATGAAACCAGAGACACTAAATGATTTTCGTGGGATGACTTGGTAGTACTTGCCACAGCCACGGTGCAAACCTACTGTGGCTGGCACTGAACACCGGTACTATGGATTCTTCCTACCTGACCCAAGTGTCTCTGTCTATATGGAATCCATCAACTTAAGGTGCTGATAAAGACTTGATCTCTAACTTCTCTCAAATATCTTCATCTAACCTCGTTTGGGACCAGGGACAGCTTGCTGGGGTCAGCAAACTGTGGCCTGTGGGACAAATTGGGTCCATTGCCTGATTTTTAAAAATAATTTATTGAAGTGAAATTCACGTAACATTAGCCATCCTAAAGCCAGTAATTCACTGGCACTTAGTACATTCCCAGTGTACCTGTCCACCTAGTTCCAGGCATTGCCAACACTCCACAGTAAAACCCTCCTATGGACTCACTGCTCATGCTCCTCTGAAATCCATACATTGAACCCTCATCCTCAATGTGATGATATTAGGAGGTAGGGCCTTTGGGAGGTGATTCAGTCATGAAGGTGATGCCCTCGGGAATGGAATGGGTGCCTTTATGAGGGGCTGCAGAGGCCAGAGTTCTCCCCTTCCCTCATGCAAGGACACATGCAGCACCATCTCTGAGCCAGAAAGTGGGGCCCTCCAGACACTGAATCTGCCAGCACTTTGATCTCAGACTTGCCAGACTCCAGAATTGTGAGAAATAAATTCACGTTGTTTATAAGCCACCCAGTTTACAGTATTTTGTTCCAGCAGCCCGCATGGACAGAGACAGACCCTTCATCCATTACGCAGTCTCTCCCCATCCCATGGCCTGTCTTGTAAATCAAGTTGTCTTGAAACACAGCCACACCCATCTGTTCATGGATTGTCTGTGGCTGCTTTTGTGCTACAGTGGCAGAGCTGCATAGCTGGGTAGATACAAGAGAGACCTGTGGTGATACTATGTTGTATATATTTATAATATACATAATATCTAGATAGGTAGGTAGATAGATGATAGACAGATAGACAGACAGACAGACAGACACACAGACAGATAGATAGACAGACAGACAGGTAGACAGACAGACAGACAAATAGAGGTTTTCATTTGTTATTGTATTGCGCGCTTTTGGCCTCAGAACAGGCCTAGAAACTGAATCTCTCTCTCTGACCTTCCCCTTCCCTCCTTTCACTTGCTCCCTTTTCTCCCCGAAACAAGAATCTTCCCCTGCCTCTGTTTTGGAGCTAGCAATAAAATATTTTCTGAACTACTTTGTCTATTTGTAACAAGAAGTCCATTTCAGAATGGGTTCTGTCCCGTACTCTGGAAGAAAGAACGCTGTGCAGGGAGGCCAAGAAGAATCTGAACAGGCAGGCCTTGCTGGGGTTCCCCACTCAATCCATTAGTATTAGATCAGATTCCTTTTGTCCAGTCACATTTCTACATGGTTGTCAATCATGCCTATCCAACAAAGTCTCTATCAAAAGCCCAAGAGAACAGGGTTTGGGAGCTTCCAGTCAGCGGGAAGGTGAACAAGAATTCGTCCACGTGCCGGACAGCTGGTGCATCCCAAATCCACGGAGACAGAAGCTCCTGCACTCAGACCCTTCCAGACCTCACCCTACGTGTTTCTTCATCTGGCTGTTTATTTGTATCCTTTGAAATACCGCTTGTAACAAACTGTTAAACGTAAGTGTTTCCTCAAGTTCTGTGAGTCACTCCAGTGAATTCACTAAACCCGTGGTGGGGCTTTGGGGAACTCCGAATTTATAGCCCCTCAGTCAAAAGCACTGGCAAAACAACCTGGGCTTGTGATTGGCACTGGAACTGGGTGGGGAGAAGTCTCGGGGCCTCAGCCCTCAACCTGTGGGACCTGATGCTGTCTCCATGACACTGCGTTAGAGGACACCCAGCTGGTGCCTGCTGCAGAATTGAATGCTTGCTTTGTGTGTGCGGGAAACCCCTCCCTGCCACATTTGATCACAGAGGTCTTCTGTGTTGATTGCTGTGAGTGAGAGAACAGAAAAAGCACTTTCACTGAGTTCATGTTTTCCACTCAGACCTGCCAAGTTGAAAATATTTACGATCTGGCCCTTTATAAAAATGCGTAATGAATCAGTGCACTAGCTTAGATGTGGGTTGGAGTCCTGGCTCCTTACTGCACCATACGACCTTGAACAGGTTCCCTTGCCTCTCTGCGCCTCCCTACCCTCCCATGTAATATGGGAGCAAATCAGTGCCCCGCCTGTAAAGCACTTAGCATGGTGCCCAGGCACGTAGGCACTCGATCAATGGCAGTCGATGCTGTGATCTTGACCGACGCCACCTTATTTGATCTTCGAAACTACCCAGCAAAGCATTATCCCCATTATCTCCATTTCACTGATGAAGGAGGGTGACTTAGAATAAATCAGAACTTGCTCAGGTTAAAAACCAGTGACTAGCACAGCCATGGCAAGGGGTCTTGGGTTCATTTTCTTGCCGTCCACACCCACAGGGCACCGTGGTCAGGGCAGGCAGCAGACAGAAAGAAAACGAAGCCCACGAACCCAAACCCCAGAGAGCCTGAACCATGTGTGCCTGGCTCCACGGTGAGAATGTACAATGCACTCTAGTACGTGTTTTATCTTATTTCCAAAATTCCATAGATTTCACTTGGAGAGTGTCTGTCTTGGAGAACCCCTGGCCTCGCCAGGTGGGAAGTTGGAGGGAAACAGTATGTTTTCATTTCACTGGCGCCCTGGTCTCAACAGCTGCCCTTTCCTTTTGTGCTATAGTTGCAACGCAGATTAAAGATGATCTTTACTAGAAAAATGCCCCCTCTTTGGGCTGGCTCTGTGCTGAGTTGGCTCTCACCCTGTTGGAGGTCTTCAAAGCCACTTTTAAGCAGATCCTTCAAAGCCTCTCCCATTTCCTTGCTGTCTTCACAGGGCACGCACTCAGGTGCTCTGGGGTGATTCCGGTACTTTCTGAAGTTTAGGGGAAAAGAGTTCAGCTGGCTCCGCAGGCAGTTACCACAGGACGCAGCGCCAGCCCTGCCTTTGCAGGGGCTGGCAGGCAGGAGTGGTGGGGAACTGGCTGGTTGATATATGACAGTGTTTATTTTCCTCATATTTGAAGTTTGGCCAGGGCTGGAGGAGACACAGTGGAATTTGCCCTAAGAAAGAAGCAAAGCAGCAAAATTCGGTTCTGCTTCTACCCTTTCCTAGGGGTATTTTCACACGGGAACACAGGAACTGTAAGACTTAAAAGTTGGCCTAAAACCAGAGGTACTGGGTTTTGATTTAAACTCCGTGAGCTTCTTACTTAGCAAATGATTTCTCATCCTCCCAGACACATGCCCCCGTCAGCTTTTTCTCAGGAGCCACGCCGACAAGTGGCTGGCCGGCTCACTCCTGGAGTTGATTTAAGGGCTTTGGTCGTTCAAGTTATAAAAACTGTAATTTTTATTATGTGACTAAGAAAAGCACAAGGACTTCATGTTACTCTAAATTTCCCTCTGAAGACCCCGGTAGGGGTTGGTGACATAATTTGTCTTTCTCCAGCAGCAGGTGGGCAGGCAGAGGCACACACAGAATCGCAAATCTCCATTTGCATCTCACATACAAAGAGAGGAAGCTAAAGCCGTGTGTTTTTCGTGGTGAAAAAAACATGAGGGCTTTGGTTTTGGGGATCACAGGGATGGAGCTGAGCAGCTGAGCAGATGGCAGGCCTGAGAGAGACAGCCTCCATGTTCCTGTGGCTACTGTGATGAAGGGCCCCAAGCTAGGTGCTGTAACAACAGAAACCCAAGGCCTTGCAGTTCTGGGGGCCAGGAATCTGAAACCAGGGTCGGTTCCTTCTGGGGGCTTTGTGGGAGCAACCCTTCCATGGCTCGTTCCTGGTGCTGGTGCCTGCTAGCAAGCCCTAGCACTCCTTGACCTGTAGAAATAACACTCCAATCTGCCTCCGTCTCCACGTGGCTTTCTTCCCTCTCTGCCAGTGCCTCTAAACATCCCCTCCTTTCTTTTATAAGTACATCAAAGAGACCTAAAGCTCTAAAGAGATTTAGGTCTCACTCTAAATCCAGGATGATCTCATCTGGAGGTCCTTGAGGACACCTTCAAAGGTCCTGTTTCCAAAACAAGGTCACATTCAGGGTTACCAGGGGTTAGGACTTGGACATATTTGGAGGGACAATATTCATGCTACTGTAGCAGTCAAAGGGGCCTGTTCAGCCCAGTGCTAGTCCACACTAGCTCACTTTATGGCCTCACAAGACAAAACGACTGTGAGGCTTGAAGAAATGTAGAGACAAAAGTGATTCCTATGAAAAATCCAAGGACCTGGGCTGGGGGACCCAGGCTGAATCCTTCCTGCTCTGCTGCTTTCTGGCTGTGGGACCCTGAGCTGGTCACCCACTCATCTGCTGGTTTGTGTCATTCAGAAAATAATAGAAACTAGCCAGTGAGTTCTTCAAGAGATGAAGGGACCCATGACGGTGTCTCCCAGAGAAGATGCTCAGTAACGGGTGATGAGTCTTGTTCTCTGGGTCGTGAGGAAGGCGGCGATGGTGCAGCCTGTGAAAGTGATGATGAGGTAATCTCTCTCACCTTTCTGTTTATGAGCAGGTGAGGTCTTTGATTTTTGTTTCTGATCTGAGTTAATCATTTATTCATGAGCATTTGAAAATTAGACGCAGGCTATAATTGAAAAGCTCATCAGAAGAATGGGTTCTACACTTCCCATTAATTACCAGAAACCTAGGAGGTATTTTTACAGAATGTGGAAAGAGAAAAAGGATCACATTAGCTCTGAGGTGGGCCAAGGAATAAACAGGCTTAACCACCGCGGGTCTGGGTCTGTCAGCCTCCCTCTGCAGGCGTGTCCACTTAATAGCTGCCTCCTTGTTACTCTTTCTCCTCCCTCATGTCCAGGGATGATGATCAACATATTTTTAAATGGACATTCTGCATGGAGTAGGGTTGCCTGATAAAATGTAGAAAAGCCCAGTGAAAATTGAATGTCAGATAAACACCAAATTTGTTAGCATAAGTATATCCCAAATACTGCATGGGCATAACTGTACTTTCAATCACTGTTCACGTGAAATTCAGAGTTAACTGGATGTCTTGTAGTTTTCCTCGCTAAATCTGGCAACCCTAGAATGAGGGTTGAGCTGGAAACCACCTGCATTCCTGCTGAGGTCTGGGCTTACTGGTATCCTAAAAGAATGTGGTGAATTGCTTTTCCAAAGGTGGATGCCTCAGTCTCTCCAATCCTACAGGCTCTTCTCAGTTCACGTCACTCCATCATTAGGAGATGAAGTCCAATATTCCTCGCTGTGCATTAGGGAGGTGGAGAGGATGGTAACTTTTCTTTTCTTTTTTTTTTTTTTTGAGACAGAGTCTCTCTCTGTCGCCCCGCTGGAGTGCAACGGCGTGATTTTGGCTCACTGCAAACTCCACCTTCTGGGTTCAAGTGATTCTCCTGCCTCAGCCTCCCGAGTAGCTGGTATTACAGGCATGTATCACCATGCCCGTCTATTTTTGTATTTTTTTTAGTAGAGACAGGGTTTCACCATGTTGGCCAGGCTAGTCTGAAACTCCTGACCTCAGGTGATCCTCCCACCTCAGCCTCCCAAAGTGCTGAGATTACAGGTGTGAGCCACCACGGATGGCCAGTAACTTTCTTAAAATCAACAGAATGTGGCAGAAATGTTGTGATGTGACCTCTGAGGCAACGTAGATTCCACCTCCATGTCTGGGACTGGACGCCCAGCTGTAGGCTTTGAAGCCCTCAGTCAACACAGGGGAAGTTCCGCTTCCCAGAAGTGGTCGTACTGTGAGGACACCAAGGCCAGGTGGAGAGGCCGGCTATATCTGTCCCAGCTGCGAGCCAGAAGTTTCCATCCAGGCCCCAGGCAATAGCCAGCAACCACTGCCAGCCACACAGACAAGGTGCCTTCAGCAGGCTCCAGGCCCCAGCCATGCAGCCAACCTCATGTGTGAATCTTCCCAGCTGAGGCCTCAGATCTCATGTAGCAGGGACACACTGTCCCTGCCATACTCTGGCTGAATTCTTGACCCAGAGATTCTGTGCACGTAGCAAACCAGTTGTTTCGTGACACTAAATTTGCAGGTGGTGTGTGACACAGCAGAACCAAGGGTCAGTGGTGCCTCCAGCCACATCCCGTTTGGTACCAGTTCTGGCACATTTCCCGTGAGTCATAAGCCTTTGTTCTGCACTGGTTTAGAGAAGACAGAATAATGGCTTCAAATATGCCTGGAGCCTAATCCCCACATCTCATGGCTACGTTACTATACATGTAACAGAGGGCTTAGGGTTACAGCTGGGTTTCCGTTTGTTAAGCTGATTTTGGAAATGAGGCGCATATCCTGGACTGTCTGGGTAGACCCAGTATGGAAGATGGTAGCAGCAGGTCTCTTCCCAGGGCTGCAGACTTTAAGAAGGGAGGGTGGGGCTGTGATCCCAGGAATGTGGGCAGCCCCTCAGAGCCAGAGATGCCAGGAAACGGATTCTCCTCTAAGGCCTCCAAGTGGGTCACAGACCTGACAATACCTTGAATCTAGCCAGGGATGCCCACTTCCACTTCCCATCTCTGGAACTGTAAGATACTAAGTCCACGCTGTTTGAGCCACTGACCTTGTGGTCATTCGTTACAGGAGCCACAGGAAACTGACTCAGGCCTGGTGCCCAGCTGCCCCAGGATCAGCCCTTTCCCTCCTCTCTTTCACTGGGCTTAGGCCTCCACTTCCTCACTTCTCACCCAGTCTGTGCGCTGGACATCAATATCTGCCCTGGGCTCCCCCTTCTCAGTCTTGCCTCCCCTCAAGATTTCCAGCCCTTTATTTATTTAGGGACGGAAGTTTACTCATGTTGCCCACGTTGGAATGCAATGGCGGGATCTCAGCTGACTCCAATCTCTGCCTCCCAGGTTCAAGTCATTCTCCTGCCTTAGCCTCCCAAGTATAGCTGGGATTACAGGTGCCCACCACCACACACAGCTAATTTTTTGTACTTTTAATAGAGAAAGCATTTCACCATGTTGACCAGGCTGGTCTCAAACTCCTGACTTCAGGTGATCCACCCACCTCAGCCTCCTAGAGTGTCGGAATTACAGGCATGAGCCACTGCGCCTGGCGAAGGTTTCTAGCCTTAATGGGCAAGGTGCACACCACCCACCTGCCTGCTGTGCCAATTCCTCTCACTTTCCCAGGTGACTCGCCTGGAGAGGCCTCCTCCCATTGCCTGCTCTGTACCCTTTACTGTGCCCAAGAACCTTGCCCACCAACTGTTCATATCTTCTGTGCTTTCTACATGGGTGCCAGCAACTCTTGTTCTGACAGTTTCCATCAGCTGCTGATCTCGTGAGCTCTTATTCTGATAAGTTAGGAGCAAAACAAATAGTCTCATGTTGTTTCTGTTGTTGAGAGAAACAAGTTGAATCCCGATAGTACATTGAATGCGGCTGCAGGAGGAAATTGTTCTACTGCAAACTAGAATCCCTAGCAGGAAAATAAAAGCCCCAAAGGACATGCAAACTTATGGAAAACGCACAAACTTATTGCATGCAACATGCAAACATGTAAACTTATTGCAAACATGCAATGTTATCCTCTGACAAACTCCTCTGAGTATGTCAGAGGATAACAGATACCCAAATTGTGCTAAGCAAATCTCCCAACAAGACAGTTGTGAAATGTATTTATCTCAGAATCTGTTGGGCTGAACACATTTGGGTTGTATCCTTCTGATGTCAGGTTTAAATGAGGAGAAAGAGCTATTTTCAGATGAGAGATTCATTTACTGTGAGCTTACTCTTAATTTTGTCTATAAAATGTAAGGTAAGGAAATCGTTTACAAATTCAGCTGCTTACATCCGGCAATAATTTACTAAAATGTGTTAGATGAGACCTCACAAGTGACTTGTTTCTCAATCTGCTTTCCATTCCCTCGTGTCTTTTGAAAATAGACATTGAAGGTCAAGTTTTAAAAAATAGTTGTAAATATATCACCAAGACTGAATATTACCAAAGATTCCCGTAAGGACTTGTCTTATATTATTCAACATTTTAAGCAGAGTTGCTGAGGTTAATTAGATTTCTGACCCTGAAAAATTTTAAGTGCCTCTGATGACTTATTTCAAACTGATAATTTTGTTAGAAACAGAAAAAGAATAATAAATAGCGAACAAACACATTCTTCATATTCCTTCTTATAAGTGCAGAGAATGTATTTCTGAAATTTAATTAAATAGCAAGATGTCCACAGATCTATAATAAACCACTTTGCAAGACCTCTAAATGTCAAGGAAAAACACATTTTACATGAAACACCCCCTCCCCTCCAGTAAATCTGTGAAGATTCAAGACTTTTTAAAAACCTACAGAACCCACAAGTACATATTTTATCTTGAAAGTACTTTTTCAAAGACCGGGGAGCAGCTACTTGTTTGCAGTATGACAGAGTGGAATGTATTTTAATGTATCACAGAGTGGTTTGTACCATTAGTTTTAGGGATCTGCCAGACAGTTTTAAAATAATGCAAGAGTTGTGGAGTTAAAGCTTAAAGTGATAGAACTTAGTACAAGGCAATAAACAATCACTTCAGTCACTTTTCCACTCTGCTGATACACTGGGCTAGGTCTTCAGCAGATAGTCAAATCACATGGAAAAGCAGATGCTCCTTTGGGGAAAAAAACATGGGGGAAAGAATGAAACATTTGTCATCCTGATAGCTTTATTATCTTAATAAATCATAGTGTCTTCATGCAGTGGCTCCCTAGGTTTGGGCTGTCCCACATGGGACAGCAAGATTTGAGGTTCGACATAGCATAGTACTGAACGTCACTGAATCACACAGGGTGAAAGTTATTGCATTTTCCATTATCATTTAATCATGAAGGACAAAGCCTCATTTTGCTGGTGGCCTGTCTTTGGTGCCTCTAGGACTCTTGCTAATATGTGTTTAAAGCAAAGGGAGTGGCTGGGCGTGGTGGCTCACGCCTATAATCCCAGCACTTTGGGAGGCCAAGGTGGTAGATCACCTGAGGTCAGGCATTTGAGACGAGCCTGGCCAACATGGTGAAACCCCATCTCTACTAGAAAATACAAAAATTTAGCCGGGCATGGTAGCAGGCACCTGTAATCCCAGCTACTCGGGAGGCTGAGGCAGCAGAATCACTTGAACCCAGGAAGCGGAGGTTGCAGTGAGCCAAGATCGTGCCACTGCACTCAAGCCTGGGCTACAAGAGTGGGACTCCATCTCAAAAACAAACAAACAAAACAAAAAACAAAGACAGCTGCACTTAGAAAGACAAGAAATGGGTGGCTTTGTTCTGTGGGAAGTAGTTTTCTGACCCCTGGTCTAAAGTATCCTTGCAAATTGTGTTAAGCAAATCTGCCAATAAACCCATTTCACTTAAAAATGTGAGGTTTTTTTTTTCTTTTTTTTAAAATATTGAACAGATAATAGCTCTGGAGTCCTCAGGTATCCAGTGTGTGTTGAGAAATGTGGATTTCCCTGGGTCAGTCAATGCTCCCACCGTGGCCACTGGCAGGTTACCAGCGTGATTTTTCTGAACACAGATTTAAGAATAGATGTCACCATCAGCTTCCTCAAATCATGCAGAAAATCCTGAAAATGGGTCTCCTGTGTGGACTTTGTCTGCCAAGCATCACGCCCACCTAGAACCTCAGAATGTGGGTTTATTTAGAAACAGAACCTTTACAGATGTAGTTTAGTTGAGATGAAGTCATGCTGGATTAAGGTGGTCTCTGATCCAACGACTGGCATCCTTCTAAAAAGAGGAAAATTTGGACACAGAGCATCTCAGAGGGAGGACGGTGTAAAGGAAGATAGGTGAGAAGGTCAAGTGAGGATGGAAGCAGAGTGGAGTGATGCACTTATAAGCCCAGGAACCCCAAGGATTGCTGCAGCCACCTGAAGCCAGAAGAGAGGCTGAGAAGTATCCTTTCCTGGAACATTGGGGGAGGGGAGCTTGGCCCTGCTGATACCTTGATTTAAGATATCTGACCGCCAGAACTATAAGAATGACTGTCTCTGGCTTTAAACCACCTAGTTCGTGGTAACATGCTAGGGCAGCTCCAGGGTGCTAGTGCGGTGGGACTCAATGGTGTGTGGACATGGGGAAGTATGGGAATCACAGTGTAGATCACATAGCCAGGAAGGGTCAGAATGCGCATTTGAGCTCAGATATACACCCTCTGTGAGCCCAAGTCCTTAAGTGTTCTACGGCGTGTCTTCTTAGAGAGAAATGTTATGCACTGAATGTCAACAAGATTCCAAGTTGGAAGCCAGCAAGTCCTCCCTCAGTCTGGGCCACCCAGGACACCTTGAGTTGCTTGATCAAGTCTACACGGCACAGATGGGACCATCACTGTGGTGCCAATGAGCCCCACCTCCAAGTTCAGGGCACCTCGACTTCCCACACCAAGTTCCCATCCAGAGCCTCCCAGAGATCAAGGAGCTGGCATGTTTCTGCTCACAAGAGTTAGCTGCTGGGCAAAGTAGGCCTCGAAGATGAGCAGAGAGCTGCCATTGAGACCGTCCTGGCACTGCTGGGACTGCTCCCAGGAGTTCTGAACCCACAACCTTTTTTCCATGGAGTTTATTTTATTTAAAAAATTCTATGCCAACTCACATTAAAAAAAAAAAAAAAAAAAAGAGAGATAGTGCTTCTTTCTTAGTCTCTTCCTTCCTCCCTGTTCTGTTCCAGAACACTTGGCTCTGGAGGTTGTTACTTAGTTTGGAAGGCAAGAGGAAGGTTAATTAGCTTTTGTGACCCAAGAGCTCTCAGGGAAGATGTCAAGTGATTCCCTAATTGCTCCTCAAAGTTCGATACGGTTGGAGGGGCAAGGTCCGGGGAGAAGATGCTAGGCTGGTTGTTAGGTTGACTATGAATTCCACCCAGCACGGTGGGAGGGACATTTGCAGGGTGCTGTTCTCTGTGAGGAGTCCAGATAAATAATTCATTCCTCTCTTGGGTTCCATCAGCTGGTGGCCTCCAGCCCAGCAAGCCATTGTGGATTCAGGGCCAACCACGGGCACTTCTTGGGGCTGAGTCTCCCACTCAGTCACAGAGAGAATCCAGCCCCCAAACCTGCATGGGTTGCATTCTGCTTCCTGAGCTCATGAAAAACATAAACAATGCATTTCTCTGTTTGGCAAAGGATACCAAGGCAAAAACTCGAGATATCCCAGCCACAGCCTTCCAAGTTCTCAAACCTTCAGACTGTGGTCTGCAAACGTACATCATCACCCGGGAGCTCCTTAGACAGAATGCAGAATCTCTGGCCCACCCCAGACAGGCTGAATCAGAATCTCTAGGCATGGGGCCCAGCACTCTGCATGTTCACAGGCTCTCTAGGTAATTTTTTTTTTTTTTTCGATACAGAATTTCACTCTTGCCCAGGCCGGAGCACAGTGGTACAATCTCAGCTCACTGCAACCTCCACCTCCGGGGTTCAAGTGATTCTCCTGCCTCAGCCTCTCAAATGGCTGGGATTACAGTTGCCTGCCACCATGCCTGGCTAATTTTCGTTGTTTTCAGTAGCTATGGGGTTTCTCTACTAAAAGATCCAGGCTGGTCTCAAACTCATGACCTCAGATGATTCGCTCGCCTTGGGGTCCCAAACTGCTGCGATTACAAGCATGAATCACTGCATCGGCCTTAGCCAGGTAATTTTGATGTACGCTAAGGTTTGAGCAGTGCCCCTTAGGACCACAGCCCTTTGTGACCCTTAAAAACCTAGCAGAGAATAAATCCACTCCCTGCCCTCTCCCCTCGACTCAGTCAACCAAGACACCAGCTGGGGAATTCCGATGAGAAGCAAAGCCTGCATTAGATTCTCTTTGCAGAAACTGGTATGCATTGGTGACTTCCTTCAGCAGTTCCTGAAATCACTGAACAGGTGGATTTCTTCTTCCTGACTTGGCAGTATGTCTTCCTCGATTCACTTACTGTTTAGAATATTTTGCTTGCTGTGATTGCAAGGTCCTTGTGGCAGCCAAAATGAACTGCATGCCATTCTTCCTCATTAGCATGTGGCTCTCAGGACGTAAAGAGGACACTTAAAAAAAAAGAAAAGAAAAGAAAAGAAAAAAGCAGGCTATAAAGAATGGCCCTGCCAGGCCTAGGCGGGTAGGTCACAAGGTCAAGAGATCGAGACCATCCTGGCCAACATGGTGAAGGCCTGTCTCTACTAAAAATACAAAAATTAGCCAGGCATGGTGGCTCATGCCCGTAGTCCCAGCTACCTGGGAGACTGAGACAGGAGAATCGCTTGAATCCGGGAGGCAGAGGTTGCAGTGAGCCAATATTGTGCTACTGCACTCCGCCTGGTGACAGAGTGAGACTCCATCTCAAAAATAAATAAATAAATAAAATAAAATAAAATAAAATAAAAATATCCTGCCACCCGTCTCCCTCAGTGGAGTCCTCTCTCTGGCCCCAGAAAGCCTCACCAAGGCTGTTTACCGTCACTGAGGCTATAAAATTTGCATCCTATTCTTAATTAGGTGAAATCCTCTAAATGCAGGCCCAGGGACAGCTGCTCCAGGGTCACATTGCCAAGATGGCACCGAGTTAGCAGCCACATCAAAAAGTTGAATGATAGTCAGCTTGGGTGAAAAGCACCATGGGGTCAACGTATTTTCCACGTGATGAGAACAAATTGCCTCTCCAGTCGGATTCTAAGGCAAGAGTGTGAGCTGCCCATCATAGCCCAGACGGTGACCACCAGGGAGAAAAAGGGGCCTGATTCAGATGCGGTTGATGTGGAGACAGACACAGCGACAAAGCAGGAGCTCCTGGGGTCGCAGGGGTCAGGGAGAGGGAATAGGGTGTCTTCAGCTGATTCAAATCTCTTCTCATTTGACTGCAGGTGAAGTAGGATCAGAGGTGGAGTCACTGTAAGGCCCTCATTTCCATGGGGGCTCCTTCCAAAATTAGGAGGGGCCCTAGTCATGTGTTCCTATGGCCACAGCTCTGCGAAACTTGCCAATGGGGAGAGATTTTCCCTGCAGCTGGCTTTAGGCCACCATCTCCTTCTGCCCCAGCTTCCTATCCCTAGGGTTTCCCTCACCTCAGGAGCTGTTACAGGGGCTGTAGCTCTTCTTGGATGTACTTATTTAGGCTTGAGTGGCAAATCTGTATGAAGCCCCTTCCGCATCTAATGTCATTGTGCTAGGTGTCCTGGGGCAGTGATGCTTCCAGGAACAGCCCTGCCGCCCATGGCAATAGTGCTTCCAGGGTCCCACCAGGAGCCCAGGGCCGTGTGAGCTTCCCGTTGGTACCCAGCACCAGAGGGTCTGGTGGAGGAAGAGAAGGAGCAAGGTTTGAAAAGTATGGAGCCACACGCCAGTCTGAGAAAAACCTTCTTATCATCAGATATGCTATGATCAGGAGAGGGTTCAGTTCTCATTATCACCTAGTCAAAATAAATGTTTTCCCTTGTAAGGAATAATTCATAATGCATATACCCAAACGTAAATGTACCTTTTTTTTTTTTTTTTTAATGGGATGAGAAACAACCTAAGGGCAGGAGCAGCGGCTCACACCTGTAATCCCGGCACTTTGGGAGGCCAAGGTGGGTGGATCACTTGAGGCCAGGAGTTTGACACCAACCTGGCCAATATGGTGAAATCCTGCCACTACTATAAATTCAAAAATTAGCTGTGCATGATGGTACACACCTGTAATCCCAGCTACTCAGCTACTTGGGTGACTGAGGCACAAGGATCTCTTAAACCTGGAAGGTAGAGACTGCAGTGAGCTGAAATGGCTCTGCTGCGCTCCAGGCTGGGTGACAGAGCAAGACTCTCAAAAAAAGAAGGAAAAAGAATCTATCAAAATCCTTGTGTCTATAAGACAAAAACTCACGCAATGCCACAGTGAGTCTATCTGTGTGTCCATCTGCACATTGCATGCCACCAACTATCCATAACTTAAAAAAAAAAAAGTTTTGCCTGACCACACAAGAGGAATTATCTTTCTGTTCTTTCTGCTGAAAGCAATACCAAATTTTTTGTCATATGAAGAGGCAAAAATGCATGCAAGAGAAAAAAGTAGGAAGGCGTATTATACAATCAGGTAACTAATTAATTAAAATATTCAATAATGTATAGTTTTGTGATATATTGAAATTTAGCAGCTTTTAAGAATTTAAATAAACCCCGTTCCTAACCCATTTTGTATGTGTCACTTTGCATGTTTTCTTCTTTAATTTAGAGCCCCACGCAACCTGGATCTGAAAAGGCTCATTCATTCACGCATTTGTTCAGCAGATGCTGATGGAGCCGCCACCACAGGCACAGGCAGCGACGCCACCAGCAAGAAAGCCGGTGCCAGTGTCAAGGGGGAACAGCCAGGTGGGGGACATGATAGTCAGCATGTAAGCAAGCACATTCACAGGAAGCTGCAGGGCTGCAAGGTGGAGGGATGAGCAGAACCGCAAGGAGGAAGGGGAAGGGCTACTTGCAATGGGACGATCAGGAGGACCTTTGAGGAGGTGATGCTAAAGCAGAAACAAGGATGACAGGTAGGGACCAAGCAGGCCAGGAGCTGAGAAGAGTGTGCAGGGGGCACGGCACATGCAAATGTCCCGAGACAGTGCCAGGACAGTGCCAGGGCAGCTGCGGGGAGATTATCATGTTCCAAAAAGAAGAGCAAGACCAGTGGGGTCAGATGGATGACCGTGAAGGCAGGGCGGTGGGTGGAGATGGAGCGAAGGGCCCCGAGAGGAGACAGCATGCATTGGCGCTCTGTCTCCATGGCTGTGATGAGAGACACACGTGAGCAGGAAGAGTAATTAAAGGTGATACAAAGACTCCTGTGTTCTCCACCAGCAAACTTCCTGCTGCCTCTTCAGTCTGGTCTAATTACACACAGACTCCCGTCTTGACTAGTCACCCCAGAACTCATGCGTAAAGCTAATATGCAGAAATGAGGCATACCAAGGGGCAGGGAGACTCTTTCAATTAACCATTTTCTGCAGCAAATGGGAAAGGGGGCCCTTTAATGTTGACTCCAGCTGGTGCATTCTAAAAGAAAACCAGGCAGAAATACATGATGGCTGGGACACTTTCTCCAAGTATCAAAGCCAAATACATTCTTTTTCAACTTCAGCACAGCCATCCTTCTCTAAACAGCACCAGCCGATGGAAGTCACAGCTCTTACTCCAGAGAGTTATATCGAATCAGTCCCTTTGTATATATTTTTAAGCTAAGGAATTTGCATTCTCCTTGTTTTTCTTTGGAAATGGTGACTCAAGTCTTTTGCTGGTCTTGTCCTCAAAGAACAGGAGGAATGACTGCTCTCACCAGACAGACTGATTATTCTGAAGGGAGGGCTGGGGGCATTCGCCATGTCTCTGGTTTCACAGCTGCTTGAAACTCAAAGCGGGATTCTCACAGTGGCCTGTCCCTGAGCAGCTCAGCGAGCCTGATGAGTGTCATCTCAAAGCCAAGCTGTGGTTTCCCCTCCGAGCAGCCCTGGACCAGAAGTGAAGAGCAGCCTTTCGAACAAGAGCACACGGTGCACGGCCTTCCTTCATAAGGCGGAGGTGACCACTGAAGAAAGCAACTGCAGGCTGGGTCTACAGCGGGTGTCACATAAGGAGTCCCCACACAAGCCCGGCCGGAACTAGCCACCACCCGCGCCTGCACACCGGGCGCTCTGTGTACCTCCACTACCCTCATGGCGCTGGGGTCCCTAGTCCCCATGACTGTCTGTGCTACAGATCTTGAACTCCTCAAAGGCAGGGGGCATGTGTGGTTTGACTTTGCTGGGTAAAAAGTCACACCCCCACCACCACACACACAGTACCAGTACCTGGCACACAGCGGGAACTCGAGAGCTATTGAATGAATGCAATGAGTTGATGCCTCATTGCATTCATTTCATTGCATTTCAGTGGAAATGCATATCCAGCACAGTGGAGCCCACTAAGCCCATGGTGCTGAAACTCCTGGAGCACCTGCTGACCACAGTTCTTCAATGGCTTTCCCCAAGAGCACATCAGAATGGGAGGACCAGGGTCTCTATCTCTGGGTGCATACATTAACTGCATGAAGACGCATGGTGTTGACGCAGTTAATGTCTGCACCCAGAGATAGAGGAGAATTGGGTCAGCCCAATTGCTCATCTCATCCAGGAAAATCTCCATGAGAAATCCAGCATTTGCGGAGAGACACTGAGATTCTCAAAGTAGAAAGCCCACTGGCTAGAGGACATGGAGATACAGGTGCTGTGGCGCTAGAACTCGCAGACAGCCAGGCTGGGAGGAGTGCAGCTGGCTACATTGGAAGGAAGTGCAGTGTCCATCCACAAGCACCCACAAGAAGCAGAGCCTTGCTGTACTGGGAGGGAGGCCAGATGGCGTCACAATTCCCCCTCTCAGCTTGGGTAGAAATCCATCATTGTTTCTCCTGACAAAGCACATGGCCATATGTTAATTTAGCCACTGCAGTTTGAACCAATCAGGAACAAAGCCTTACCATTCCCATTCGTCGAGTCATTGCCTGGCTTAATGGTTTTACAGACTTCTCGGATAGGGAACCTGAAGATCATGTCCAAGGATCAGAACATTTTCTGCAGAGGAGATGCAGAATCCAGGCAGGAACCCCCACATTCACCCCATGCCTGCCGGGAGGCACCTGTTTCACTCTGTGTCTTCATACCGAGCCCTGCCACATGTTGGACACGGCTTTGCAGTGCAGTGGGGATGGGCCCACAGAGCCCCTTCTAGCATGGAGATCCATCCTGGTAAAGGAGACACCAAAGAGCCAGTGCCCCCATAACGAGCACAGCAGTGATAGGGCAGGAAGAACAGGACAGAGCTGGAGAACTGCACAGAGGCCAGCTTGGGGGTGGGGGTGAAATCATGGCCTCTCTGGAGAGGTGGCATCTAAGCTGAGGCCTTAAGAAGAGAAGGAGAGGAAGGTGAGCCAAACAGGGACCTTCCTGAAGCAGGAAAATATGTGCAAAGGCCCTGTGATTGGCTGGGAGGGGGACCACAGCCTGCTACAGGGCCCAAAAGGTGAGCAGTGCTGCAGCGGCATGGGGGCACTCTGTGTACGTCCTACAGCTCATGGCGCTGGGGTCCCTAGTCCCCATGACTGTGCTACAGATCTTGAACTCCTAAAAGGCAGAGGGCATGTGTGGTTTGACTTCGCTGGGTAAAAAGTCATCCCCCACCAGCAAACACAGTGTGTGTCCTCATGGCCGTCAGTGTGGGGTCCTCATGACCAAGGCCCCAGGTGTGGACATGGAGCCATCATTCAGCAGGAACCAGCTGTGCTGGGAGACTTGGGCAATACAAGGAGAAGGCATTTGAGTTACTGTGAGAGCTTTCCACAAAAATCACATCCTCAGAGGTCTGGATGTGGGGATTTGGAGCAGGCCTGAGTCTGGCTGGCTGCTAAATATTTCATGCAGCCTCCTCAGCCTGCCGGCCCCTTGGTGCTAGGCATGGTCTTCCTTTTCATGCATGATTTACAGGGCTCTGCATTAATGCCCCAACACCATTTTTCCTTGTCTGCTGACCATTAGCATGCGCAAATAAATATACATTTCCAAGAGCCCAGATCCCCAGCCTGGGCCCAGCCTAGCTGACAGCTTTCCACTTTCCCGTAATCACAGGAGATGGGGGACTGGAGGGCAGAGGACCACCTGTTGTGTGAGAAGATTCCAGAACCGCCTGTGGATTGGATTCCCCCCAACCCCCCCACGCCTTCCAGAATTTTTACCTTAGAAATTCATCATTCCCTCTTTCCCTTTTGGGTGATAGACAGTTCTTTCACGTACTGCTGAGAAGATAATTCAGAATTCTGTTTATTCTAATACAGTTCAAAATGTCTGTGACTAGCATCTGAAAACAGCTCCATGTGTTAAATATTGGCAGCCAGAAAGCTTCTAGAGCCTGTTTCTCATTGTCCTTGGGTCTGCCAGCCAGTCTGTCAGTCTGTCTGTGTCTGTCTGTGTGAAAAGCAGCTCCTTTGTCTCAGATTTTGTGGTGCTGGGCTCCATGGGGCAGTTTGCGGGAGAGGAGGGTCATGGTTGGACACTATTTTTGGTGTATGTTCTGTGTGTTAAGCTTTGCGCTGAGGCCCTGGGAAGGGCCTTGTCCTCTTGCAACTTTCAGCCTGATGGAGAGACAGGTACTGAATGGGGAGATAGACACTAAAGAAACATTCACTGACCATCTCCATGGTGATGGGGCTTACATCCTAGGTGGTCCTCGGATTCATTTCATTTGGGGAAGTGATTGCAGAGGCTGGGGCTGGAACCAATGTGTTCATAGGGAAAGGAGAGGCTGGAAACAAGGGAAGTGGGAAGCAGAGAGGTGGAGAGGGAGTCGGGAGGGGCCTGAGGTCAGAAAGCCAAAGGGCCAGTCTGATGCATCATCACTAGAGGTGAGGACCTGGGGCAGGTGTCAGGAGGGGAACAAGTCAGGGACACAGAAACTGGCTCTGGTGGATGTCTCAGGAATATGAAGGGGAAACCTGGGAACACAGCAGTAATAAGAGCAATGACCAAACCCAGCTCCTCAGTGTGTCTGGGGCATGTGGGCAAGGTGGGCAGGGAAGGCCTCATGTGTTGTGGCCCTGCCCCCTCTCCAACCTCATTTCTTGCCTTTTTCCCCTTACTCTGCCCATTCCCAGTCAGAAAGACCTCCTCCCAGTTCCTGGAATTCTACACTACCTCCCACCACAGGTCCTTCATTCAGGCCACCCTCTTTTCTAAGAACACTAGTTCTTTCTCTCCATCCTCAAAGCAATCATCACCCCTCCAGGAAGCCTTCTCTGCCCTCTCTTTTCCCAAGACTATCCCAAATTCTACTATTAGCTACTCTTATAGCCCCAGGTACCACACCTACCTGGGGCTTATTCCCGTTGAAATTTTATACATATGATATATTTTTTAAAAAATTTTCTGTCCTTCCTGTTAGATTTATGCTCCTTAAAGACAGGAAGGAACCACATCTAGTTTTGTTCAGCATGGAATCTATATAACTGGCATGAAATCAATGCATTATTATTTTACTTTTAGAGATGGTTTCTCTCTCTGTTGCTCAAGCTGTAATGCAGTGGCACAATTATAACTCACTGCAGACTTGAACTCCTGGACTCCCGAAGGATGGATGAATGGGAGGATGGATGGATGGATGGATGGATGGATGGAAGGCACGATGGATGGCAGGATTAATTCATGAATGGATGGGAGGATGGAGTAATACATGGATGGATAGGATGGTAGGAGAGATGGATGGATGGCAGTATGGATGGATGGATGAATGGATGTGTGGATGGATGGATGGATGGATGGACAGATGGATGGGAGGATGGATGGATGGATGGATGGGAGGATGGAGGGATGGACAGATGGATGGGAGGATGGAGGGATGGATGGATGGATGGATGGATAGGAGTGTGGATGGATGGATGGGAGGATGGGTGGATGGGGGGATGGAAGGATAAAAGGGTGGATGGATGGGAGAACGGATGGATGGATGGATGGATGGATGGATGGATGAGAGGATAGGAGGGAGGATGGATGGATGGGAGGATGGATAGATGGGAGGGTAGATGGGTGGGAGGGAGGAAAGATGGATGGATGGATGGGAAGATGGATGGATGGGAAGATAGATGGATGGGAGGATGGATGGATGGGAGGGTGGATGGATGGGAGGGTGGATGGATGGGAGGATAGATGGATGAATGGATAGGAGATAGATAGATGGGAGGATGGGAGGATAGATGGATGGGAGGATGAATGGATGGGAGAATGGATGGATGGGTGGATGGAAAAATGGATGGATGGGAAGATGGATGGATGGGAAGATGGATGGACGGGAAGATAGATGAACGGGAAGATAGATGGATGGGAGGATGGATGGATGGGAGGATGGATGGATGGGAGGGTAGATGGATGGGAGGGCGGAAGGATRTATGGATGGATGGGAAGATGGATGGATGGGAAGATGGATGGGAAGATAGATGGATGGGAGGATGGATTTTCAATCCACCTACCTCAGCTCCCTGTGTAGATGGGATACAGATGTGCACCAATATGCCTGGCTAAGAAATCAATATTGTTTAATGAATAAATGTGGATACAAGTGAATGTAGAACTCAGACCTCAAAGGAGATAAAGATAACTAGACCCTGTAGTGGCAGAAGGGCAGGTAGTGGATGACAGAGAAGCGCCTGAAAGCTCCCTAAGAGAATCACTGTAATCCTAGATTTCAGGATTTCAGACCTCTGCTCACCTCTCCCTCCTATCACTTGGGCTACAACAACTTCGCTGAATTTGAGACAACTAAATTGTACATTCAGGCATTTTATCCATAAACTATCTGTAATGCAATACTTGTACTGAGCTTGCCTAGGCAAATTGCTTTGAATATAAAAATTCAACATCAAAATGCAGTGCATGTGGCTTCCCAACTCCTGAGCACACACTTGATCACATTCCAGGCAAGTTTCTTCTGGCTCTGTGTGGCTGGGACATGTGAGCAGAAGCTTCAGAGCAGCACCACTGCTGCTCAGCTGAAGTCCTCATTCCACTCAGGCCATCAGGAGATACCCTGTCTCTGAACACACAGACTGATAACTCTAGGGAAGAGCTCTCTAGCCAGTTTCTGGGCCCTATTCCATCTAAGTGGTGCCAGGGCTGAGTATCAAGAACCAGATGACCTGGCCCAGGGCTGCTGTAAGCCTACAGTCACTTGCATTCTCCAAAGTCCAAGGCAGATGAGCTCTGCTGCAATGCCAAAGCCCCTCGAATATTTACGTTGTTTTAAATATCAGTGCATCCCAAACCTGGGATGAGACAGAACAACAGAAACTTCCAATGTGGGGTCTGCTAGAAAATCATCTGAAAGTATGAACGGAGTATGATCTAGCCAGTGGTTCTCAAGATACTTCTGCAAAACACATGCTACTGGAGGCAAAAAGACAAGGTTTGTGAATGTCAATGGACCTTCGAGGGCATCCATCCAATTTAGATCTGTGCCGCCCATGCACCTGCCTAAAAATATGGATAAAGTCAAACCCTATCCATGAGAGCACCCTTGAGGCAGGGGTTGCTCCCCATTCTGTTCTCTCTACTCACTGTCACTCAGGGCAGAGCTTAGCCTGGACCAGGCACAGGTCCAAGGCCTTTCTCTGAAACTTTCCCAAGCCCTGGATGCTTTATTGATTGTCTGGACCAGACAGGGAAGAGAACGATGAAAGAGAAAACAGGGCTCAGATGAAGTGGGGGGGGGGGCACTGGAGAAAAAAATTTAACAATCTTTTCTTTACCAGCCATCCGCCTTACCTTCTCAAGCAGACTTCCAGTTTACATCTATCTCTTCTGCATTGTACCAACAATCTAAACACCTCTCTCCTTCAGTTGTCAGCGACTGCATATGGCCAAAGCTTAAATCCTATTGATGGTTAAATAAACAAAATAATCATGTATAAATGGATAATGGATGAATGATGAACAAAGACTGATCAATGAATGGATGGGAGGTTGGCAGATGGGTTGATGGATGAATGGATGGATGGATGGATGGATGGATGGATGGATGGACGGACAGATGGATGAACAGATGGATAGATGCATGGATAGATGATAAATGGAAAGAAGGAATGATTGAGGGAGAAAGGCAGGATAAATGGCTCTTTCAGCTTCCAACAAAACTGTGACCAGTCCTGCCTCAGTATTTGTCAGCTGAAAACGAAGTAAAGACAACCTTAATTTCTGAATTACAAGCTAACCTTAATCTTTCTAATAAAATAATTTCCAGCACAGACCACCTAAATATCAGGATTCTCTAACATGAAGGTGCAGTAAGTCTCCCCCACCGCCTGCCCTTTCAGTTCATTCTAACTTCAATGCTTTTCTCTTCCCTCTGCCCACTCAGAACTCAAATGAAGTGTCGTCTGCCCAGAGAAACGCTTCTGGACCATATGACCTAAAATACTTGCCCACTTCAATGCATTCAGTTTATTTTTTTTCATAGTTCATGCGGTTTCCTGCTGTTGGTCTGTCTCTTAATTTGCTATTGTTCTATGTATATTTCCCCTGCTGTCCTTAAGAGAGTCTTGCCTTCCTTATTCCTGCTGTATCCACAGCTACTGTCCTGTTCAGTACCTGCTGGACCACACAGATCTGTTTATTAGATGCATACATGATGGAAGATGCATGCTTTCCAATCTGTCTTTGTTTATGGTCTAGAGGTCTGGGTAAAATCCAGCTCTTCTACTTGGCATCTGAGTGACCTTAAAAGGGGTCATTTTTGTGTGCTTTTGAGCAGTGTGCTGGGTGCTGTGGACACAGCCACCAGTGGGACATCAGAGGTCCCTTCCCTCCCAGAGATCAGCTCACAGACCCTGTGAACATCAGTTTCCTCATGTGGGGATAATAATTGCTACATACGTCTTTATGATGTGGGAGGGTTAAATAAAGTGATGTTGTGATATCAGTTTAACATTAGTCCCACGTCTTGTTTGTATGACAATCATATAAAACCTGTGGTTCCTTCTTTCTTTGTCATACAAACAAGGCATGGGACTAAAGTTATATCTGAAAACAGGATAGCAGTTAGGGCTCTTGGGTTGCTAGTGACCAGAACAGACTCAGATCAATGTGAGCAAAACTGAAACTCAAGGGGCAGAGATTTGTGAGCTCACAAAATGACATAAGGTTTGAGAACTGAGACAGCTCTGGAGGTCAGAGCAGTGGTATTCTTTTAATTATCTCAATAGACAACTTCCTCTAAAATAAATGAATCCTGGTAACTTTCTCCTTCCTTTGTTATTTCGTTCAGCTTGAAAGAGCAAGGCTAATGGGCCTGGCTTGCCTTCTAGCCAGCTCTAGATAGGTGAGGAGGACCCCTTG
The DNA here is from genome assembly GCF_009761245.1 of Sapajus apella. NCBI lineage: Eukaryota > Metazoa > Chordata > Mammalia > Primates > Cebidae > Sapajus > Sapajus apella. Next base: position 3,785,634 of record NW_022437036.1, read on the forward strand.
GTTTGATCCAGGCAGCCCTCAATGGTGAAGAGGTGTTAGTTTTTCCAAGAACATCAGGGGTTCTGTTGTCCAGTGAAGAGGGAATTGGTGCCAGAAGTTTAGGAAACAGCTTTCCACTGTTGAAATTATGTCAAACTAATTCTTGTCAAAAGTTCCATCAAAACACTTATTTTTCAGCAATTCCCATTGGGTATTGATATGGGTTAACAAATAACATTAAAACAGCAAGTTTCTATCTGTTTATATTTTGACCATTTCAAATTTAATTAGAGCTACAGGAAATACAAAGCTCTCCTGGGTGTGTGTGTGCTGGGAGAAGTGTTTTCTTAGCAGAAGCCTAGGAAATTCCACATAAAATCTAGTGGCAGGGAAAACATTCTTAATCAATACTGAAACCTCAGATGTGTAGAAAAGAGAGAGAGAAAAAAAAAGAGTCCTACCTGACTACGCATAAATTGAGAACTTTTATATAGCAGAACCCTTTTTAAACAATGTCAATAGATAAAGATTTATTTAAAAATCTGTGACACAGATAATAGGCAATGGGTTAATAGCTGTTATATACACACACAGACCTCCCATTAAAATAACAAGAAAAAGAAACGACCGAGTAGAAAATGAACAGAAGGATTTGAATAGGTAATTCACAAGAGTACTGTATATCCAAATGGCCAAGCAGCTTAGGAAAAAAACAGTAAACCTCAAACTCACTAGTCATCAGAGAAATGCAAGTCAAAGTTACAGTGAGCTATTAATCAACACCCAGCAAATTGCAATCATTTAATAGAGTGATAGTGCCTACAGCCGATGGAGACTCAAAGAGAAGAGAGCTTTAATGGCTTTGCACAGAAGGTGGAAATGCATGTGCACCCCCGGAGTGGGAAGACGAGTGTGGCTATTCACTCTGGAAGTCAAATACGTGAGTCCACATGAAAACTGGTGGTCTGCCCTTCATTCTCATTATCACTAATGGGGCTTGCACATCCTGAACTCTGATCGTCTGGGAGGAAGTCTTTTTTGGCTTGTTTCAGGGATCCACACGTATTTGCCATAGGACTTCTTTTGTTTTGGATTTTTCAGGGCACAAGGGCAGAGGCTGTCTCCACTGGATGGGATGCCACTGGCTAGAAACTTCTCCACGATACCAGGTATAAAGGCACCTTGAGAGGAGAAAAATGAGATCCCATCCAGCCCTGACATCAGCACATTCCTTCTCTTACATGTGGGCCGGGTGCTTAGGGCTTCTCCAAGGGTTACGGTGGCCTGAGAGTCATCACTGTTAACCCTTTCAGCAGGGTCTGTGATGCGGGAAAGGCATTTAGTGGGCTAGTGGCTTTCGCGCATCGTCAGCTGCTCCCTCCATTGGCTACCCCCCACACATGTGCAACAGAGTGATACTCACTTCAATTCCCAAACTTCAGCCCTTGACTTCTCTTCACCTCCAAACTTCTCAAAATTGTAGCCTCCCCTTGCTACTGCAATATTTCTGTTCATACCTCCGTCACTCTTGACATCTTTGCCTCAATTCTCAGTGGACTCACGCAGGTGCCCACCAGAAGGCCACCTGCAACTCCCTGTCATCTACAATGTCCACTCCCCATCACTGTCCTCCTTGACCTTCAAAGCACTCGGTCCAAGAGCTCAGCTTACTCACCACTGCCTAGCTTGTATCACACCTAGCACCCAGGGATTGTGAAATGCGTGTTGACTGAGAGAATGATTAAGCAAAGCAATAAACACATATACAAATAAGAATTCCCAGCCCAAGGTCCTGGCTAAATTTTGTCTATTGTAGACCAGAGAAGGCTTTAGCATCTCTTTTTCTTAAGTGACATTTCAAAAATGTCTTTATGTTTTACTCATGGTTCCCTGAAAAGAAAGAAAAGATGATGTGAAAAGGGACAGCTCTGAGGTCAGCTTTATGAAGTTAATTCTGACCTGGTACAAAGCACTATGGATTTTTCACATTTAGTTCTATAGGAAATTTGACTGAAGTTTAAGAAAATATGTTATAGGGAAAATTGGAAAGACAGATTCTGAGATATTTTCAGGGCCATCAGAGCGACAGATGTCCCTGTCTAAAGTGGTTATAAGCCTGGTGCATGAGCAAACTTGATCAGGACACCCAGTCTTCATTCACCCATTCATCCATTTATTCAAGAACAATTTACCAAGGGCTTACCCTGTGCCAGGTACTGTGAGCAAGATGATAACTCCTACCTGGATCCTAATAGCTAGAACCCCAGTGGACGGTATGAAGAATTAAAATGCATAATACATTTGGTGTGACCACAGCTAAGGGAGAAAGAGGAGCAGAGAAGAGAGTGGGCGCAGGGCAGGCTGTGCGATAGTAAATAGCACACACGCCCAAAAACGCCCTCGCTGAGAAGATGACTTTGGACCTGAAAGAAGACAGGGCAGGGGGCAAATCAAAAGCCTCGCTGGCTGGTGGCGGGACCAGGCTCTGTCTTGTTCTTCCAGGCACAGGTGTTGTGCGTTCGTGGCCCCATCTCTGGTCCTCACCAGTCAAGTCTCTCCTGCCTCCTGCTGCCTCACCTGGCTATATGACTGTGGCAGCATCTCTGGGCAGCTCTCTGGTTTCCGTGGGGACTAAGCCCCTGCATGAAGGTCAGCCTCCGTGCGGGGCACAGTCGCCCTGCCTGGTCCTTGTCTCCTTCCTGTGGATGATGGATCTGGCTCCCCTATGTTCTGCCACAGACACAGAACTGAGATGAACAGACTGACCACAAAGGGTCATGGAGGGACCCACTTGACTTTGGTCTCACTTTCATTGTTTGCAGAAACTTCTCAAAGGCCCCAGGCCCCTTTGGCTGCATCCATTTATACATTTTGCCCTCCATCATTCAGTTCTCCACTTGGGGCTTAGACAAAGTGGGTGGCTCACACTTCCATCTTCTTCCACACAGCCCCAAAGTTGGGGAGAAAAAAGACCCCACCACGCATGTGCCTAGTCTCCCTGTAATGACACCTGCTTCCCTTAAGTATATGCACCTCCTGTCATCACAAACACAGCATAGAAGGTGGGCACAATTCTATTGCCCGAAGGGGCAGAATGGAGCCAGGTAACTTCCCCAGATTTGCATAGGAGGAAGAAGTGGTGGTTGCATAATTGGGACTGAGATCCCCGGACTCCAGGTCTGTCCTCAGCTAGCATGCCACATTGACAGGGGGAAGCAGAAACCAGGTCTCTCTTGATGTATCTCTGGTGCACAGCATAGCGCCTGGTGCATCGTGGCTGCATTTTCAACATTTGCTGAATGAAAGAAGGAAGGGAGGGAAAATGGGAGGATGGGAAAGATAGAGAACAGAGCCTGGAGGGGTATCAATCCTCCTGCTCAGAACCAGAGACACAACTAGCTGGAAAAGCCCAGACAGATGCTCCCGGGTCCGCCCCTACATTAGTCAGATGCATAGCTCACTCGTAACTTATCCACAGGTCATAAATTTAGGGGGTAGGGGGATGGCTGCCTCCATGTTTGAATTTCATGCATAAGATCTGCATGCATAATAATCCCTGCCAGATGTTCACAGGTGATAGACTTACAGCTCTCCTCTCTTTCTGAAGAACGCACCAGGTCACATCCTCTGGTTACTGGTAAGAACATCGTCCAACTGCCAGGGCAGACGTTCCACTCTCCTCTATAATTTTTACTGCTGAGCAATTAAAAAGGAGCCACAGGCCTGCCAGAGAGCTGCTCTGAGAGAGACGTCCCCGGGTCTGAGTCCGCATCTTTCTAGCTGCCACACATCAATGGAGACAGATGGCCCCAGGGCCGGGAGGCTCTGTTTTGTGGAGAAAGGTCAGCACATGCCGCTTTGATTCCCTGTCCCAGACACTTAAGAAGTTGAGAAAGGAAAATGTTTATGAAGGCAAAAGCCCTTCCCAGCAAAAGCCAAAAGATCTCTGCAGTGTAGGCTCCACTCATCCATGCTATCGGCGGTCTTTAGAGATCCAGCCCAGAGGCTGAAAAGAGCCGTCCCCACGGCACGACAGGTGAATTGCCTTGAGATTTAGAGTGGGGGAAACATTACAGAAGAAAACTTCTCTTGATCAAAGAGGGGTGAAAGCTGCATGTCCTTAAGCATGAGTCTAACGCTGGGAGCTGTGAGCTTTGACACAGTTGCCCACTTCTGATCCATATGGAGCCAAGAGCTCAGGTCAAGAAGCTGGGTGCAGGTCCAACGCCCCCACTCCCTCAGTCTAGAACCCTGTCCAAGCTCTTCCTGCATCTCAACTTCCCCATCTTAAATTGGGAATAATACGTATTCCAGGATAATTTGAAACATTAAATGAGAAACTAAAAAGCGTGAGCTGATGCCCACTATTGCCCTATATCATCTCAGCTGGCAGGCACAGCCCCGTGTGTTATTCTGTCATGCACTTGACTCTTGAACACCGTTGGTGGGGGTGATAGGGGCACCAAACGCCCCACCACCGCCTGCACAGGTGAAAATCCATGAATAACTTTTGATTCCCCAAATGTTTAACTGCTAATAGCCTACTGTTGCCTGGAAGTCATACCAATAACATGAACCATTGATTCACACATATTTTATAGGTGATATGTATACTGTACTGTTGCAATCAAGTAAGCTAGAAGAAAGAAAATCTTACGAGAATCATAAGAAAGAGAAAATATCTTTACTATTCATTAAGGGGAAGTGGATGGCCATAGGGTCTTCATCCTCATGGTTTTTGCATTGAGTAGATTCAGGGGAAGCGAGTGGTCTTGCCGTCCTGAGTGGCAGAGATAGAAGACCATCGGCAGGCAGGTAGACCTGTGCAGGTCAAGACCCCTTTTATTCAAGGGTCAAGTGTAATTGCTTTTCAATTCATCTGATGAAGTCTCAGTTTCAGAATAATGTATCTTTGACACCTTACTTTACTCATTTATCTTTTCAAAAAAGAGCACAGTCCTCGGACTCAGAGCTTTTGATAATTAATGTTTCACAAAGATGCATTCCGTTTTTATTGTATTAATAATTCCTGTTATCTCCTATTAACACAAATGGCACTGGCTTTGCATCTGTGTAACTGGTTCCTTTTAAAATAACTGAAAACGTCAACTAAGGAGACAAAAAGTAGATCGTAATAGGGACGATAGTTGGCGAAATTGTAGGGAAGGAGTGCAGTGCTAGCGGGTATGGCCAAACCTCGGGTGGGGAGCTGCTGAGATTGGACACAGGCTGATGCTGGCGACACGTGTGGGGCAGCATCACACATGCGAGACTTGGTGTTTTGTGTGTGTGTGTGGTAGGTGGGTAGAAAGAGGAGGAGAGGACCAAGCACCAGGATCAGATGCAGTGTGGGGTGGGAGGGGTGGACAGGCCAAGCATCCAGGCAGCCTCCCGCCACCCTCTCCACCGGCAGCGCCTGTGCATGTGAAGTCTCCCCCGCAGACCCACGTGCAGGGGCTCTGGATGCAAATTGGGCCTGAGCTGGAGGTGAAGGGGTAGGTAGGGCCACCTCCTGCTGCTTTGGCTATTTTCCTGCTCCCCCTGGCAGCAGGGCATGACGTGAGGCTGCTGTTCAGCGACATTCTGACCTGCCTGCCCGGGGGTGAGGACGGAGAGGCTGCCGAGCTTGAGGCCTCAGACGCAGCCACTCCCTCTCCTGGGATCACAGGTGAAAGCAGGTGTGCCGACAGGCAGTGATGCCCAGCGGTGGACTCCTGATCTCCAGCCCTCTGAGCTGTCCTGGCAGGCTTGCTGCACAGTCCTAGGGAGAGTCTGGAGCTAGCAGAGCCCCTTCTCAGCACTTTTCAACAATGACCTGTAAGCATCTGATTTCCTGGCCCTGAATCCCTCCCTGCCTGACCCAGCAGGAGCTTACCAGGTCCTTCATTTATATTTTCATGGGTCCAGCTGAGTAAGGAAAAATCCACCGAAGGGTTGGAAGCAGAGTGATGTGATCCTGTCTACCAAAATTTCACTGTCAGCCAGGCTGCAGTGCAATGGTATGATCTCAGCTCACTGCAACCTCCGCTTCCTATGTTCAAGCAATTCTCCTGCCTCAGGCTCCTGAGTATCTGGGACTACAGCTACCTGCCACCACACCCGGCTAATTTTCGTACCTTTAGTAGAGACAGGGTTTTGTCATGCTTCCCAGGCTGATCTTGCACTCCTGGCCTCAAGTGATCCACCGCCTCAGCCTCCCAAACTGCTGGGATTACAGGCATGAGACATCACCCCTGGCAAAACCCATTTTATAAGCTAAAGTGTGAAATCATATTTCACGAAGAAAATATACATATAGGCATAGTTTCCATAAATAAACAAGGAAAGAAGAGAGAAAGAACCATGACTAGATTGGAAAGGGCTAACGGAAATTTAATTTTTTTTATTTATTTATTTTTATATGGAGTTTCACTCTGTCAACAGGCTGGAGTGCAGTGGTGCAATCTGAGCTCACTGCAATATCTACCTCCCAGGTTCAAGAGATTCTCCTGCCTCAGCCTCCTGAGTAACTGGGACTACAGGTGCACGCCACCACACCCAGTGCTTTTTAGTACTTTTAGTAGGGATGGGGTTTCACCATGTCAGCCAGGATGGTCTGAATCTCTTAACTTCATGATCCACCAGCCCTGGCCTTCCGAAGTGCTGGGCGTGAGCCACTGCACCCGGCCAGGAACTTCATTTTTTTTAGCACTATCAGAATAACCCTGGCTCCCCTCTCCCTCTGCTTTGCTTTGATTAACATTTCCAGGACAAATCTATGGAAATAGCCAACCCCGGGCCCTGCTTTGCCCATTTATTTTCTGTAGCAACCGTGGCATTGGCTCTACAGGGTCAGATTCGTAATTAGAACTCCTTGGGTGGCAGTCTTTGTTGCTACTGCAAATACATTTATCAAGCAACACAACGTTATTTATTTCAACTCCCATTTGTTTCTTGCTGCAATTTCTATCTGGAAGGAAGGCCTGGCTGTTCATTTTGGTGGGAGAGCTCAATACAAAGTTAATTACCGAAGAGAAAGAAAATGAGGAAGCCTGGCAACTATCCAGGCCATTTCCTCCAAAACACTTTCCAAGGCAACTGGAACCAAGCAAAAGATGCTCATGGTGCTTTTGAACAAGGGAAAGAGGGCATGAGGAGGGACCTGGAGGGTCGCCAGATCTTGCCAATCCTTGCTAGGGACCAACACACAGAAAATGAATGGTGGGAACAGGGAACGGGCTGCTTCTCACGCGCTCATCATTAAGGCACTGCAAATGTATTTCTTTCGTTTGTTCTTTCTCTCTTCACATTCTAGGAACTGCAGGGGCAGAGAGATTTGGCTGTTAGTTTTCAAGATAATTGGACTTGGTTGTGGTGTGTGTGATCCCCTCTTCCCTGGTGCTGGGAGGTTTATCTCAAGGCCACCGCTGCTCTGGTGGAGTAGATGGGAACTATGTAAATATATTTTCTCTCCAGGGAAGCAGTGTACTTTTGAAGGGATTAATAACAGACACAAAAGGCTGGACAATCTAGGAATGGACCCGGCCATGGATTGGCTCTTCCCTCCTTCCCTCCACTTTCTCTGGTAATGAGAAGCTTTTTTTTTTTTTTTTTTTTTTTTTTTGAGACGGAGTTTCGCTCTTGTTACCCAGGCTGGAGTGCAATGGCGCGATCTCAGCTCACCGCAACCTCCGCCTCCTGGGTTCAGGCAATTCTCCTGCCTCAGCCTCCTGAGTGGCTGGGATTACAGGCACGCGTCACCATGCCCAGCTGATTTTTTGTAGTTTTAGTAGAGACGGGGTTTCACCATGTTGACCAGGATGGTCTCGATCTCTTGACCTCGTGATCCACCCGCCTCAGCCTCCCAAAGTGCTGGGATTATAGGCGTGAGCCACCGCGCCCGGCTAATGAGAAGCTTTTAAATAGTGGGTTACACAGTAATCCATACAACTGAAGTTTCAGAATGTGTCTTACAGGGACATCAGGTTGCAAGCAACTATCCCACGACATGGATTTAATTGTTGCGCATATTTGTTGCAATAAAAATCAGTGCTGTCTATGCATCAAGAACAGTTGATGTACTTTTAAGACTCTGAATGGACATCTCTGATTCTTTCGATGCCTGTCACAAATCTCCTGTGCCCCTCATGTAGACAACATACAGCCGAGACGTGAGGAAGCTGCAGAGGGAAGTCTTGCCAAAACCCTTGTGAACACAGACTTTGGATGGCTGCATCAGAAGGATTAGTCCAGGGACTTGGCACTGAGACTCTCAGTGTGGGGGAATTCATTATAAATCAGGAGCTTGTCTGGTTCCCAACCTCAAATGGCCAGCGCCTTGCATGTAAGAGGTTCCCAATTAATGTGTGGGAATGAATGAGATAACCAATAATCAACAATCTAGACTCCTGGCTCAATGCTAAACTCAAAGAAAGTCAGAAGTAGGGAGAGAGAAAAAAAAATAGATGCAAAGGAAACCTGAGATGGCCTTAAATGTAACACTTGAGTTGCCTTGGACCAAGTATGAGGAAAGCCATACTGTCTGCAAGTTATTTTATTGTACCTTTGTGAGACAGGGTCTTGCTCTGTCATGTAGGCTGGAGTGAAGTGGTGTGATCATAGCTCACTGCAGCCTTAATTTCTTAGCTCAAATGATCCTCCTGCCTCAGCCTCTCCAAAAGCTGTAACTACAGGAGCATGCCATCACACACAACTATTTTTCTTTTATTTTTGTAGAGACTGGGTCTCACTTTGCTTCCCAGGCTAGTCTTGAACCCCTGGACTCCTGCAATCTTCCCACCTCAGCCACCGGTATCAATGAGTCCTCTTGTACGAGACTTGCCTTTACCAAACTGTTTGTTGCAAGGTTGACACCTACCAGTTCAGAACCTTCTTGGAGGTTTTTGGCAAGTTTTCCAAATAGTAAGGTCTTTAAGAGCAACAATGCCTTTGCATTGATGGTCTTGGTTCCTCACCTGCACCCCATTCAAGGGCTGAGGGCAGAGGTCCTGCCACAAAATAGCAATAACCAGAGGTCATTCCTAGCCTTTGGCTATTCCAGCCACTCTCTGTATTTTTGATGTGTTGGTTTTTCCTAGGCTAGAATGGACTCATTGAGATTTTCTTTATCTGCTTTGCTACTCTCTCTCCCCTACAACAAACCCACCTTTGTGACCCACAGAGCCCCACTGCACCATGACCCTGGCCTAAGTAGCTTCCCTGGCTGGCAATAGAGTGAACTGAATAAAGCACACGCCCTGCTATCAGAGGGACGAGGCTGGAGCCTTCGGCACCTGCCCACTGGCCGCGTGACCTGTTCCTTTTGTTATTATTCTCACTGTTTTTTAATCCCTCCTTGCTCTAAAGTTCTCCAGCCTCAAGAGCCTGCCCTCTGGCATGGCATACAAGGTCCTTCATTTATATTTTCATGTGTCCAGCTGAGTGAGAAAAGAGCCACTGAAGGGTTAGAAGCAGAGTGATGTGATCTCGTCTACCTTTTTTTTTGAGATAGAGCCTCAGACTCACTCTGTTGCCCAGGCTGGAGTGCAGTGGTGCTATTTTGGCTCCCTGCAACCTCCGCCTCCTGGGTTCAAGCAATTCACCTGCCTCAGCCTTCCAAGTAGCTGGGATTACAGGTATGTGCCACCATGCCCAGCTCATTTTTGCATTTTTAGTAGAGACAGGGTTTCACCATGTTATCCAGGTTGGTCTTGAATTCCTGGCCTCAAGTGATCCAACTGCCTTGGCCTCCCAAAGTGCCAGGATTACAGGTGTGAGCCACCACACCTAGCCCCATCTACCTTTTAGCAGGTTTGCTCTGGCTACTGTATAGGCAATGAGGTGGCGGCAGGGCAGGAGCAGGAACAGGGAATCCAGTTTCCAGGCAACATGCAGAAGCTACATGCAGGAGTCATGCAGGTTGGATTCTCTACATATATTTAAGGTTGAGCTGAGCGACATTGTGATGGATTCAGTGTGAAGTGTCAGAGAAGAATGAGTTGAAGATGAGCCATATTTCTGGTTGGAGCACCTGAAAGGACAGATATAAATTTCCTAGGACATTTTAAGATAGGAAAGACTTTAGGAGAGAAAGTTTGAGGGTGGGAGTTTCACTCTGGACACGTCAGCTTTGAAATGGCCTCTAGACATCCAAGCAGAGACACAGAGGGCGTTGAAACGTGGAGACCGGAAGGTGCTTGTGGATGAAGAGGAGGCCCACAGACTGAGCCCTGGGATATTCTAACATTTAGTCAGAGAGACGAGAGATTCAACAAAATGAAGTCACATCTTAGAAGGGCCAGCCCCAAAGTTAGAAGGAAAACTTGTGGGAGAGAAAACTCACATTGCCAAGTGAGGCTGAGAAACTCAACCGGGGAAAGCAGGGTTTACTGCTCACTGCTTTTGAGAATGAATCACTAGATCTTGCAATGCACAAAGCATTGGAGATTTTTCAGGGGAGAGACAAAAGTGTGACCATAGAGATCCTGAGAGACTGGGAGGAGAGAAAGGGGAGGCGATGAGTACTGGGGTCACTTTCCATGTGTTTCATTGTAACCGGGTGTGTGAGAAAAGGGGCATTGAAGCCAAGGGAGGTACTCTAGTGTGTGTTTGTTGAGATAAGAGATGTTTCAGCATATTTGAGTGGATGAAGAAAGCACAACACCAAGACACGCAGAAGACCAACACCCTGGGGAGTTGTGCTGGAGAAGACAGGAGGCATTGAGGCCAGAGCACACGTGGAGATCTGGCCTCTGAGGGTCTTGGGGACGGGGAGGCAGAGTCTTGGGGCTCGGAGGAGTGGCAGGGGCATGTGCTGATGGAATATGTGGCAATTATGAGTGTTTCTGTTTCTTAGTAAAATAGGAAACAAGGTCAAAGGTCAAGAGCTGGAAACAGATGCAGTAGAGGAGACGTGAATGGCTTGAGAAGAGGAAGGCGTGTGAAATCGTCATTTCGGACAGTGGATAATGGATAGACTCAGGGAACAAGATAGGCTTGATGGGCAGAACCAAAGACTCATGACTCATCTGTGGTTGTGCACTTAAACACAGAACATTGAGTGGGGTGTGTGTGTGTGTGTGTGTGTGTGTGTGTGTGTGTGTGTGTGTGCGCGCGCGCGCGCGCGCGCGCGTACTTATCTGCTTGGGTGCAGGAAGCAGTAAGTGGGAGGTTGGATTTCATCTGCTTAGACTTTGCCAAATTAATGCATCAACAGAGGTGGGAGACAGCTGATAGTGTCTTTGTGGGACTGATCCAAATATTGCATGATGGAGTCTAAACTACATGAGGAAGGCAGGGAGGATGCAAAGGGGGCTGAGAGCTGAAAAGTGTAAGAAGTATGTAGGTCATGATGAAGTTGATGAACCAGAGTGGGGGAGCTGGAAAAGGAGGAAGCGTAGTTTAGAGAGAGGGGCACTGGGCATCCACTACAAGGCGGGTGCATTGGGGATCAGTGATTCATGACCTTAGCTCCCCAATGAAGTAAACTGGGGAGTTTTAAAATGCTGGTGCCCAGCTCTCATCCCAATAGACTGATATAATGGATCTGGGGCACAGCATGCACAGTGGAATTTTCTAAAGCTCCCTAAGTTTGAGAACCCACAGTCTAGAATATGACCCCGGGACTGAGTGACTAAGACAGAGAAAAGTACAATACCTTTGGAGGGGGCGTCACAAAACTGAGAGCGTGGGATCATTCAAAAAGACGCAAAACTCACCGAGAAAACAGCAGGAGTTATACGGAGAGAGTGCAGGGAGGTGGCGCCAATCCCCTTCAAGTACAGATGCGAACTTCAAAGAGAGATCCGTACAGTCAGGGAGAAGGGGGGACACCCGAGCTGAGTGGCACAGCCAGTGTCTCTGAGTCCTGTTTAAGTATGGCAAGCAATGATATCATCACAATTATATATAAACTGTTGTCAATATTACCCAAACACCAAATGCGGTCACTGAAATCAGGTTTCCCTCCAGAGGAGCAGTCACTTTAGTAATCGTTCTGCACAGACCCTCCCAGCTGGCTTTGAGCGTTGGCTGCAAACAGAGCCCCGGAGAGCTCTGACCGGGCTTAGTGTCCACTCCACTCAGCAACAGCTGGTCTTCTGCGTCCGCTCCACACCAGATGCAGAGTAATGCTCAACAGCCTGACACTGCTGTCAGCCGCATCCCTTCACGCTCAGAGAGGACATCTGGCCTTGGAGACCCCGCAGCTCCTTTACCAAACTCAGTTGCACTCATAAACGCAAGAAAAAATCACCCCCAAAGAGGGGAAACCAGCATTTTTCACCTGCATCCGTCCACTGGGGTCCACTCCCTGCATTAAATCTCAGTGACGTGTGAGGAAAACGTGCCCCTTCATGTTCTCCATCAATCAGTCGCTCATTCATTTCAATGCTATATGGATATAACTTATCACAGAAGGAACTGAAAAAAGTTAATCTACCTGAGCTGTATTTTACCTTTTGAAAGATAATATATAATTATATAGCTATATCTTATGTAATATTTATAACTATATATAAACTATATATAAGTAATTTGTTTCTTATTTCCTAGAGAAATAAATGGTCACTTCTCTTGGATAATTTTTCCTTCTCTCAAAAACTAAAGCTGGGTGCTGAGTATGTGCCAGGCATGGCTAAGACCTTCCGCATGGCTGTCTCATAGGCAGAGACTGTCACTGGTGTCTCCAGCCTACAGACCAAGCCCTGGGTGGAGCTCAGAGCCACCCTGAGCTCTGAGCGGTGCCCTCTTCTTCCAACCACAGACATTCTCAGCCCGCACCCTCTTACCCAGCACAACAGGGGCACTGCTGGAGATGATGCAGCTTAAGTATTTTAACATAGAACAGCTAATTGTGCATCCACTTGTACACTTACCACCTTTGATACAAAAAAATAAAAATAAATAAACCCTTTGCCCTCTGCTCTGGGCCTTGCATGCACCCATGAAGCCGCCTTCGGCTGGTTTAGCCAGGCCAGAAGACACGAATTTGAAGCAGGAGTTACAGCCATCAGCTGGAATTTTGACTTATTTTCCCTTTAGTGCTTTATTGTCGTTTGACAGAAACAAAGTGTCAAGAAAAATTTTTAGTACCTTGCCTTGTTTGAATACTTATAAAAATTCAACCTTTTTCATAGAAACAACAGCCTTTTCATTTGCACTCAGATGCCATTGTTTTATGTAACATTTAATTTCAGGGTGTAATTACACTGCCAAGTACACCTGGCATAATCAGGTTTGAGAACAAATGTAACCGGCTTGGGAAGCACACGGCTCCATAGCGTGGACAGTGCTGGGCGGCCCGGCACCCAGGTGCAAGGTCTGAGTGAGCTCGGGAGAGTCGGGGCACAGAAGCCGCAGAGGGCAGCCACGGTGAGTGTGGCGGCCACGCTGGAGTCTGCACCATGGGCCAGTGGAGAGAGCAGCGGGGCTGGGTCTTATGTGACTGATGAGAAGAAACCACACTGGAGCAGACCTTGAGTTGTTTGTCACTGAGCCCAGCGTGGAGATAAGGTCCTGGTGTAGCAGCTGGGCCATTGTAAAAGGCCATGGGGAATATGTGGCTTTCCTGCTACAAACACTTCTTCCTCCTGTGCCTGGAGTAGCCACACTCCTCAGTGCCCACGGGCCCTCCAGGATCCTGCCTGCCTGTTTGCTCCTACAGCCTCCTCCTATGCTTCCCTGGCTCTCTAGATTCCCATCGTTACAGACACACCTGCTATCTGCTGTCTGCAGGACTCCATCTAAACTCAATATCCTAAAACACCCAGGCAACTCCCACAGCAAAAAGGAATTCAGTCCCACTTGCCAATGGAAACCTCTTCCTCTCTCCAGGTGACACTCATCCTTCAGTCCTTGGCTTCCTCTGACCTCACCACCCACAGTGGAGTTCCTTCATGGACCATACAGCCTCCTGCCCCAAAATGTCACCCCCAATGCAAGCAGTGTGACTGTCTGTCACTTGGCTATCCTGTCCTCTGACTAGTGAATAGCTCGCTAAGGGCAGGGCTGGGCTTATTCAGGGTGCCTGGCATACACAAGACTCTTGAAAGGGGTGAGAAGCACTGGGTGAGGGGCAGATTTAAGAAACACACGTCAGAAGCCCACAACCTGCACTCCTGGTGCCCCAGCAGGCGAGCACGTGTATGGCCCGTGCAGTGAATTTGTGGATGCAGAAATGACAGCATCACAGAATGAGGCCCTGGTCCATCCTCAGAGTGGCTTCACCCAGGCTGGTGGATGAGGAGCTCCAGGCGGAAGGCGACAGGCGAGCCGTGCTTTTACAGGAGGGCAGGAGACCCCAAGGATCTTCTGCACTGTGAAGAGGTCAGGTTCCAATCACCTCCTTGTTTAGGAATCTCACAAGCATGTTGGCAGGTCAGAGCCCCGGGCTTCTCACCAGGGAAACACTGAACTCCCAAAACATCTCCTCCAAGGAAACTGACAGGCAGACACTGCAATCCCCAGCAAGAAACCATTGTTCTCACCGTGCTGATGGGGGACGAGGCGAGAGCCCCCAGGCCTCTCCTAGGATGGGCAGCCTTGCCGGGTAGGAAAAGGAGCTGCCAGTCTCCCAGGCCTTCTTTCACCTGTTGCACTGACTCTTTGTGCTGATCAGTTCAACTTTAACGAAAAAGCCTGGAGTCTTCCCAACCACTACCCTAGGAAATAATAATCATGACTATTATATGAATAGCAACCACCAGTATTCCTTGAGCTCTTATTGATGCTAGGCATTGTTCTAAGTGCTTTGAATGAACCATCTTAGCAGTAGGTTGAATGGTGACTGTCCCCCCAGCCAAGAAAAGTTACGTTCACATCCCAGCACCTGTGATTGGCAGAAGGTCTCTGCAGATGAAGTTAAAGAATGTAATCATGCTGGCTGACCTAGGGGGGCCTACATCTGATGATAAAAGTCCTTTGCAAGATCACAGAGGAGAAGACATCACACAGAGGAGACAGTAACCTGAAGGTATGGGCTGAGTTGGGAGGGGCCCCTGCAGTCCAGGATCTCCAGGAGCGGCCAGAAGCTGGGAGAGGTGAGGAAAATCCCTCCCCCAGAGCCGCAGGAGTGAGCATGGCCCCACCACCACCACCATT
The DNA here is from genome assembly GCF_009761245.1 of Sapajus apella. NCBI lineage: Eukaryota > Metazoa > Chordata > Mammalia > Primates > Cebidae > Sapajus > Sapajus apella. Next base: position 3,800,691 of record NW_022437036.1, read on the forward strand.
CTGGACTTCTGGCCCCCAGAGCTGTGGGACAGTGAGTTTCTTTTGCACCAAGCCACCAAGTTTGGCATAATTTGTTACAGCAGACGCAGGAAAGTTACAGTCTAACAGAGCGATTTCCAGAGGCATCACTAAGAAACCAGACCTGCTAAACACCTTGCAGTCATGCTATTTAGTTCCAAACTCCTAAATGCTGCTTTTCCAAAAGCGAATATGTGGCAAACTTACATATCTTAAAATATGAGAACTAGGTATCTTAAAGAATGAGAATTTCAAATTGTTTTTAGTGAAGTAAGTGCAATATTCTTTACAAAGCAGGGACCTCAACCCCAGGGAAACAGACCGGTACTGGGCTGCATCACAGGAGTGAGTGGCAGGCGTATTTACAGCCACTCCCCATGGCTCACATTACCACCTGAGCTCCGCCTTCTGTCAGATCATCAGCAGCATTAAGATTCTCATAGGAGCGTGAACCGGATTGCAAACTATGTATGCGAGGGAGCTAGGTTGCACACTCCCTACAAGAATCTAATGCCTGATCATCTGTCACTATCTCCCGTCTCCCCCAGCTAAGACTGTCTAGTTGCAGGAAAACAAGCTCTGGGCTCCCACTGACTCTGCATCATGGTGAGCTGTATAATGATTTATTGATAAATTACAAAGTAATAATAATAGACATAATATTTCTATTTCCCCCTGCCCTGGTCCATGGAAAAATTTGTCTTGCAAGAAACCAGTCCCCGGTGCCAAACAGGCCAAGGACCGCTGTTGTATAGTATAAACATTTTACAGAGAACAAGTAAAAGCGGCCGACGTGGCCTGAGTTTTGCCATGTGTGCTGGTTGAAGGAGCGTGTCCGTGCAGCTCTGCCTTTGGCTTCCTGATAGCAGGTGTCCCAGAGCAACTTTTCACTCCACTCAAGCTCAACAGAGCTTCTAAAAGCTGGGATGCAGAGCTGGGATGCAGAGCTGGGCTGCAGACCTGCCTCCACTGTTTTCTAGCCATGTGATTTTTTGACAAGCTACTTGGCATCTCAGCCTCTTATTCCTCACCTGGTTGACAGTGCCCATTACAGAATTGACTGCTAACTGCCAGTCCTGGAAATCATGCCCGTGGAGCAGCGCCAGGCACTGCGGGACCACCAGCCACCTCCCCCCACAGGTATTTGCCTGTGGTCACTGTTGTGTTGTTCTAACTCTGCGTCCCTCCGGCCCTCACAAGGGACACAGGAATCATGTCACAGACACTCCCCGCGTTTTGGGGTCGGCCCGCACAGAGTCATTTTACTACAATCTGATTTCCATCACCAATATCTGAGTCAGGATGAAAGATCATTACCTTGGGGTGGCAAAATGATTAAATTTCATCATTTTATCCTCATTAACTTCTGGTTTTACACATCATAATTAAATAACTAATTATGGCATCCATATGAGTGTGACAAATAAGGTTAAGAAATTGACAATGTTATGCCCTTGAAGGTTGGCCTGGGATTCCGTGTCCCACCTCAAACAGGAAGCTTCCGAGCCCAAATTCTCCCAAGGTGAAACGCGGTCACTGGAGAGAGAAGGAGACAGCTGCCATCTTCCTGGGGACCGTGTCCTGTGGACCCTCTCACAGATGCTCATACCCCTATTTCTCATCTGGCTCATAGAATGACACCCCCATTCCCAGCAACTTTCATCTCACCTGTGCAAAGGAGCACACGTAAAAGGCCTGGGAGCAGCAGGCTTTGATCTAAGGTGTCCTCTGGACACCGAAAGGGTGGCTTGCTAGAGAGAAGCTGGTGAAAAGTAGGGCTCTTCAAAGTTCAAAGAAATAGCCAACATCAAAAATGTCCTTTGCCACATTCAGCGCATGCACCATTTACAACAGATATTGTTCCATGTGACGCGAAGCCTCCCCTCAAACTTCCCATTCTAAAGAATGCAAGTTCAGGTCCCAGTGTTACCTTTTCTGTTTAACTGCTGCTGAAGGTGGCCCATGCATGTCAAGGGGGGGAGTCCTGTCTTAATAGCTGATTTCCAAGGGGAGAAAGGTGGTGAACCCGTAGGATCATTTCTAGTGGGTCTCCTTTCCACCCAAGACAGCACCTGCTTGCAAGCTAACTGCTGGGGCCAGCCTGCGGAGATGGAGCTCATGCCCCAGATTGTCCATCAGTGGACACTCACACCTCCCTCACAGACCTCTTCATTTCTCCCTGCCCCGCCGCACCCCCACTGGCTTTCTTGTCCGGTGAGGTTCCACTCTACACGGAGCAGGCAAAGTGAGCTTTTCAAGCTGCAGCCTCATCATTTCATTCCTCTACCTGAAATTCTTCAATTACTTCTTGTTACTCTCAGGATAAAGGCCCAAACCCCCTGCCATGGCTGGCAAGCTCCTGCATGGCTGCCCTGGGGCCAGCTTCTCTATTCCTGACTCAGAACATGCTCATTCTCTGAACATCAGCCATTCTTCCTTTACTTCCTTCACCATGAAGCTCCTCCCTGCCTCAGGACCTTTGCACATGCCATAGATGCTTCCTGGTACTCTCTCTCCTACTGCTCTTCACCCTCTACATCTCCTGCCCCTTCCCTGGTTTTGCGTGTGTGTGTGTGTGTGTGTGTGTGTGTGTGTGTGTCTGTGTGTGTGTGTGTGGGGGGCAGATTCTCATTCCTGTCACCCAGGCTGGGGTACAATGGCGCAATTACAGCTCTCTGCAACCTTGACCTCCTGAACTTAAGTGATCCCCCCACCTCAGCCGCCTGATTACCTGGGACTACAGGCATGCATCACCACTCTCAGCTAGTTTTATATATTTTTAGTAGAGACAGGGTTTCGCCATGTTTCCCAGGCTGGTCCCAAACTCCTGGGCACAAGCTGTCCACCCACCTCAGTCTCCCAAAGTGCCAGGATTACATGTGTGAGCCACCCCGCCTGGCCACTTCACCCACTTTGTTCTCATTCACTTGTTACCTATCAGATTAAATGCCATTTCCTCAGGGGTGTGTCTTCTCACCAACCCCATTCAAGCCATGCCCATTTACACAGTGAGAGCACCGCGTCCCTCCCTTCACAGCACGCGCACAGTGGCAACCTGCACGTACTAGTTGGATTATTTCATTTCTTTCTGCTCTCCCTGCTGCTCTGCATTTGATTTTTTTTTTTTCTGCTCGCCGTTATATCCTAGTGACCAAGACCTAGCATGTAGGAGGTACGCAACAGCACTTTGTGACCTGCGAGGATCTCCATGTAAGTCCATGCTATTATTGGCTACTGACAAGGCTGGTACAAACTTAGCCTGCAATCAGTGAGCCCTAGTGACTGAGTTAACACAGTGACCATTGTACACTTCATTCGGGTGTTTTACAACCAGGTCGTGATGTGACACGAGATCCTAAATATTAAATTTTGTAGAGGGATATCAACCAGCTGGAAGTAGACTGAAAACAAACAAAATTTCGGGGATACTCCAAGCCAGGCTGTGGGGAAGATGTATGAAGGACACTTGAAGAACTCAGCCACAATGGAGGTGAACTGCTGCAGGGAAGTGAGTGCCATCTCTGGCCACCTAAACGTCTGTCCCCAGGAGAGGCCAGGCATGTGCTGAGCAAGTAGGAAGCCTGGACTGTGGGGACAAGTTTGGGAAATCAGATTTCAGACCAACACAAAGAGGAACAAGCACTCCCAGGGGCTGAAACTCTGACACTGTGTGATTGAGAGCATCTTACTCCTGCTTGGCCTCATTTTCCACGTGTGTGAAATGGGTGACCGTGTCTTCCACCCCACTGGTTATTGCAAAGATAAAACTACAATAGATATGCAAAGCCATGCGCCGCACGGGAGAGCTCACAGCCAAGCTCTTTACCTTTGTTTGTGTAAGAGGGGCCACCTCGGCTTCTTCTGAGCATCAGGCCTGGCCCTTATTCCTTGTTTAGGATCAAACAGGCAGCAGCAATTACCAGCACTGGCCCTTGGGATGAACAGGAGGAGAAGCCAAACACCCACCATCCACCACACCTCTGATCACTTTCCTTTTGCTTGCTGTGTTTTGGTCTGTACTTTTTATAATACAGACCAAACTATTTTATAATATATTATAAACCAAACTATTTATAATATATATATCATATTATGAATATATTATTAATTATATATATTATTAATATAATTATATTAATTATATAATTAATTAATAATATAATATATAATTAAATATAATATAAAATATAAATATATAATATAATTATATTATTTAGATATATTATACTATTTATATACTTACATATATTATAAACCAAACTATTTATAATATATGTAAACCAAACTATTTATAATAGTTGGATAGAGGTGGTCATATCCATGACTACCTGTTATTCCAATGCAAATATTCAAGGTCACACCCCCTTCTGTATTTTTGGTTAATGCATACATTCAAATAGCAAAAAGTCCCCTCATCCCTGCAGTAATGGATGATAAGTCTGTTGGTGGCAAAGATACATCTTTTTTGCACAACCAAGCCTGTGATTTTTTTAACACCATTAATGAATGGAAATATGTTCACTGTTCATTAGGATGTCAGATGCAGAACACTCAGTATCAAACAAACAAAATATTTATCTGTCATTTTGGAGTACAAAAAGTTGAGATCTTATTTTCAGGAGGAGCAAATGGCATTAATACTCCTGACTACAGCAAAAAAATGGTGACAGTACCTGACGTTTACTGAGCACTAGCTTGTTGCCAGTAATTTCCCACACCACACCCCAGTTCCTTGTACACGGTGAGGGGGGTGTTGCCCAAGTTGCCTGGCTTGCAGACTCATGCCTCGGTTCACCGGCCAGGCCCAGGCTGACCCACAGCTGCCCACTACTCTGCCTCCCACACAAGCTGGTTGTTCTCAAACACAGCCAGCTGTAATCAATTCAGAACACCTTAAATAAATCATTAGTCATGGGCATTCAGTTAAATTTGTGTTGATGATTTTTCCCTGCTCTATGCATTTTTTAGTACTTAGCCTTGAGACAAATGTGTCTCCTTTGTTGTTGAGGAATTAAATGTGATTATGAATGTATGATTCTGATTCTGCTCAGGGACATTCAGTGAAAGCCCACTTGTACATGTCCTCTTTCTAGGGGCTGAGCAAACAGGCCAAACCCTCATGCCGCTCTCATGAGACTCACAGCCAGGGTCAAGAAACTCAGACAAGGCTCAGCACAGAGCACACAGGAGCCCCTTCAGGGAGCAGGCTGGGTGGCAGGGCACACATATCTGTGCCTGGGTCATGACAGGCCGTCCATCTTGGGGCAGCACAGAAAAGAACCCTCTGGTGTTACAGGGTAGACTCGTCCCCTGGAGCTCCAGAAACGGACACCATCCTGGGTGAGCTCAGAGGACACAGTCTTTTCTACAAAGAGCAAACACAACAGCTGGGGTTGTAAGACATAACATGAGGGGATGTATTAGTTCATTCTCATGCTCCTAATACAGACATGCCCAAGAGTGGGTAATTTATAAAGGAAAGATGCTTAATTGACTCACAGTTCGGCGATGCTGGGGAGGCCTCAGGCAACTTACAATCGTGGTGAATAGGCGAAAGGAAAGCAAGACACCTTCTTCACAAGACAGCAGGAAGAGGAAGTGTAATCAGGGAAAGTGCCAGATGTTTATAAAAGCATCAGATCTCGTGAGACTCACTCATCATGAGAACAGCCTGGGGGAAACCATTTCCATGATTCAATTACCTCCACCTGGTCCTGCCCTTAACACTGTTGTATTCGACCAAGTGTAGAAAGTTATCACAAGACAAAAGTATGCCAGGTTGCAGGGTCATTTATTATGCCGGCGACCACAGAGGACTCACGTCTCTCCAACCTGTGGCGACAACAGGAGGGTGTCACGATTTTTTATACCCGAAAAACCACCTTGGGAGTGGGGGTGAGGGGCAGGGATGGGGATGAAAAGGCTTCAGACATTCCGAGGGCTAGTGGATTCTGTAAATTACCTCCTGGCCAGAGATGAGGGTGGGGGTCTCCGGACATTCCGAGGGCCAGGGGACTTTTGTCATTCCGTTTGTTACTTAAGTGGTTTACAGAAGTCAAGATAAACATTTGTTTACACATTATCTGGTTAAGGTGGAAATCACAGACCTTAGTTACTTATTACAAGCCACAGGAGCCAGAATGGAACTAGCTTGGGCTGCTTAGTCTGGCAATTGCCGGTAAGCAAAGGCTAGCAATTCTGGCAGTTACGGATAAGAAAAGGTAAGCAGCTTTACATAGTTTTGAAGAACAAACAGCAGTTCTATTTACAGAGGCCAAGGACAGTAGTTATTGTGAGGAGAATGGGGCAGCCATTTCAACTTATCTAAAAACAGTTTTGCATTTTATAAAATAGTTTTGCTCCGGTTCTGGCTCTAGGCCAGCACAATATCACAACACGTGGGGATTATGGGGATTACAATCCAAGGTGAGATTTGGGTAGGGACACAGAGCCAAACCATATAGCAGGATGAATGAGGAAAACAAAGAAATAAAGATCTATTAATAATTCATTGCTTAAAATGTGATAAGCCTAACCCTGAATCTTCACATCTAATTATCTCAGTTTGCTCTGAAAACAGCCCTGTTAGAAAGCTATTATTACTGTGCCCATTTTACAGTTAAGGAAACTGAGGCTTAAAGAAGCTAAGTAACATTTGCAAAGTCTCGCATCCAGCTTTCAAGTGTTAGGTCTTCTGACTCCAGGTGCTATGCACACAGGGTACCGTGTGAAGGTGCTGATAAAATCTGGGTATAACCCAGACATGAGAGGGCTCATCATGGGGCCCAGTCTCTGTGTGGAGTCACATAAAGAAACAGGCTCACACAATCACACCTCTGAATGCTCAGACAAAATTTAGATCATTTCCATTTTTTGTTGGAGTCTCTCAAAGAGCATCAGAGAGACTTCAATTCATAACCCACAGTAAAGCTTTTGTTTCTAAATCCCTATTCCGCTCATTCTTGGTCTCTCCCATGCCCTGTAGCTGCCCTCAAATTCTTTCTATCTATATGCCTCTCTCAATTTTTTTCTCTTGAGCTTCCAGTCCTACATGAATTTGTGCTTTGCATTGGTGACTGTCTCCCCTTTCTGATCCTCTCTCAGTCTCTTTTTATTTTGTTTCCCAGTGAGCAAATACTCCAGAATCACTTTTCATTCAATGACTCAGACTCACCTGTCTCTCACAGTTCTCCTGCCTTTCGACCCCTTATCTTCATCTCAAACCCAAGCTGGGGCCTGAAATTGGCAGAGGATAGCACAGCCCATCTCGAGCCTATGGGGAGGTGACCTAGTCATTTTCTCAAAATGAATTTCTTGTGAAGGGGCTGAGAGAATTTGGATATTTGTCCCCACCCAAGTCTCATATTGAGTTGTAATCCCCAGTGCTGGTGGTGGGGCCTGGTGGGAGGTCTTTGGGTCATGGGCATGGATCCCTCATGGCTTGGTGCTGTCTTCTGAGTTCTCATGCTATCTGGTTGTTTAAAAGTCTGTGGCACCTCCCACCACTCTCTCTCTCTCTCTCTCTCTCTCTCTTGCTCCTGGTTTCACCATGTGATGTGCCTGCTCCCTGTTTACCTTCTGCCATGATTGTAAGCTTCCTGAGGCCTCACTAGAAGCCAAGCAAATGCCAGCACCATGCTTCCTATACAGGCTACAGAACCATGAGCCTATTAAACCTATTTTGTTTATAAATAATCCAGTCTGAGATCTTTCTTCACCACAATGACCTAATACAGAAAATTGGTACTGAGGAGTGAGGCATTTTTATAAAGATACCTGAAAATGTGGAGGCAACTTTGAAACTGGTAATAAGCATCTGTTGGAAGAGCTTGGAGAACTCAGGAAAAGATGGGCAGATAAGAGAAAGCCTAGAACTTCCTAGAGACTGGTTAAATGGTTATGACCAAAATGCTGATAGTGCTATGAGCAGTGAAGTCCAGGCTGAGGAGTTTTCAGTTGGAAACGAGGAATTTACTGGGAAATGGAGCAAAGGTCACACATGTTATACCTTCTCAAAGAACTTACCGGCATTCAGTTCCTTCCCAAGGAATCTGTTGACTTTTGAGCTTGAGAGTGAGACCTCAGGTATCTGGTGGAAGAAATTTCCAAGCAGCAAAGCATTCAAAAATTGGCCTGGCTGCTTCTAACATCCTAAGCTCACATGTGGGAGCAAAGAAATGACTTAAAGATGGAATTTATATTTAAACTGAAAGCAGAGCATAAAAGTTTGGAAAATTTGCAACCTGGCCACACGTCAGAGAAAGAAAAAGCTTTTTCAAGAAAGGAATTAAGTGGTTGTAGAACAACCACTTTTGGCAGAGAAATTTACTCAAAACTAAAAGGGAACAAAGAGTTAATATCCAACACAATGGGGAAAAGGCCTCAAAGGCATTTCAGAAATCTCCCAGTCAGCCTCTCCCATCACAAGCCCAGAGGCCTAAGAATAAAGAATGGCTTCTTGGGCCAGAACAGTGCCCCCTGCTCCCCTTCACAGCCCCAGGCTAGAGTTCCCGCATTCCTGCTGATCTGGCTCCAGCTGAGGCTCCAGTTACAGGGTCAGTCTCGGCTCAAAGGGCCTGAGGCACAGCCTGCGCTGGAGAGTGCAAGCTATAAGGTTTGGCGGCTTCCACGTGACATTAAGCCTGTGGGCACACAGAGTGCAAAAGTGAAGGCCTGGCAGCCTCTGCCTAGATTTCAGAGGATGGATGAGAAAACCCGGGTGCCCAGGCAGAAGCCTGCTTCACGGCAGAGCCCTCACAATAACCTCTACTAGGGCAGTGTGGTGGGAAAATGTGGGGTTGGAGCCCCTACACAGAGTCCCTACCGGGGTACTGCCTAGTGTGACTATGGGAAGGGGGCCACCATCCTCCAGACTCCAGAGTGGAGGGACTCAGCAGCTTGAGTCATGCACCTGGAAAAACCACAGGCACTCAACCTGTGAGAGCGGCTGTCGGGGCAGATCCCTGAAAAGGCCACAGGACGGAGCTGCCCAAGGCTGAGGGAACCTACCCCGCACCTGCGCCAGTGTGCTCCGAATGCAGACAGTGAAGTCAGAAAAGAGATTATTTCAGAGCTTTAAGGTTTCATGACTGCCCTGCTGGGTTTCGGACTTGTGTGGCGCCTGGAGCCCCTTTCTTTTGGCTGATTTCTTCCTTTTGTAATGACAATGTTTACTCAATGTCTATACCCTCATTGTATTCTGGAAATAAATTACTTGGTTTTGCTTTTACCTGCTTTTAGGTGGAAGGGACTGGCCTTGTCTCAGATAGGATTTTGGACTTGAACTTTTGAGTTAATGCTGGAACAGTTAATATTTTGGGAGACTGTTGGGAAGGCATGAGCATATTTTGCCACGTGAGAAGGACATGAGATTTGGGAGGGGCTGGGGGGAAACGACACAGTTTGGATATTTGTCTCTGTTGACATCTCATGTTGAATTGCAACACCCAATGCTGGGGTGGGGCCTGGTGGGAGGTGCTTGAATCATGGAGGCAAATGCCTCCTGGCTTAGTGCTATATTCAGTTCATGACAGTGACTGAGTTATTGTGAGACCTCATCATTTAACAGTGTGTGGCACCTCCCTCCCAAACTCTGTTTCTCTCTCTTGCTTCTGCATTCATGATGGAATGTGCTTGCTCCCCCTTTACCTTCCAACATGGTCATCAGCTTCCCGAGGCTTCCCTAGAAGCCGAGCAAGTACCAGCACCATGCTTCCTGTAAAGCCTGCAGACCCAAGAGCTGATTAAAGTTTTTTTCTTTATAAATTACACAGTCCTTGGTATTTCTTTACAACAATGTAAGAACAGCCTAGTAACAGGTGATGGGTGACAAAAAGGAGGTGGCAGACATAAAGAATCTTTTCCTTCCTGACTCATCCTGATGACAAGTCTGTAGGCAGGAGGTTGAAGGGCAAGTGGTGACCAGCCGAAAAGCTTCATCCATCCAGAGGCAATCCCTGGAGGCTTCTTGGGGGAGGAGATCCTTGAATTATTTGTCAAGGGTAGGCAGCATTTAGATAAGAATAATAAAAAGTAAAAAGAAGGACACAGAAAGGTGGGGAACGATGGAGTTAGCTGTCAAACCACCACTCCCTCTGTAATTAGCCTGGGTCAGTCAAGTGAAATATTCAAACCTTAATGACCCTTTTAAACCTTTGATCTGGGTCTGAAGAGAACTTGAGGATAAGACAATACTCACATTTCCATCCGAGGTGGTTGTTCTTACCAGAAGTACCTGTTGCCCGTCATGAAATAACAAGCCAAAATTGGATGGGAAAATGAGTTTCTACTTCACAAATACATAATACAAGCGGTTACATTTTTTTTTCAAATTGACTTATCTCAGCAAATTGTTTCTCCTTTTATGTTAAAAAAGCTATATTCTGCTTCTAATTTAATTATTGCAAGTTTTTATTAGAATTATTGACAGAATTCATAACTAGAATTTGAAACACCTTTTAATCCTTCGTGGGACATAGAGTGCAGAGCCACATCTGTCACCAGGATGAGACTTTTGTTACATTTACAGGCACCGTGGTAATTGGAGGGTGATGGCTTATTGGGTGGACAGCATGAGCAGACACTGCTGGCCAATTCTGTTGTCTCTGCTGAAATACCCTCTTCTAGAAAGCTGAGAGCACAGTGCTGCTGCAAAGACCCCCAAAGTTGGCCCCACAGGGCACTGGTCAGTGGCCACATATTCCTCCAAAACAGGAGCAGCTGGGACGGGCACTGCACCTAGAGGGATGCCAGGCCCCCAGTTGCTAGGCCATGCTGAGGTTTGTCACTGGGCAAAAGCTCTAAACATGAAATCCCAGACCAGAAGCAGGTCTCAACGGGGGACCACAGAAGCAGAGTGGGGTCAGAGGGAGAACTCCTGGAATAGACTTCAGTGAGAAGTTGCTAGGACCAGTGCTGCAGATATCCTGGGACCAGGAATCTGGTGGTCAGCCTAATGGACCAGGGACAGGAAGACAGGAGACAGACAAGCCACGGCCACAGTCAGCCCTGCAACCCAGAGACAGTGACTCATTTGCTCTCTCCTTCGTTCTTCTCTCTCCCCCTTCCTCCCTCCTTCCACCTCCTCTCCTTCCCTCTCTCTCCCAGCTTCCTTCCTCCTTCTCTCCCTCTGTCCCTGCCTCCTCCTCCTCCTGAAGCTCCTCCTTTTCTCTCCCTCCCTCCCATCCTCCTCCTGTTACCAGTGGAGGGTCTTGACTACAAGTTGTCCAAGTTACTCACCAGTAACTTGAACAAAGCATTGAACAAAATGCACAAGAAAACCAATAAAAGAATGAAGCAACAAAAGCACAGATATATTGAAATAAAAGTACATGCCACAGAGTGGGAGCAGTCTGGGGCAAGCAGCTCAAGATCACAGGTTACAGACTTTTCTGGAATTTAAATACCTTCCAGAGGTGTCCCACTGGTTACTAGGTTTACACCCTATGTAAATGACAGAGTGGCCTGTGACCAGTCTGATTGGTTGTATAAGGTGGCCAATCAGAGGCGGAAGTGAAGTTACAAAGCTACATCCCTATGCAAATGAACACTAGGCCCATGGCCAGTCTGATCGGTTGTGGGAGGGGACCAATCAGAGATACTTTCTATTTATCATCTGCCATGCAGAAACCGGGTGGGGGATTGCAAAGGTTGTAAGTTCTATTCTTTTGTTACTGGAAAGTTGGGGTTTTCCTTTTGATTTAGTAGCTTCTATTCTTTTGTTATGTGGAAAGTTGGATTTTTCTTTTTGATTTAGCTCCAGGAAGACAATGTGAATTGACCTTAGGTTCTCTGCCTCCAGTCCCTATTTTCCTGACTCATTTCCACCCTGAAAGACGTGATTCCCGTAAGTCTTCATGGCAGGCAGAGACACTGATGGTCTTTCTTCTGTAACTGCTTCATCCTGACTTGGGCACAGTCCCTGCCTTTTGGGGAATCACAGAAATCCTGTCCTGCTCTGTCTAGTGGAGAAAGGGTAGCTTCTGATGTCCAGAGGTGGTGTCTTTACCTGGGACTGACTGGAAGCCCTGCTGCTTGATTATCTGAAGCTTGACAGTCTCTAGGCAGGAGGAAATGAATTTGGTTAAGAGATTTAACAAACATGGTCCAAAAACCAAGGCAAGTATCATCATTAATGATGGGCTGGCTAGAGGAAGGAGCCATGAACCTCAACTTAGTACTTTTGACCAGGAGTTCCATGACTTCATAGCTGTTGTCATATCTTAGAGGCCCAGTCAGCTAATTTTTCTGGGTGGCATTCCTTACTAATCCTGATTAGTTGACATAAAAGCAGCATTCTTCCCCTAGGAAAAAGACATAAGCCACCTTTTTTAGCAGTTAGGAGATCCAGTCCCCTCCTATTTTGTAAAGTGACTGCTGCCAAGAAGTCTACCTGATTTTGTAAGGTGACAATACTTTGGGCAATGTTATCCAAGCTTTCCATAAAATCCATGGACAGGCACTGATAACAGGATAGGGAAGTTGCAAGCCCACTAACTTCTGTTCCTAATCCAGTTGTTATGCCTAGCCCTACCAAAAGGGATATGAGTTGGATGGTTTGCTTGTGCCTGGCAGTTCCAGTCAAAGGTATAATGAGGGATTGGTTTTTGGGAGCTATATTAATTGCAGGGGTTAAATAAACAAGTGTACAGGTTCCAGTCCAATTGGCTGGTAAACATAAGTAGGAATTAGTCCCACACAGGAAAAAAGCTCCTTGTTGTTCAAGACAAAAATTGTTTTCTATGGGGAACATGTGGGTTAGCTTGCTGTTTTTATTTTTCCGAGTGGTTAAGGTCCCTGCTAAGATGGCCCCAGTTAATGACTAGAAAATACCTTGGAAAGTACCCTGAGCTGTCCCAGCAGTTCTGTTTTCCCAATGGAGTTTGTTATGCTTAGCGTCCTCCAATAATCACCCAGAGGTATTATTCATACTGGGAAGCCAAAGGCAACCAGATGTCTGAGGATTAGTACAGTCTTCTCAAGGGAAAATGTGAACACAGCTAGTGGGCCTACCTTGACAGTTAGACTGTGTATCCTTTAAAGTGCCCTTAACTAGGGATGGTTTCCATGAAAACCATGTAGGTTTCTAAATAATGCAGTTTGGGTAACTGCATAGCTTACATGATTCTGTGAGGGGTTCATTTCCAGGGTTCTGTCATACTGATAACTTTTCAATGTTCCCAGGGCCTGACCAGAATCGTAGGTTCTCTTAATATAACGTGGCACCTGGAATTTTAGTTCTGTGTACATTGATATTGGCCCCCAAATGGGTTTCTAAGGGGATGCAACCCCAGAAGTGTTGCTCTGATGGAACTGGAGAAGGTTTACTGCTCATATTGTCATTGTAACCCTTGTCATTTCCATAATTTTAAAGTCATCTAAGTCATCCAGGCTTATTAATTTGAAAGGAGCTCCTCGTCATAGTTAGGATGATAGGTTATCTTCTCAAGGGCCCAAGGTTGAGCTGGGATTGAGTTGGCAAAGTATCTGGATGATAATGGAGATAAACAAAACCGACAGCGTTCTGCCGGAGTGGGGCTGCTGGTATTTAACAGTCTTCACATTAAATTTAAAGCTCTTAGTAAGTACCCAGAATCTATTAATTGATGAAGAGGTAAAGAGAAGCTCTGTTGTAAAATAAAGCTGATGCCCATATGCATGATTCCACTATACACATGCTGTGGGTGACCATTATGGAACACAAAAAATACTCATTTGTTATTTTTTTCTTTAGAATGGAAACTTCAGGATGGGGATGGTGGCAGATACCTATCCTTTCAGGAATGATTGTTATAAAAATTGATTACAACATTGTGCTTAGCTTAATTATTAGAAAGGATGTGATTCCATCTGTTTGGAAGAAAGCAATTCGATTGTAAAAATATAACAATGGCCACTATTATCCAGCCTACAGTAACTATGTAGCAAAGACACCAAGGAAAGTTGGGAAGTATTTACTTATCTTTTGACTGTCTTTTAAAGAGATACATCAGGTGTTCCACATGTTCACAGGTATACTGGCTGATGGTAGCTTCAGATTCCAGGTCCGGGGCTTCAGGTATCTCAGGCTTGACCCTGGAAAGATGTATCCAACCATGTAATCCTAGCTCTTTGACCACAGAAGGCATGGCCAGTTTCACTGAAAATGGTCCATTCCATTTGGGTTGCAATTTTTGAGCAGGTGATCCCTCCTTCCATGTTTTAATAAGTACATTGTCTCCTGGCCTGATTTTGGGTTGCTGATTTGTTCCTGGTGTGGGGAGTCTTTGAGTTCCAAATTTTCGTATAGCCTGCTTAAATTGTCCTAGGCTCACTAGGTATTTTATTAGACTGTGAAGTCCTGCCCCCAGGGAATAATCACCAAACCTATGCTAATTTTTTATTACTTTAAGAAAAAATTTCAATCCCAGTTTTGACATTTGCCCTCTATAATCACACAAAGATGGAATAAAAAGAGGTTGTTTCAGCCACTTGTGTCTTCCTGAGTCAAAATGTTGTTCTTTAAAATAAAAAGAGAGCAACATGAGAAGAGAAACATTTACAAATGCAAACGTAAAGTTACTCTCTCTTCCTAAGGGATGAACTTTAGGAAAATCCTTCTTCTATGCAGGTATATATGATAAATATAATTTCGTAATTGATATCTGGTCATCAAGCAGCACAGTGGAAGAAATGCCACAAAAATTTGCATTTGAATTTAAATGTTTAACTCTACTCTGGAAAAAACAGACAAAAGAGGGTAGTTCCAATAAATTAATTAGGTCCTACAAAGCAATGACAGTAAGTTAGAACTTTTTTTATAACCTTCAAATATTATATTAGCCCGGCGCAGTGACTCATGCCTGTAATCCCAACATTTTGGGACGCCAAGGAGGGTGGATCACTTGAGGTCAGGAGCTCAAGACCAACTTGGCCAACATGGTGAAACCTCATCTCTACTAAAAATACAAAAAAAAAAAAATTTACTTGGGCATGGTGGCCCCCACCTGTAATCCCAGCTACTCAGGAGGCTGAAGCAGGAGAATTGCTTGAACCTGAGAGGTGGAGGTGGTTGCAATGAGCCGAGAGCACACACCTGTGCTCCAGCCTAGGCAACAGAGCGAGATTCCATCTCCAATAAATAAATAAATAAACAAACAAATATTATGCAGATGTAGCAAGATAAATATGTATGTTACCCTGGTGGAATCCCTCCAAAGGACTTACCTACTCAGTGGCCATGGTGGTAAGACAAGGAATTTCCCTCTGTCTTGGGGGGGACTCCGGGTGTCTGCACTGTGGAGATGTGGGGGATCGTGGAAAGACGGACACCCTGCTGCCTCTTGCACCATCCATGGCCGCACCAATGACCAGGAGCTGCACTAGGGCACTCACATCCCATTCTTGACAGATTCCCCAGCACATCTCTCATTGAGAAACATGCTCTGAACAGGTAATGGCAAATGGTAAAAGAAAAATCTGGGGAAGAGCTGGATGCTTTAGTTTATAGAGTGCTTGCCTAAGAATTATGTCTACAAAATGAACTACAGCAACTACAGCAACACACTCAAATCAGAAGCATGTGGACACACTGCAGTTCAGGGGATTTCTCTATAGGCAGTTCTGTCTCTGTTTTAACGTACAAGTCATCATTGGGCTGTAGGTCCTTTTAGGCAAGAAGAGGGCGCCATCAATGGCTCTTCCTTGAGCACCAGCAAGTGTAAGTTCTGTGCCCCATGTGCTTAGAAGGAGCCTGGGTCTATCTATTTCCCTAGTTGTACCATCCACTGTGAAGCCCCACCACTGCAAGCTTCTTGAAACTGTTCTAGTTGGATGTGAATTGACCTCTTCTGTGCCCATCACAAGGTAGGGAAGAGGGCAGTGGCTGCAGGAACAGACCCTGGCATTCTTCTTTGAGAAGCACTGCTTTTTAATTACTTCGCATAATTTTTTTATATAACCCAGTTCTGTCCAGGAAGTTATTGGGTAGATGGGACTCAATATGCTGTGCAAACTGAAGACACTGCCACAGACCTTCATTAATCAATGAGATAGAAAGAACTCAGACATTCCAGATCCTAAATCTCTGCCTCCACACACATTAAAATCTCTCATCAAATGGTTACCCATTAAGAAAATGCACACAGAAAAAAATGCATATAGAACCTCTCTCCAAAGTGTCTAAAAGTGCCATTTCTGAACAGAGAAAATGAGTATTTGGGAAACATACGTGTTTAAAGGACCAAAATCTAAAGCAAACATTTAATCAATTAATACCTCTCATTAAAAAGTAATACGTGCTTAAATACCTAGCAAGGAAATGTGCAAGGCAATTAATCCTTTCCGTTCACGGTACTTATCATTTGGTATCACCGCAATCTCGCTTCCCCAGCATCCCCCAGGGGAAGATCCCGCAGGAGCGAGAAGAAAGGTGGAACGCACAGCCAGGCATTCCAGGTGAACTCTCTCTGGCTGAAACTTTGTTTTTAACTGTTATCTCCCACTCCCCAGTCAACCAACTTCAGTTGCCTTTATTTGCATTTTAATAGTTACCCTAATTCCAAACTTAAAATTATAGACTTTTCCCAGCTGCTTTTTAAATGCTACATTATAATTTTGAGGAAGCATCATACGTAATTACATTTAATAGACACGGAATTCATTGAAACACTTAGCTGGAACAAAAAGCCCAGACCTAATTTTGTAAACATGTTATTGTACAGTAACCCCCAATGAGTTTGTTCTTAAATCTTCTAATTAATTTTTAATTAAAAAGCTCAAAGATGCTATTACACTTGTTGTGGCAGCCTCATGCAAGTAGAAACGGCAGAGCAGTGTAGACAAATATCTCCCATTAAAGTCTGTGTTAATGAGAGCTGCTGTGTTCAGGATTTCTGTGATAGAAAACGGGCAGAAACCACCATTTAAGGGAAGCATTAGATGGAAGCTTTTTCCCCCCTAACTTGTAGAGAGATGTGTACATCAAGTGTGATGAGTTTGCATACGACGAGCTGTCCAAAACCTTATTTAAACGTATCCTTCTTCCACCCTTTTCAATATCCAGCTAAATATAGCTGATGCATTCAGTGGCAAATTATATTTAATACTGTTACAAGCCAGAGAAGCTTCTGCTTCTTGCAATGATGAGTCTTGCTCTCCTGTTCAAATGCCATCTCGACGTTAAATTACAGTGCCCCTCCTCACAGCTCCTGCATAGACAGACACTCTCAGTCTCTCCATTTTAATATCTCCATCTATCAGCCCAATCTTGCAAGGGTTTTGTTGTAATGCAGTAATTGAAACTCTGTTTCTCTGGGGATATAGGTGATGTCAGAAATGGAGAATTATTAATAGCACCAAACACTGCAAGTGCCTTTTTTCAATGCAATATCTTAATAACAGGAGGAAAAGTGTTTCAGCAAAGACCGACCAGATCATTCTCCTTGCCTATAACTCAAACATGATCAGCACATCATCAGACCAGGTGTCCTTCCTCTGCCTGGCTGCTCAGGGAATGAGCCACGTGGAGGACTGTAATTTAGAAGTTATGGCGCCATGTTTATTAACTGCACTTTGTAATTAAAAGGAAAAATGTCCGTTGCGGTCCTTGTCATCTTGGTTCCTAAAAAAGGCAAGATTTATAAAATGCATGAGCATCGTTCTGTGAGTGTGGACATATTTCTCCTTTTCGAATTTTCCAAAGACAGATCCCAATGCTATCCAAAACTTCTAGGCCAGGGTTCCTTGCAAAAATGAATTGTTGACCATTTCATCTTTATGCAGGCTTCCCCTACAGACCAGGGCTTCTCAGCCCCAGTACTATTGATGTCTGGCTGAGTGAGTCGGCTGGGAGGGGCCCTGCCTTCTGCACCACAGGATGTCCAGCAGCAACCCTGTCTCCCACCCACCGGATGACAATAGCGCCACCCCTCCCAGGTGTGACAGTCCAATAGGTCTCCAGATATTGCCAGGTATCCCACGGGAAGAGGATGAAATCGCTCGTGATTGAAAACTACTACTATAGATTGAACAAGGAAGGCCCCCCTAGGGAACCATCCAAATGCGTAAGAGGGTGAATATTGACATGGCAGGTAGCATCACTGACAGGAAGACTCATCATAAGGGTCTCATATTGAGCCAGGCAACTAAGAAGATGGGCTAGGGTATGTGTATGTGGCTGTGTGTGTGTGTGTGTGTGTGTGTATGTGCATGTGCATATGAGTATGTGTGCATGTGTGTGTGTGCATGTATGTACATGTATGTACTTGTGTATGTGTGTATACATGTGTACGGTGCATGTGTGTCTGTATGTGTGTGCGTATGTGTATGTGTGTACATGTGTATGTGTGTGCTGTGTGTGACTGTATGTGTGTGCATGTGTACGTGTGTGTGCTGTGTGTGTGCCTGCATGTGTGTGCATATGTGTGTGTGTGTGTGCACACGCTTAAGCACTCAAGCATGTGTTTGTGTAAGAAGAGAGGGCTGCTGAGCCAGTAGGGAAGTTTCCAGCTCAACTTTAACTCATGCTCATTCTTTCCGAAACACCTTGTCTGATCTTCTGAAAGGAAGCTGCTAAAGGCCAGAAAGGAGCAGGAAGTCCACCTTAGGGCTTTTTGACAATGCTCTTTATTAACATGCCCCATGGAGGAGCACAGGCACATGCCTGAAGCCCAGCCAGCAGTCGGGGGAGGCCAGGAACCAAGCACAGGACGAGGGGGGCCTGCAGAGCCATCTGGCCCAAGCTGCCCAGGCAGAGAAGGCTTCGAGGGTGTGAAGGAGGTCCCCTGAACAGGGTGGGGTTTGCTTTTTCAGATGTGTTCCTGTCATCAAATGGACACACTCCGAGGAGGACATCCTTGGTAACTGTGAACGAAATCACATTGGCAACATGCTCTTTCCTTTAAGGAAACTCAATGGCCATTCTTTTGAGAAGAGGAAGAAGCATTTTTCTGTGAAGTGAACCATCTTTATTAATTTTTATTTTTTCTAGTTTGGATATTGGGAGCTTCTCTAGTAAGAACCATTGTCTACAGGATGTGGTGCCTCCAAATGACTGGAAAAAACAGGAATAAATGATGTCCCAGGAGAGGAATTCTAAGCATTAGACAGAGACAGAAGGCCTGAGTTTGAATTCTGGCTCAGACCTCAGCCGCATCACTCAGGCTTGCTCTGGGTAACAAATTCTGTTCTCTTTACGTGAAAGCGTGTGTGAGGATCATATACGCAAAAGGGCTGAGTAAACTGTAGATTGCTATTGCAGATAATGTTGTTACTTGTTTTTTATTTTTTAGCAAGAAAACATTTCTTAGTGGCTGGTGGCGGTTAACCGTTGGTATAGGTAACCTAGCAAGCTTCAGCAGTGGCCTGACAAGTTCTGGCTGCCTCTTCCAAAAAGCAGGGACTTATCCTCGTCACTTCAAGGTCACCTGCAGTCCTTAGCTTTCCCGATAGATTTCTCTCTCCAAAAGTCCCTATTTTTGGCTGTTTTCACAGGGGCACCCAGAGGCAAATATTATACAGAAACTGCCACATTTAGACTGTGATAACCCACACCTGCTGGACAGGAAGTTAACCTTTGTATAAAGAAGAGGGCTGGCTGAGTCAATTTATGGCAAGGACAATTTGGAAAAGGCAATGCTGAAACTACACAAGTCCCTTCTCAAGCATCCTCCAGCATTTCAGAAGCACCTGCCAATTAATATGTTAATTACAAACCATTCTCACCTGTTCAGGAAAGGGCCCCTAAGGTCTTCTTCCAGGGGCGACTTTCAGCTTTATGAAAGCCACTATATTGGAAGAAACACAAAATGCTTTCCTTCCCTCCAGCCTATCCTTCAAACTTGTTCCCGTTTCTAAACAATGTCCAACCTCCATCAGAATTCCTGAGTAGCAACTATGTCGCATTTCTTCTGCAAAAAATAAAAGAAATAGCAACTAAGGAAATTATTATCTGATGTATACCCCCGTCCAAAGTTCACCTCTCATTTGTCTGGGATAATTTTCCTAAATCACTTATATTTTGTCTTATTCCTCAGCCAGAGTACATTTTTATATTCGAATTTCAGCACCCACCTCCCCAGCCAATTCTCCCTTGTTCTGGCATTGTCTCTTCAGAATGCCTTGCAGGTATTCGAGCCCAAATTATCTAGGTCACTGCAATCCTGTGTTCCTGGGATTTGAGCCATAGCTTTGAAATTGTAATAAATGTGTCAGCAATTCTTAAGGTACTAACCTTTGTGAAGGTCATACCAAGCAGGACTAAGAATCGGGTAAGTTTTAACCATGATCAGCCTAAATCTCTTATGTCTAAGCTTACATGCACACTGCACCCCAGCCAGCATCTTGCTTCTTGAGAAAAGTGGTGTTTTTTTTTTTGAAAAGTTAATGGTGCTCCAGGCTTCTCCCTTCTAACAGAGAGAAAGCGATTCTGCACATCATTACTAGCCAGCCCTCAAGGGGAATTGTGGAACCCATCTCCAGAAAAAAAATCAGTGCTGTTTCCCTATCATGCTTGTCATTAAATCCAGCATTCTAGATTCTGTCACTGCCATGATTCTGATAAACCATCAAGTTTATTAGACCACATTCAGATCACAAAGCTATTCAGTTGAAAAATATCTGCAAGATTTGTTCACCCTTCCCTCTCTGGACCCTCCATGAGAGAGAGGTTGGGCCAGGTTGGATTAAGAATTGCTGAGCAATCTCTTTCTCTGGGGCAAGGGGTCAGTCAGGAAGAGGACTCTATTTTATGCAAATTCATGTTCCCGGAGGGTAGTGGGAACATCAAATAGCAATTATTTTTTTTTTGGAGACAGAGTTTTGCTCTGTTGCCCAGACTAGAGAGCAGTGGTGCAAACTCGGCTCACTGCAGCCTCCACCTCCCGGGTTCAAGAAATTCTCCTGCCTTACTTAGTCTCTTAAGTAGCTGGGACTACAGACATGCACCACCACACCCGGCTAACTTTTTTTGTATTTTTACTAGAGAGGGGGTTTCACCATGTTGGCTAGGCTGGTCTTGAAGTCCTGACCTCGAGTGATCTGCCTGTCTCGACCTCCCAGAGTGCTGGGATTACAGGCAGGAGCTGTGGCACCTGGCCCCAGTAGCAATTTTCCATGGGCTTGCATTTCTGTTGGAGGTAGAATACATATTCATTTTAAGTGCCTATCAACAATGATGTTTCTAATATATTAGTTCTTTTATTCTCCTTTGTCAAGATTTCAATTCAATATGACAGTTGAACGATGTGTTAAAAAAATAAATGCTGGCCAGGTGTGGTGGCTCATGCCTGTAATCCCAGCACCTCGGGAGGCCGAGGCGGGTGGTTGACTTGAGGTCAGGAGTTTGAGACCAGCCTGGCCAATATGGCGAAATCCCATCTCTACTAAAAAATACATAAATTAGCCCAGCGTGGTGGTGTATGCCTTTAATCCCAGCTACTCAGAAGGCACAGGAGAATCACTTGAACCCAAGAGGCAGAGGTTGCAGTAAACCAGTATCACACCACTGCACTCCAGCCTGAGTGAGACTCCATCTCAAAAACATAAAAATAAAAATTAAAAAAGGCTGGCCTTTCTGACTGCACCAGGTGTTGTGCTAAGCCTCTTATGAGTGTTAAATTATTTGATCTTCACAAAAACCTATTTATAGCTGAGACTGAGACACAGAGCAGCCTAGTAACTCACCCAGTCACCTAATTGGTGAGAAGCAGAGGTGGGAACCTAGCCAGTCTGGTTGTAGCCCCTGTTCTCCTGAGCCCTGTACTAGACTTCCCAGGAAACCCAACCACTGTCCACTGATCTTCTTAAAACACTTCCCCAAAGTGCTTCATCTGCCTCACTGGCAAGTACACGGCCTGGGTATATGCCTGCCACTTCCCTCCACATACTGAGATCACCAGAAGTAACAAGGAGCCACGAGCCACATCTAGAGCCTCAGACCCCAGAGGGACGGCTACCACCTGCACCAACAGGTAAATCTCCAAGATGTTCCTCACTGACAGAATCTCCTCACCAAGGTCCCCGAAATGACCGAGAGAAGGTGTCCTCAGCCTGCCAGCCTCTGTCGTTTCTCATCAACAGTCGTAAGTCTTCAGGGAAATCAGAAGTAGTGACTTCTCTGGAAAAGGTTGAAGACCCTCCAGCAAGGATACTGTGAAGGTGCAAACACTCCAAGCTAATGAACCGAGGAGAGACAAATCAGATTTCCCTCTCAAGCTCAGTCTTCAGTGACCTCCAGGAATTTTCATCACTCTGGGGATAATTGATTTGTGAGTGCTTTGATTGGAAGCGGGCCATTTTTGCCTGATGGAGGCAATCCTGTATGGGGGGAAAGGAAAATGTTTTCTCATGGTTTCTGCAGAGCAGTCCCTGAATAAATAAGACACAGAAGAGTAATGAAATAATGACAGCTTTTGTCTTAGCCTCAAAGAACGTCATTATGCAGGAATAATTCATGGCTTGGTACTGTCAGTCCCATTTATGTGACGCTCAACTGTCAAGCCCTATGAAACTAGACTCGGTGTGAGCCCTTATGTGCCACACTCAATTTACTTAGGCTCCTGAAATTCAGAGACTTTACCAATTGTCACTTACTCAGCGAAGGCTTCGGCTAGCTTAACTTTTATGTAGCTCATCAGAAAGACAGCTCCTGCCTCCCATACCAAGGCTTCTAGGGACCCAGTACACTCTGACCCTAAAATGTTGACTCAAGTTACATCAAGATTTGATCATATGCATGTGAGTATCAAAGTCTCTTTTTCAGGAAAGGCAAAAGTTTTCTTTGCCTGCAATCCATGGATATGTTACCATGCTCTACATTGCTGAGAAGAAATGAATTACATGAGGAATTGGTAGTGAAAGTGCTTTCATTAGCCTCTATTGGCGAATGGGGAATTCCCAGGTGAGGAGATCTCTCCGGAGCTTCACTAAGGAAATGCATTTTGCTCAATGCCCATTTCAAGGATGAGAGTCTGCATCCCACTAAGTGGCTGAGAGCTGAGGCTTCATGGAGGTGCCTTTGGTTTCTCCAAGAAATTTAAGGAGTGGGCGGCCTTTAGAAGTGACTGTGAAGGGCCGTTCAGCCCACCTCCAGGTAGTTGCTCCAATGCCTGTGCATGGTGACCAGAAAATGACATTTCTCCTCCCAGAGCCTTGGGCCCACTCCCGTCCTTGCACACCCTCCATGCCCCGCACTACACAATGCATTCTTGGGTGCAATGCAGAAATGCTCAATTCAGACTAGCATGGGGGAGAGGAAATAAACCTGCTTATGTATCTGCAAAGTTCAGGGACTCAAGGGAGGTCCCAGTCTATGTGTTCTTAGAACATCCCTGGCTCCAGCCCTCCCTCATCATGGGCTTGATGGTTTCACCAGGAAACAATTTAACGGGAATCCTGATTGACCTGCTAGCCATGCACGCATCTCTGAGCTGATTGGTTCCACCTGGTCACGTGCCTATCCCTGAGCTGACTAGTTAGGTCCAGTCATGTGTGCATTCATGTGCTGATTGGTTCATCCTGGTCACGTGAGCCTCCCTGAGTTGTTTGGTTTGGTCTTGTCATATGTATATCTCTGAGCTGATTGGCTCTAGTTGGTCACGTGTGCACCCCTGAGCTGCTTGGTTTGAATTGGTCACATGTGTGTCCCTGAGCTGACTGATTTAACCTAGTCACATATATATCCCTGAGCTGATTGGTTCAGCCAAGCCAGGTCATTGCCTATTCCTAGGAGAAGGTTGGAATATTGAACCAAGTGAAATGTACTCCTCACAGCAAGGGAGGGCCCTTTTAGCAGAGAAGAAGGAAATTTTGGGCAGGCAGAAACACAGTCACACTCCATGTAATTTGCAGCTATGAGCCTTGTGAAATACTTGTTTTATCTGCATGTTATAGGTGGAAAACATGGACTCAAAGAAGTGATGTAAATTGCCCAAAGTCACAGAGCTGGCAAATGGTGGGTCCCGGATTCAAACAGGGTCTGTATGATCCCAAGTTCTAAGATTTTTCTGCAGCCTCCTCCAATATTTCACTCCTGAGCTCTTGACTTTAAAACCTACTAATGCCACCAACACTCACACTTACGAATAGAGTAGAAATGCTCTGACGTTTAAGAAGCATCAATGTTAGAAGGCCCATTTACAATCCCACTTGGAGAAATTTTCTTCTAAGCAAACCCTGCTGCAGCCAATAGGAATGGGATGCTTTCTGGAGGTGTGACAGCAGGCTCCAGGGACTGGGCACCTGCTAGGTCACCGGGCTTTGGTCAGACAGGACGTAGGTGGGAAAATCGGTTTGCACAAACGGTCAGTTAAAAAGCAAGGTGCAAGGTGCAGGGAATGAGGCTGTCCAGAGGCAGGGAATGAACACGGATGTTCTTACCAGCCCTGAAACCCCACAGGCTGCTCACAATCCACTTTGTGGATTTAAATGACAGGGGCTCTTTCTTGCAGCACAGGGAGGAGCTGGGGTTGGAAGTCCACACGGAGTGGGGGCCTGGGGACACGGAGCGGGGGCTGGGGCAATCTTTCACCTGTCATGTCTTCAGTCTATGTCCTTTGCCAGTTGCCACAGACTGACATGTTTGGCCACTGTTTTCCCAGCCATGTCTGGTGGCAGCATTGCTGCTCCTTGTGACCTGTGGTCCAGACTCCTGAACACAGCAAATGTTCACCTAGAGCCATGGAGTGATGGGCACACCTGCCTAGTCAAGAATGACCCCCATCTCTCAGAATACTAGTGTAACCTTCAGCGGAGACCTTGGCACTGCAGAATCTGAGAAGAATCCTTCAATCTTGAGGGTGTCACTATGCCACACCCATGACAGCCTGCCCTGATCCCAGTCTCAATCATGGGGAGCCTTCACAAAGAGAGATAATGAGGTCAAGAGCCCAGCCTTTCCCCTGCTCCATGTCACTTTCCGCCATCCCATCCCTCTCCATGGGGCAGGAGGAGAGTCTTTGCTGTATTCAAGTGCAGTCGGTATGTACTTACTGAGCACCTACGGCATGCCAGGTCCTCAGCTGAGCCCTGTGAATACTCTGATGAATACTCTGATGAAAACGTCCTGTTCCCATGCAGAGCTCACAGGAATCACAAGGGGACAAGTCAGTGAGATCATCTCAGATGGTGACAACAGTATAGACAAACCAGAACCAGGTAACATGATGCAGAGTGACTATGTAAAGGCGCCTTTCTGTCAGATGCTCAGGTAAGGCCTATGGAAGGAGTTGACAGGTGACCCAAGACAGAGGACCTGACGGAACTTACCAGAGGATGATCTGGGGGCCTGATGGGCTGGGCCTGGGCTCCACCACCCACAGCCCAGCTTCCCTGTCAGCAGGAAGGTAGCAGGGGCATGGCAGGTCCCTTAGCTGCAGCAAATGAAAGGCCAGCTGCACAGTGGGGAAGTCTTTGGGAACAGGCAGCCTTTTAAGCAGATTCTGAGTGTCAGATAACAGAGGCTGTTTTCTCTGCCCTGGAGCTCATTCCCAAGTATGTGGCAACACCAGACCTCCTGAGGGTCACTAGTATCTCCTGATAAGTTCCTTAGCCCCCCACACCCCGGAGTGTATTTCCACAAGGAGAGAAGCAGCTGTCTCCATCAGGGAAGGACTCAGGGGAGGGAAGGAGGGGCCCTCCATGCACCACACCCCACCCCACCCCGCCCCACACAGGAACACAGGTCTGAGAGGAGGCCAGGCTCGCTGTGATGCCCAGGTGGGGCTGTGTAGGCACAGGAGAGAGATGAGTGAAGGCCTCCCAGCTGATGCCAGGTGAGGAGGCCCCTGCACGCGCCATATCTCTCTAAACCCCCAGTCCCCCATACTGCCTGGCACCAATAGAAGTTCTGAAGCATCAGCAACTTCCTTGGAGGAAGCTGAGCAGCAGTTGGCTCAGAAACATCACACAACGGGCAGTGAGGGCCGAGCTACCGGGTGCTTCCCTGGCAAACAGGGAGTGGTGCCCATTGCAAACGGGTAGAGTGGGGAGCCAGTGAGGGATCTTGAGCTGAGGAGGGACAGGGAACAGGCAGCTGAGAGAGGGTATATTGCAGCATATACAGCTGGGACTTTTAAAAGCGAAATGGGAACAATAATGATGCCAACTGGGGCTGCATGTTCACAGGAGCCAGGAATAATAGCTCTGTATGTACTCACAAGCATGATTTCACTCGACCCCGAAAACCACGAGGAGGAGCCCCAGGTATGCGTTTTTCAGGTGAGGCAAGGAGTCTCACAGAAGTTAAAGAACTGCTGCTGGCAGGTGGCAGGCAGGTCTTCAGCCCAGCAACAGCTGAAGGGGCAGCCCCGTCATCAGTGAGGACATCTAGGCCTCCACACTGCTGACTTGTGGGACTGGAAGATTCCTCGGGAGGGGATGCTGTGCCGTGCATGTATGATGTTCATGCACCCGTGACGCATCCCAGAGCTCCACCCACTGTATCCAGAAGCAGCCTCTCCCACGTTGTGGCACCAAAACGTTCCCAGACATTGACAAATGTTCCATAGGGGGCGGGGCGGGCGGCACAACCACCCTGGCTGAGAAAACGGTTTAAACCAAAGCACCCTGTACTTCAGCGCCAGGGAGAGCGCCTGGACCAAGACAGCAGAGCAGCGCCACGCAGCGCCACCACATGGTGCTCAGAAGGATTTGCACCAAAGACCCGTTGCACCTGACCCAAAAGGCAGGCGAATAAAGGCAGAGAAAGGCTTTGATAGCAAGGGAGATTGGTCTCAGCAGGTATTTATTTAATAGTTACATGTGCTTATAAATATCTGTGACCCTGTTGTCATAGACTAAGCTCTCAGGAAGAGAAGTGTTAAGTGTCTCAGTATATTTGTTATAGCACAAGGCCAACCCTGGGCAGACACTCGATAAACAACCTTGATGACACTGGAGACCCAATGCGGATG
Organism: Sapajus apella; assembly: GCF_009761245.1. Classification (NCBI taxonomy): domain Eukaryota; kingdom Metazoa; phylum Chordata; class Mammalia; order Primates; family Cebidae; genus Sapajus; species Sapajus apella. The sequence goes on from NW_022437036.1 coordinate 3,827,597, forward strand.
CAGGGGGCTGTCAGCAGCCCGCCGTGCTCTGAGGCTATTTTCACCCTAACCAGCTGCCGGCCCCCCATTATCCGCCTGCAAGCCCCAGCAGATCCCCCAAACCCAGAGAGCTCTTTTCCAGCACACCCGGTTTCTTCCCTGCTGACTCATGAGCACATAGAGACAGGGAACATGACACAGACAGGAATCTCATCCCCCCAAGTTTCAGGGCTTGGTTCCTTTAGGAACAAGGTCAAAGCCCATCCTCCTGGGCCTAAGTCACTCTCCTTGAAAGTTTTCTGCGTGTGCAAAGGCTAAAGCCACAATTGCTTTTCCAGGTGATTTTCCTATAAACAGGGCCATCATTTTCATCATGTCCTCTGCCCCCGTCTTCTGCAGTAGCTCTGGGTACTTTTACCTTTCTTATAGGTACCCAGAGCTTTTTACTCCCTCTAACTAAGTGTTATAAACACAGTTTCCTCCAGCTGTATTTACTCTATGCACAAACTGTTGCTTGGCCTGGGAAATACTGAATCTGCAAATTCACGGTACAAAGCCTATGGATGTAATGGTTAAAATGGCCTGTCTCAAATGGAAATGTTTAGCTTAAATGAAAGAAGAAAACTGTCAGAATTTTTATGTGGATATCTCTTCAGTGGAAAAGACACCTGGACGCTAAGAATTGGTGTCCCTGCTGCAGAGTGATGGGTTATTAGGGAGCTTTAAGGAGCATCAGTGTCTGCAAAAAACAGTTGGAAGAAAGTGTGACTTTGACCCTTCTTGGTGAATGGCAATAGTTCTGGAATGCTGGAGCTGTCTGCTGTGCCCACTAAATCAGGGCAAACATGACCAAATGAATACATTGCAATCATATCCCTGTTATTTTTCTGTATCTCCAATTTATTCAGGGAGCAGGAGAGATATTTAACAATTACTTAGCAGCCTTCTTTACAGAATGAGAGGATGAATACAGATAACGCTGGAAAAGATTATTGAGAGCAGAATATTGAATTATCTGTGGATAGGAGCGAGCATATGAATAATTCATTCTCCCCACCTTCAGTATGGGGCCCCTCCTGGGCCTGCGAGGCCAGGCTGCTGGGCTGAGCTGAGCTGTGGCAGGGTATATGTGGAGGAGGCATGCTAACATCTTGGCTTTCCCCATTTTGCAAACAGTGCAAAGCCAGGCATGGAACTTGCTATGCAAAAGCAACTTCATTTCAACCTTTTTGCTTTTCTGCAGAGCATATATAATTTCTGCATTGCTGTGGACAGTCATCAGTAATGAAGTCATTAAATGCAAGAGGGGTGGAAAGAGAACTGCCTGCCAACCTCCCCCATTAAATTCAGGTACTTTGGCACATCTCTAATTAAGATCAGGAGGCTTGGGTTCCAATTGACAAAGCTCTTCATTCCCCTGATACTCTGTCAAGAGCGCTTGAGGGCAGAGCTAATACAGCGAGCAGGGTAATGGCTTGGATAATTCCAATAAAGATTTCAAGTTATACTAGATTCTGGAGGTTAACTGGTACTACCCAGAGAAGGAGGCCATTTCTGGAGGTGTTACCAAGTCTTTTCCAGACCTACAGAAATATGTCGTATTCATGAGACAATGGCTAAGCAATTTGCGTAGAGTCCCCAGGGACCACCTTCAGAACCCTCAGGCTCGGGACTCTCTCTTATTAAACTAATGGTGTCTCCCTCTAAGTGCCTGAGATCCTCAGTGTAAACTGCTTCCAACTGGATTCACCCTAGGGAGCAATAAGGAGACATATCACGTCTATGGGAAAACCAGTGGCCAGGTAATTCCTAGGGAAAGCGTATCGTTTTGTTTTCCACTGATTTAGATATTTGGAGAAAACATTTTGACATTTGCTGGTTATTCCAGCTTTCCCCCAAGGAACCAAGCTTGAATGCATTAATTTTAGATTTATATTTAAGAAACCCACATCTGATGTGTGAGTGGGGGGGGGGAGGGGGAAGACAAGTTTTGGCTGCTGTATCTTAAAGGATTCCTTTCTATTTAGATGACTGGAAACAGAGAGGTGCCCAGAGAGGAGGAGGTAGTGATGTTTGTGAAGTGCAAAAAGGCTCCCCAACCATGAGGGGTCGCTCTCCAAGACAGGCTCATTTTCCGTCCAGAGATGTCCTGCCTCTATGACCAGTGAGCAGGCTTACCTGCCCACCTGCAACAGGTGGACACCTGCCCAGGTGAGGGCTTCATGGATTGTGAAGACTAAAAGAGCTGCAGCCACCAAATATTTGGGTTTTCTCTGTCGCCTTGCTCTGTCTGTCCATTTCCAAAAGGCAATCAGTAACTCACCAAAAAGCCTCCAGAGAGTTTGTAAATTGTCTTTCCATGTGGTTTTCAGTTGATGGCCAAGTTGGAAGTCATTTGCTTACATTAGATGCCAATCTACAGTGTTAATTTGGGAGTTGGCAGCTCTACCTCTACCCCACTGAATGATCCAATAACAGAACCCAATAAAACTTCTATTTGAGCTGCAAACTATAGTTACGTCAAGTGGCCTTAAAAACCTCTATTAAGCCATATCCCTGGGTTCCATGAAACTCCCATATTCACCTTTCTTTCTTTCTTTCTCTTTCTTTCTTTTCTTTTCTTTTTCTTTCTTTCTTTCTTTCTCTTTCTTTTTTTTCTTTCCTTCTTTCTTTCTCTTTTTCTTTCTTTCTTTTTTCCTTCCTTGCTTCCTTCCTTTCCTTTCCTTTCTTTCTATTTCTTTTTCTTTCTTTTTTGTTTTTCGACAGAGCCTTGGTCTTTAGCTCAGACTAGAGCGCAGTGGTGTGATCTTGGCTCACTGCAACCTCTGCCTCCTGGGTCCCAGTTAAGCAATTCTCCTGCCTCGGCCTCCTGAGTAGCTGGGATTACAGATGTGCACCACCATGCCCAGCTAATTTTTGTATTTTTAGGAGAGATGGGGTTTCACCATGTTGGTTAGGCTGGCCTTGAACTCCTGACCTCATGATCTGCCTGCCTTGGCCTCCCAAAGTGCTGGAATTGCCATTAGCCATCTTTTTAATGCACAATTTTAAAAAATTATTTCACAAATGATTTGTTATATATCTTTGTCTTGAAAAGCATAGCCTGATTTTGAAAAAAAAATTTATAAAAATAACATCAGATCTATAAGACTTGTTTTATTACTTAAAACAATTTATTCAAATAGTCTGTGATGGTTATAAATAATTAAAGCCATATCAAAACATTTAGAATAAAAAGTAAGAGCTGTTCTTCCCCACACTCCCCCCCAGTGCTGCCTCATGTCCCTGGCAGTGGGGGGGCCCTATTAAGAGTTTGTTCTACAAGTTTTTAGAGCAAAGTTAGAACAGTTATACTTTTGTCACAATGAAAAAAAGCCACTTTAATAAGACATTTTAAAATTTAATAAAGTAACCAGGAAAGCAAATAATAAGGCAAGAGAAAGGAAATCTTGATAAAATTATCCCAATGGACATGACCACAGCAGAAATTAATCTGAAACCTACAAAGGCAGGCGCAGAAATGACAGTACACAGCCCCTCTCAGGCAAGGGCTAGTGAATGTGCACTGTAAGTAACAATAGATAAGGGCTTCTGCAAGAAGCATTGGTATGTTAAATAGAGATTTAAAGGAGAATCTTGTCACGTGAGGAAATTAAGATTATGGAGACAGGAGAAGAAAATAAAAAATGAACAGGAAACAAATAAAACGGATTAGGTGGGTGGCTTTTGACAATCTTAAAAACATAGTTCTCTGTCTTTTTAGTGACTGCTGGATTTGCGAGGAATTGCTTTTTTTGGCATTATTTCCAAGAAGAAGGTTCCGGTGCAATACCAAGCAAATCCTTTGTCTAATGGCGGAGATGGGTGAAGCTCAGCTCTTCTGCTGGTAGCAATGCCTGTTGGTCAATAGAAACAAGTCCCTGAGAAATCCAGGAAGGATCTAAATGCTCAGGACTTTTTAGACACCCTCACCGCATGATACCCAATAACCTAGTATTGATCAGGAGAAGGAACTTGGAGCCAGGTAGATTTTGGTTCAAACCCCAGCTACACCACTCAATAGCTGTGTAACATTTAACAGTTTACTTAAACTCTATGATATGTAAATTACACACACGCTCACACTCACAAAGGTGGGAGAATTCCACCAAAAGGATTTCACAAATACTTGTTTAATTCATAGAGAACTAAAGATTAAGTAGATATTTGTGAAAAGTGCCTAGAACATAAAAAACAGTCAAGAAGTGTAGCAAATACCGTCAGCAAACATTGAGATACATGAAAATAAGATGGAAAGAAAAGACCCATAAAAGAAAATCCCAAGTGCTTTTCTATTCTTGCCCTAGGCATTGACTGATCAGGAAAGGACAATCTGGCTTTCCAGCAGCAATATTGCTAAGCACGTTGAGTCCTCTCTAAGCGGTGTGCATTGGTTCGGCACCTGCTGTGTGCTAGGTCCTGTCCTAAGCACTCTACATGCATTTCCTCAAACTCTCTGAGGCTGATGCTTTTCATCAACTCCATTGTACCAAAAAGAAAACCAAGGATAAGAGAGGGTAATTTCCACAAGTCCACACTGCTCATAAGTAGTGGGTGAGCTCTTGAACTCGGGTTTTGGAGTGGTAGGGCTCAATCACTTCACCAAAACCACATACCAACACCCATATGTCCTGACTTCATGCCAGGACCTTGCAGGCACTGGACCCTTCTGCCCATCTGCAGTGAGCCACCCTTCCTGCAATGCCCTCGGCTGTGCCTGGCACACACAGCCAGGCCGAATAAACCACCAGGCTGCCCTCTGAGCCCCACCCAGCTTCCAGTGCACCTTTCCCAGCTCCCATCTCAACCACATGTCACCTCCGCAGGAAGACCTCCTTGGCTCCATCTGGGGAAGAGCTGTCTGCACACTGACTACTGGTTTCCTTGCTGTTTTTCATCCTGGTACAATTGCTGTGATATATTTGTCTGCTTGCTTGGTTTGGTCTATCCTTTCCACAGGACTGTCCCTGAGGAGGGTGGGCACCGGGGGCTCTTGTTCCCTGGCACACAGTAAAGATTATGAAGTGGATGGAGACCATCAGCTGCAGGCTGCCTGGGCACTTTCCTGATGTATCTGTCTGTCTTGCTCTAAAGCCCTGGCAAAGAATAAGGACACTTGTGTCCTCACAGCACGTGGGACCAGGTCAGGCATCCATCCTAACTGCAGGGACCTGTGTCTAGGGCTACACCAATAGCAACAAAGCTTGCCACGTAGCGAGCTTCAGAGACAGCGGGGCAGTGGCAGCCTGGACCCCGCAGGAGGCAGCCGGGTATGGGGCAGTGCTCCTGGGTGCATGGATCTCAAGCCCAAGTCAGTGACTTTCCTAGAGATGCTGTGGGCTAACCAAGGCCCTTTAAGGAATTCCCTTTATGTTGAAACTAGCTACTAGCTAGGACAGATTCTACATTTGCAACTGAAAAGCATGAGCAAGATGGAAAAGCAACGGAAACATTCTAGAAAAGTAAAGAAAATGGGGCAGATATTCGGAAGGGTGAGAGAGAGAGAGAGAGAGACAGAATACAAAATTTCAACAGACTCTAGCATTCAAAATCTCGCTATGAAGCCGGCCGGGCGCAGTGGCTCACATCTGTAATCCGAGCACTTTGAGAGGCCAAAGCAGGTGGATACCTTGAGGTCAGGAGTTCAAGACTGACTTGGCCAACACGATGAAAGCCCATCTCTACTAAAAATACAAAAATAGCCAGGCATGCTGGTGGGTACCTGTAATCCCAGCTACTTGGGAGGCTGAGACAGAAGAATCACTTGAACCTGGGAGGTGGAGGTTGCAGTGAGCCGGAACTGTGTCACTGCACTCCAGCCTGGGCAACAGAGCTAGATTCTATCTAAAAAAAAAAAAAAAAAAACAAAAACCTAGCTCTGAAGCCTTTCCTATGATCCTGTGTATTTGTTTTCTTTCCCTAAAGGATCACATCATTCCTCATTGCTGCCTTATGTTTTTGTAGGAGGCTGCAACCCAGTCTTAACCCTGATATTTGTCCTCTAGAAAAACCAGCAGTTTATACAGCATGCATGGATTTTCTTGGCAACAGGAATTCTTAGCAACAACAACTGAGAGATTCTATTTCTTCCTTCTGGGTCATACTGTAGCACTTTAGCATGAAAGCAGGGTGTTTCTTACAGAAAGACTGAATAAGTGTTATCTACACTTAGGATTTCAGGGTCGCTGAAGGGTCCACACTGATTCCCATGCCACATAATGGGTCTGCCACTCTGGGTTAACAGGTTGCCTGGACTTCCAGCATTATGATATAATTTGTGGGGATCAAGTATTTTCATATATAAAGAAAATATTTTTTTAAATAGGAAACCCCTCCAACACACACACACACACACACACACACACACAGAGAGAGAGAGAGAGAGACAGAGAGAGAGAGAGAGGGAGGGAGAGAGGGAGGGAGAGAGGGAGGGAGAGAGGGAGAGAGAGGGAGAGAGAGACAGAGAGGGAGAGAGAGGGAGGGAGAGAGGGAGGGAGAGAGGGAGGGAGAGAGGGAGAGAGAGGGAGAGAGAGACAGAGAGGGAGAGAGAGAGAGGGGGAGAGAGAGGGAGACAGAGAGAGAGAGGGAGAGAGAGAGAGGGAGAGAGAGGGAGAGAGACAGAGAGAGACAGAGAGGGAGGGAGGGAGAGAGAGAGGGAGAGAGAGGGAGAGAGGGAGGGAGAGAGAGAGGGGGAGAGAGAGGGAGAGAGGGAGAGAGAGAGAGGG